>NC_053162.1:60709998-61309998 GCF_016835505.1 Polypterus senegalus | reverse complement strand
TCCAATTAAAGGCCTACTCTGAATCAAGTGAGAGGAGGGTACAAGGCAAGATATACTCAGTGTAGTGTCAATAATAAAGAGAAGACAGCATATATTGTCCAAACCCTGGTGAGATTTAATATCAGGGAGTATCAGTTTATGAACTGGTCTCTGTATACAACTAGCAAATACTTTAGCCAGCACTGTAATACCTGAATTCATGAGAGATAGTTAGTAAGCGATAGTTAGAATATTCAGAAGATTCCTGTAGTGGTTCAATTTAGTTGTAGAGATAGCAGAATTAAGCATTTGATGAAGCAGGATAAATATCAGATTCCATGTAGGCAGCATCCTGTCAACGCCAAAGGCTTTATCAAAACTTATGAAATTCAATGTTTCCTAAAGTTTTGACGGAGAGTGAGAGTTTGAGGAATGCAATATAGAAGCGTTCTCAGATGATAACAGCACAGCTGAGATGAATCAGTTGAGTCAGCATTCCTAAAAATGATTTAAATTCAAAAGTAGAATCATTAGAATTGTCTACAAATACCTCAGAATGGAACTGCAACAAAAAGATTAGTCACAGATTATGATTTCATAGGTTACCTGCTTTTAATTGCTGAAATTGAAGCTTAGTGTGAGCAGATTACTGGGTTTTTCACAAGACACATAATGACAGACCTTTATATGGCTGATCTCAAAACCAGCACATTGAAGGAGAAAATAATTTAGTTTCATCCTTTAAATTGACAGAAATTACCGCAAATCCCCAACGAGAAGTCGACCCACATTCAAGGCTGCCCCATTCTGTAAACCCCAGAAAATGCTCCTTTATATTTTAAAACTCTAAGATAAGCCAACTCATGTTATTAGCCGTGGCGTTACTGAATTTACCAATCAGAAGTAAAAGCATCTAATTTGGCACGCCCCTGTAGGCATTTGCAACTCTATAGTGACCAAGTAAATTGATAACATTTTGCACTTACTCATATCATGCTGCAATGCAAGTCCTATACTGCAGAATATAAGCTCCATTTCATTGCTTTCATGAAAGAAAATGGCAATTGTGCAGGTGGATGCCACTTTAAAGTAGATGAAAAACAAGTGAGAAACTGGCGTAAAGATTGAGAAGCTTTGTGCATGCTTCTGCCACGTAGGCGTGCTAGACATATAAGGGAAGCAAAATGGCCAAACTTGGAGAAGCGTCTTAAAGACTGCATTCTTGTGCAGCGTGAGAATAATCGGATAATTTCAACAATAGTCATCAAATTGAAGGCACAATGAATGGCGACTGAAATGGCAATTGAAGACTTCAAAGGGGTCGTATTTGGGTTTCTCGCTTCATGAAACAAAAATGATCTATCTATCCGAGCTAGAACAATTGTGGGACAAGACTGCCAGACAACTAGGAGAAGAAACTTGACAGTTTTAGAGAGTTTGTTGGCAAGGAAATCGAGACACTGAAACTAACATCGGATGACGTCATCAACATGGACGAGGTCCCGATGCAGATGGATATTCCATCAAGAAGAAGAAGTCCTTGCTAATTTTTGACACTATGTCTGCTCATCTAATGGACAGTGTTCAGAAGGCAGTGAACAAGGTTGGAGGTCACATCACTGTAATACCTGGTGGACTTACATGCAAACTTCAGCCACTTGATATTGCTGTCAATCATGCATTTAAGTGCCTTGTGAGGATCAAGTGGGAAAAATGGATGATGGATGGTGAGCATACATTTACTCTGTCTGGCTGGCAGTGACGTACGACGTACAGTTACGCATGCGAATGGGTTATTTCAGCATGGAACTATGTGAAACCAGAAAGCATACAGAATGGTTTTCGCAAAGCCAGAATCTTTCCTCCACCTACAAGCCTACCAGCAGCACAAACAACGTCTGCAATATCTGACAGTGATACCGGTCACGAAAGTGTATCCAACATCAGCGGCAGCAAAGCAGCACAGGTCGCAATTGAGTTGTTTGGCGACGACGACAACGATTACGGATCTGATTTTGAAGGATTTGAAGAAAGGTAAGCCTAATTTCAGCGTTGCTAATTTTATTCTGAAGAATTTACATGTAGACAGATGATTGACATTGCTGTACTGCAGTACCCCCACCCTCCAGTCGTTCAAATGAAAATTAAAAACGTGTCTTTTCTCAGCCAACAATAAACTTTTGTTCCTTTTATTTCTGTTACATTTGGCTTTTTTCCTAGCTTGTATTATATACTAGGATGTAATTGCAGCAATGAACCTGAAGACGAATGTAAAGCAGAGGCTAGATGCAGCAGCGTCCAAGTGATCACTGAACCAATGATGGCGTAATTCTTAATTGACATAATTTTTTTGTCTACTGGACAATTCATAATTCATATGCTTTTCAAACTGTTGACTTACATATTTTAACTGTATCTAGGAACATTATCACTATCTGATTTTTTGAAGTAAACAGTACATTTAAATTCTTTTTTATTATATTTATTGCAATCAATCAATTTTTTACAAAAAGTAAAATTGAGTTAAGAACAAATCGATCCCCACCCCTGAGAGAGAGAGCAAGGCAAACAATGTGAAATTTAAGGCTTGTAAACATACCTAAATTAATAAATTTGATGAGATGGATGCATAAGACAGAGAAATACAGAAATAATTGCTTCCTCTTTGCTTTAAGAGCTTATTTTAAAATATTACTGGTTTGATCCTGCCATGTTTTGAAAAAAGTCTGTATGGATCCTCTAACTGAGTATTTGATTTTTTACAATTTCAAATAGTATAGCACATCGGTTTCCTACTGACTTAAAAGAGGAGAGTTTGGGTTCTTCCAGTTTAGCAGAATAAGTCTGCGTGCCAAAAGTGTAGTGAATGCAATCACAATTTGTTTGTCTTTCTCCACTTTAAGCCCATCTGGAAGAACCCCAAACACAGCTGTTAATGGGTTAGGAGGGATTGTGAGACCAAGGCTGTCTGAAAGGCAATTAAAAATTTTGGTCCAGAATGATGTTAATTTGGTACAGGCCCACAACATGTGACCCAGTGAGGCTGGGACTAGTTTGCAGCGTTCACAGGTTGGATCATGCCCTGGAAACATTTTGGAGAGTTTTAGACGAGACAGATGTGCTCAATATATAATTTTGAGTTGTATAATTGTATGTTTTGCGCATATGGAGCTCGAGTGAATTCTCTGCATTGCTACTTTCCACTCCTTTTCTGATATATTAATTGAGAGATCTTTTTCCCAGTGTCCTCTTGGATCTTTGAAAATCATTGTAAAATGATTTTATATATTGCAGAGATGGTGTCTGAGTCCTTGAGATTGAGCAATATTTTTTCCAGCATGGATGAGGGTGCAAGATGAGAAAAATAAGGAAGGTTCTGTTTAACAAAGTTCCTGACTTGAAGATAGTGAAAGAAATGTGTAGCTGGAATGTTAAATTTGGAATGTAATTCTTCATAGGATGCAAAGAAGTTGTCTATATAAAGATCTCTAAGCAAGTTAATTCCAAATTTTTTCCAGATATTAAAAACTGCATATGTTTGAAGGTTGAAAGAGGTGGTTCTCTTGCAGAGGTGCCACAGATAGAAGCTTCTCTGTCTTAAAATGCTTTCTACATTGGTTCCATATTCTAAGTGAGTGAAGCACAATTGGGTTATTAGTATATTGCCAATAACTTGTGTTTATTGGAGCACAGAGCAGGGAATACAAAGAAATACTGCAGGATTTACTTCTATTGCGGACCAAGCCTGTGTATGTTCTTCTATTTGTGTCCAGGTTTTTATCGCTTGTATATTTGCTGCCCAGTAATAAAACTGGAAGTTAGGTAGAGCCATGCTGCCTTCTGCCTTTTGTCTTTGTAGGGTCGCTCTTTGGAAGCGTGGATGTTTTGAGTTCCAAATAAATTAGGTTATTGTTGAATCTAATTGCTTAAAGAAAGATGTATTAATGTATATTGGAATGTTTTGAAATAAAAAAGGAGCTTAGGAAGAATATTCATCTTAACAGTGTTAATTCTTCCAGCTAATGTGAGATGAAGGGTTGACCATCTATGCAAGTCTTGCTTAATTTTTTCCATGCAGACGGGGAAATTTTGTTGATAAAGAGCTTTATGTTTACTTGTGATGTTTACCCCTAGGTATTTAAACTGTTCTGCAATGATAAAAGGTAGGGTGTCTAATCTAATATTATATGCTTGAGAATTCACTGGAAAGAGTACACTTTTATTCAGATTAATTCTGAGACCAGAGATCTTTTGAAATTCTGTGAGTGCTGTTAAGACTGCAGGCACAGAATTTTCTGGGTCTGATATATACAGTACCATATCATCTGCATATAATGAAATTTTCTGTTCCAGTCCTTCTCTGATAATCCCCTTTATCTGATCAGTATTTCGACAATGTATTGCCAGTGGTTCAATGGCAATTGAAAACAGTAGTGGTGACAAGGGGCATCCTTGTCTAGTACCACATTCTAGTTTAAAGTAGTCTGAACAAATGTTGTTGATACAAACTGAAGCTTCTGGGTTAGTATACAGTAATTTGATCCATGCACAAATGTTCAGGCCAAACCCAAATTTCTCCAATGTAGTAAAAAGGTATTTCCATTCAATCATGTCAAATGCTTTTTCTGCATCCAATGATAATAATATTTCTGGGGTGTTTGATTTAGTTGGTGAGTATATTACATTAAACAGCCGTCGAAGATTTGAAGATAAGTGTCGGCCCCTGATAAATCCAGTTTGATCTTGTGATATTACCGAGGGGAGCACTTTCTCCATCCTTCTAGCTATGATTTTAGAGAGTATTTTAACGTCATTATTCAGAAGTGAAATTGGTCTGTATGATGCACATTGTAATAAGTCCTTATTTTGTTTTGGAAAAACAGTGATTAGAGCTTGGCGGAAAGTTTGAGGAAGAGTTTTGTTGTCTCTGGCTTCTGTAAATGTTGCTGATAGGAGGGGAGCTAGCTGAGCGGAGAATTTCTTGTAAAATTCTGCAGGGTAGCCATCAGGGCCTGCTGCTTTCCTGCCTTGAAGTGACTTTATAGCATCTAGTAATTCTGATAATGCCAGAGGTTTTTCAAGTTCCTCCACACTAAAAGTGTTTATTTGTGGTATTTGTAATGTATCCAGTGTAGCAAAGGCGCTATATAGGCGCCTGACCCGACACAGAAAGACACAGAGGCACGTATAAAAAGTACAAAAGACTTTTATTTTTCTTCAGCTGTGGGACACGTCTTCCCCGTGCCACACAGCCCAAACACAGTCCCAAAGCACACACTGAAAACCCAACCAACAATCCTTCTTCTCTTCCACCACTACTCCTCAAGCTTAGTCCTCTTCCTCCCAACCCTGGCTCTCTGAGTGGTGGTGGCTGGCCCTTTTTATAACCCAGTGTTCCAGGTGCTTGACCACCTGGTCCTAATTGCACCTCCGGGTGGGGCTGAAGATTCGTCCAGCCAGGCTGCTAAGTCCATGCAGCTCCCCCTAGCAGCCATCCGAGCCCCCAACCAGGCTATGGAGGACTCCATCTCCCATGGAGCCCAGCGGGTGGTTGGGGAATCATCGTCAGCCATGGAGGCTGCCACCAAGCGTCCCGGGGGAGGTACTGGAGTGCCCATTGTGGCTCCCCCGGAACATAAGCAGCAGGGGCGTCCCTGGGGCTGTCCATCACACCAGTAGATTGTGAATTGTCTTCTTTAAACTCAGTAGTATATAGGGATTTATAGTAGTCTCTGAAAGTGTGCATTATATTTTTGTGGTCGATGATTTTATCTCCGTTCGCGTTGCTGATTACTGAGATTGCATCGCGCACGTCTTGCTTGTGAATTTGCTGAGCTAAAAGCTTATTAGCTTTCTCTCCATGTTCACAGTAATGATGTCTGGATTTATAAATTCGTTGTTCAGTTTCTTTAGTTGTCAAGAGGTTTAGTTCTGAATGCAGAGCCTGCCTTTTCCTATGTAGAGTCTCGCTTGGTAGTCTGGCATGTTAGTAGTATAGGAGCGGCACTATTATACATCATCAGATTTTGACAGGTGTATGTCCCGCCCCCCTGGCATTTCCGGTACCCACCTGCTGCCACCTGGTTAATGGGCATTTCCCCCCGCGCTCTGATCTCTGCCTGTTGTCGGGTGCTCTGTTTGACCGGCATCGGACCTTTGTCAGTCGTGCGCAAGGAAAAAATGGTCGGCCGATCTTAGCCTTGATGCTAAAACTGGGGGCTGATCATCTTTATGATCCGAGACGGACCTTTGGGAGCCTGTAAGGTGTCATAAAAGGTAAGTCATCAATGGGGCGGAGCAGACATCCTGCTCCTATCTCTATGCAGCGCCCGGGGTGTGTACAGAGAGTACAGAGAGCGTGATTGACAGACCCGGCGAGAGGATGTACAAGAAAACTTTAGAGAGAATCTATTACACACCCAAGGAACCTGGCAGTACAGCCCAAAACACCCCTTGAGCATCCCGTTACCTTGCCCACCTTGTAAAACCATGCCCTTTATAAAGCAAGGCATATTTCAGATACCAAAAGTGATTTAAAACAACAAGTTTTATTCAATGATTCAAAAAAAGATGCCAAAGTGTCTTAAAAACAACAAATTTTATTGAAGCAAAATTCCAAACATAGCAAAATAAGATCTGGTCTTCACTTTGAGTTACAAATTGTTTGCTATACATTAAAATTGTTTAAAGTATGAATAAAAGCTGGAGAAACAGCCGTAAAATAATCACACAAGCTTAATTGTATACATTTGCAATTCACTTGAAAAGAAACAAAACACAAGAAAATGTATACATATAGAGTGCATAAATGAAAATTCAAAACCAGGTCCAAACCCATCAGTGAGTCGGTAATACACCTAAAATAAAAATGTTTAAGCCAGCAAATACTTTATATATTTATATTTCACTAAATTATGCAAACCTATTTTCTGTTTGGAACAGAGCCGACCACATAAAGCTGGTCTTCACAGGCTGAATCAGTTTTGCATATCCATCAATGGGTCTCTCTCCTGCTCAAATTCAGCTATAATATCATCCACATCAATCTTGATAGCTTTACGAAAACAAGGGAGATTGTACATTTTTAACAAAGCACGCACACAGGACACAAGTCTATCTCTTCTAGCCCTTTTGAGCATAAATAAGCTATGTCTATATGCAATAATTGGTTTAGTGAACCAAATTACAAAATGTGTCCATCTGGTATGTATTTTTTCACTTGATATTCCATACATTTTCCCACTAAATGTTCAACAGAGCTAAACACATAAGCCCAAATGACTGAGCGACCAATATGGTCATAATGAATCTTTATTAGATATAATAAAGGAGAAAACCTTCTATAGGTTGCATTACGTGTCACGCTGGGCAGGGACCTGGTTTTCCTTGTTCTAGCTGCCGAGTCTTGGTTCCTCTGACAACAGAAACAAAACACAAACAGTTAGCCGACAGAAAATATAACTCAAACAGATCTTGTTTAGCATGGATAATGCAATTTGCTTAGGTTTCTGTAAATTAATGTTGGTTTTAAAAAAGTGATTAGAGACAAGTTCAAAAGCTGCTGTCCGAATCTTGGACTTTGTTGCATGGTCTTTTGTATAAGCGAAAGTGTTTACTTCAGCAACAAACTGCTTCAGACAGTTAAGAGTATGAATTTTACTCTGTTTCACAATTCTTAATCCACACAAGGCTTTAACCATATAAAACACCATGTGTATTAATCTTTAAATACTGATCTGTCGACAGATGCTGGAAACACAAGGGTGTATTTCCTCAGGATCAGATTCTAGTAAAAGACAAGTGTGCCCATCCTGAGATTCGGAACCCAAACGGCATGCTAAACAAGACCCAGTTAATACATCTCTACACAGGTGCAGACCACGTAAGCTACAACAGACTTTACATAATGCTTCATTAAAATCAATCCGGCTCTGTGACTGCGATGGCTGACAAGTGTTTGAGAAAATACACAGGTCTTGAGACTTCCGCCTTGAAGTTGAACAATCTTTCACACTGTGCTTAAATACGCCACCGCCATCGTCACTCTATGGGGAAAAAAGAAAAGAAATGTCAAGCAAAAAAACGTGTTGGAATGGATGAGTGAACAATACACTTACAGTATGCACAAACAAGCACAGCTGAGGCTCAAGAGAAACAGAACAATTGTTTCAACGATCAATTACCAGTAGCGTAGATTTAGCAGAGATGTCTTATTACTCAAAATTCAATGATGGATATAAAATGTATCCTCACTTGTATCAATGTGCTCTCAAAATATGCTGGGGCTGTGTAAATAAAAGGCCAAGACAGAAAGAAGTTTCTCTGGGTTTTAGTTTGATCTTTAGACAGGGTCGAGTTCCTAAAAGCTACAGACAGGCCAAGGCAAAAATTTTATAACACATTGGTACAAAAACTTCTAAGACAGAACAATATTGTACATTTGTACATTTGTCACAAACAGCTATGTAAAGGCCAGCATAGTAAAACGGTTCAAAGCACCTTAAAATCCAAAATGTGGAAATATTTTACATATGCCAATACTTTTCGGTATATAGATGTCCGTCAGGCGTTCTGCAGAGTTATAACCACAGTTTACACACCACGATTAAAACAAGACCTGTAGATGTGACTCCTGAAAATGCTCTGAGTGTTTGGAAAACAGTCTATGGTAGGGCCGGGCAAAGAAAATCTACTCCGTGCACTTTGAAAATAGGTGATCATGTCCGAGTTTCAAAATTAAAAAGTGTATTCGAAAGGCTATGAGCAGTGGTTTACAGATGAGATATTTATTATCGTGGACTCTTTTAAAATGGATCAAACCTGTCTATAAACTAAATTACCAGGTGATGAAATTCAAGGAGATTTTATGCAGAAGAGTTACAAAAATAAACCCCGATGCTAACCAGGTGTATACCGCATCCAGAAAATTCTAACCACTCACGGGCATGGTAGAAACAAGCATGTGTTGGTAAAATGGCTTGGTTGGGACAAGAAATTTAACAGTTGGGTCAAGACTTCAGAAGTGAAAGACAAGGAGTTGAGAAACCAAGAAAAATGTCTAAAGTCAGAAATGGATTTTATATAACACTGCTGAGTAATTCATCGCCAGAACTTTTCCCAACACGACAGCATCATTAACCATTCAGGTAGCCAAGACAATAAAACTGCCCAGAGACTGGGAAGTGGCACTGGTGGAACTGACTTACCCAAAAATGTTCAATTCCATCACCCAGGAAGCACAATTTACACAAATGAATGAGGAAACAAGAGAGCATGAAGTGACAGACCCAGAGAGAGGATGTACAAGAAGGTTTTAGAGAGAGAATCTATTACACACCCAAGGAAACTGGCAATGCAGCTCAAACACACCATGGGCATCCCATTACCTCAGCCACCTTCCAAACCATACCCTTTATAAAGCAAATCATAAAGTAAACACCAAGGTGTCTTAAAAACAATAACTTTATTGTATATTTCAAGGACACACAGTTTGCATCCTTTACAAAAAAAGATGTATATCTCAAGGACACACAGTTTGCATCCTTTACCTCATGATCTAACCCAACCCATCTGTTATAACAGGATACATAAAGGGAGAGAAAAAAAGGATATCAAAGGTGTCTTAAAACAACAAGTTTATTGAAGCAAAATTCCAAACATAGCAATTAACACGTAGTCTTTGCTTTCAGAGTTACACACTGTGTGCTATACATTATATATTTTTTAAATGTATGAATAAAGCAGGAGAAACAGCAGGAAAATATTCACTGATACATACAGTATATGATGTGGGCATCATAAATGTTTATGTTGGTGTAATGCACTCATAGACAATAATGTTTTGTACTGTATGTTGCAAACTTCATTGAAAAGATTTCTTGAGCATTCTGTTCATAAATTTGTCAAAAGAGACTTTGGGTAAATTACAGTATGAAACTGCTTAGGAAAATTATACAAACAAGCTTGTGTGAATGAGATCAGTAACCCATTTGAAAAGAAACAAAAACACAATTGTATACAAGTATGAGAACACAATCGAATTGCAAACCAGGTCCAAACCTATCAGTGAACCAGTAATACCCCTAAATAAAAGTGTTTAAGTCAGCACATGTTTAATATATTTGTATTTCACCAAATTATGCAAGACTATTTTCTGTTTGGAACAGAGCCGACCGCTAAAAGCTGGTCCTCACAGGCTGAAGCAGTGGTGCATAAGCATCAACGGGTATCTCCCCCTGCTCAAATACCGACATAACATCATCCACCTTTCTCTTGACAGATTTAAGAAAACAGGGGAGATTATACATTTTTAGCACAGCACAGACACAGGACACAAGTCTAGCCTTTCTAGCCCTTTGGAGCATAAATAAGCTAGGTCTATAAGCCCAAGAACGTTTTTAGACAGGCATAGATCCAAATTACCTGTTTAGATTTCTCTGGTTCATGTTCTACCGACTGGTTATCTTCTATAATGATGACACCGGTCTCTGCTTTAGCGGTATGTTTTGTTGTTGCAGAATCCATGTTTTGCTTCTTTCTAGTAAAAGAAAACAGATAATGGTGTGTCTCGGGGATGGACCAGCAAGCTCCAATGCTGCGAGGGACCAGCGAACGCGCTCGACTGGCCAAGCGACACAGGGACTATGGTTAGCGTAGCCAGTTAAAACCTTGCAAAAGTGGTGGACTCAGCCAACCAACTTCAGCTCGGTCAAAAGAAATGTTAGCTGTAAAACAAGCGTTGGTGTCTCCTTTCTGACGGACAGCGGTGGACTCAGCCGACCTGCTAGGTCCCTGTCATAAGGAGATGGCTACCGTGCTTGGTTTTACCTAAAGGAGAGACAGAAAATAAAAGGAGAGGAAAAAAAAGAAAGAAAAAAAAACACAGCACAACTTACCCAATTCTTATGGAGCCCGGGCCTTTGGGTCCAAATATCTGTACTTAAATATGCTTTTGGACGAGGCTTTTACAACGCTGGGGCCAATCAAAACGTTTTAAGAAAAGATTTTTTAAGATAACCCGCCAACATATTTTTAACCAATCAACAAACACATGCCGCATGTTAAGCTAGCCAATGGAATTACACCATGCTGGTTCGGGCGTGTGCTGAGTGCATCCAGCGCGTCCCAAATTCAGAACCGCCAATCAGGATACACACCAGGCAGCTGGGATGTGAAGAGTCTCATATGGCTAAAAGGCAATATGGCGCGACTGAAAAAAATGTGTGAACTGGTCTGTCAATGAAAACGGTGTTAGCATATGAATTTAACAGTAACAGACAAAATCTTTATAATGCTGTACATGCAATGGTGGCACTCATAGGGCAGCCGCTCTCTAACCAGGAGATCTGCTTTTGCGATTGGGGACGAGCAAAAATAAGACAGGTCTTTTAAGTATGTATCTATCTATCTATCTATCTATCTATCTATCTATCTATCTATCTATCTATCTATCTATCTATATTATCATGATTAAAATGTTAATGAATGTTATTCTAACATAGCCCCATAAACAATTGGTAAAAAAAAAAAATGGAATGCTCTTCTTGTCATTCTTAATAAACACAATTTAATTTATAATACGCCTAGAAGTTGGTAAGACACGCTAGGGCTAATGGTTTTGTAAATAAATAAAAATCCGGTAACGCGTTAATATTTATATATAAGTCATGAATGTTTGTACACGTTTAATTAGTCTTTTATTCCTGGCATGATTAACATGTACCTTTAAAAGAAGAAAATGCATTATTTTGGTGCATAGCACCCATTTATTAGCCTAAGTAACTAGGATATGTTAATGAAAAAGAAGCAGCGTTGCTACTCTGTGTATTGGCCCGTGGCGCATGCGTAGGGTTATCGCTTTCTAAATCAGTAGATCGGGGTTCGCACCTGGGCAATAAAATGTGACATTGACTCTTAAAATGAGTATGTTATTATGACCTTGCATTACGGTGTGTCTTTCTTTTATAGACACATAAATGAAAAGGTAAAATGGAATTATCTTGTTATTATTCTTAATACGCGCAATTTAATTTATGATAGGCCTAGAAGTTGGTAAGTCACGCTGGGGCAGACGGTCTTGTAAATAAATAAATAAATAAAAACCCGGTAACGCGTTAATATTTATGTATATATAGGTCATGATGGTGTGCACGTGTAATTTGACTTTTTATCCCTTGCATGATTAACTTGTGCCTTAAAATAAGAATAAGAAGAAAAAAAAATTAACCAGAGCCACGGATGCGTGTTTTTGTCCGGTGGCGCACCCGTAGAGCTGTCACTTTCTTAAGCTAGGGGAAATGGGTTCGCGTCCGGGCAGACAACAAAAGTAAAACATTGACTTTTCAAATGTGTATATGATTATGCATTACTGTATGTTATTCTATCATAGCCAAGTAAACTAAGTGGTCAAATGGAATTCTAGCAGGAGTTTGAAATGAATAATAGATTTTTACTCGCGTAGGCAGATAGGAAGAGCATTCCAAATTTTAGGGGCCATCACACTGAAAGTTCTGCCACCCATAGTTACTAACCTGTATTTAGCTACGGTGAGTAAATTAGCGTCACGGTGATCTTAAATCCTCACCCAGGGTAATCCGAAACACGTTTCTAACGGTTCAAAATCCTTATAAATAATTTTTCTTTACAAAAAGTAACACTCGTCAGGGGGACACTGGAATCTGTTGCTGCTCTTTGAGATGAGGCGAGTGTAGAGGGCCTTGTTGGAACATTCTAGATGTTCCCTATTACATAAAATGAAATGATAAAATTCATTGGAATATACGTTTCATCGTCTGTCTATAAGTGATAACGGTGGAACATTCCAGAGGTATTACATATAATAAATGATGCAATTTAATTGTAGCATCTGTTTTACAGTTATGTTTCACCATGTGTCCATAAACGATAACAGCTGATTACGTCATGTTAGGTGGTTATTGGTCTATTATATATAACATGGACGGAATTACACATTAAATATTTTATGCATTTTGCATTCCTGGAGCATTATGGCTCGCTTCTTAGATTCGGATGAAACTGATGATCACCTTTCCGATTGCCACAGAATTAAGATCTGTATATTATATATTCATGCATAATTAGTGAAAAAGAAAAAAAACTTACTTTGTCCCGGTCTGGAGATTGCTCCCGAAGGGGATATAATGCTATTTGTATGTACAAAGTCAATTTTAAAATACCGCCACAATATTTATTACCAGAATTTTCAGCAAGTGAGAAATTGCTTGAATCTCTATTGATGACTGTCTCGCCGAAAAAAGAGCACCATAAAGCAACCCAGACATGTCTTAACGACATTATTAGTATGACAACATCTTGGCAGATCCCAGGTACGAAAACAAAACAAAACAAAATAAATAAATAAACATTTGTTGTTTAACGAATCCTTTCATTGTTAAAACCGATCTGGATGCTGTAAGTATTTGTTCAACCAACAAGCAGTGGGGCCTGTGTTCAGTCCAGGGCCACTGTTCATTGCTTGGAGCTCAATGCACCGCAGCGATAAGACCCTTGCTGGCCACGGGCCTCACAAATGGGCACACGGTAGAAAAAGTGGATATCTTTTGGTTTTCTTCACTTAAGGATATAAACTCGTGAAATCGTAGTAATATATTTTTTCTCCAGCGCACACCTTGCAATATAAAAGTGCTGCAAACACAATCTTATTCGCTATTATACAATACTGACACGTACATCCGCTCACTCAGCTCGCCGATCCCCGAAGGGCCCCAATAATCACACACGCCCATCCTCTTTTTCTTCAGTGTGCCCATTTGTGAGGCCCGTGGCCAGCAAGGGTCTTATCGCTGCGGTGCATTGAGCTCCAAGCAATGAACAGTGGCCCTGGACTGAGCACAGGCCCCACTGCTTGTTGGTTGAACAAATACTTACAGCATCCAGATCGGTTTTAACAATGAAAGGATTCGTTAAACAACAAATGTTTATTTATTTATTTTGTTTTTGTTTTGTTTTCGTACCTGGGATCTGCCAAGATGTTGTCATACTAATAATGTCGTTAAGACATGTCTGGGTTGCTTTATGGTGCTCTTTTTCGCAGACAGTCATCAATAGAGATTCAAGCAATTTCTCACTTGCTGAAAATCCTGGTAATAAATATTGTGGCGGTATTTTTAAATTGACTTTGTACATACAAATAGCATTATATCCCTTCGAGCAATCTCCAGACCGGGACAAAGTAAGTTTTTTTTCTTTTTCACTAATTATGCATGAATATATAATATACAGATCTTAATTCTGTGGCAATCGGAAAGGTGATCATCAGTTTCATCCGAATCTAAGAAGCGAGCCATAATGCTCCAGGAATGCAAAATGCATAAAATATTTAATGTGTAATTCCGTCCATGTTATATATAATAGACCAATAACCACCTAACATGACGTAATCAGCTGTTATCGTTATGGACACATGGTGAAACATAACTGTAAAACAGATGCTACAATTAAATTGCATCATTTATTATATGTAATACCTCTGAATGTTCCACGTTATCACTTATAGACAGACGATGAAACGTATATTCCAATGAATTTTATCATTTCATTTTATGTAATAGGGAACATCTAGAATGTTCCAACAAGGCCCTCTACACTCGCCTCATCTCAAAGAGCAGCAACAGATTCCAGTGTCCCCCTGACGAGTGTTACTTTTGTAAAGAAAAATTATTTATAAGGATTTTGAACCGTTAGAAACGTGTTTCGGATTACCCTGGGTGAGGATTTAAGATCACCGTGACGCTAATTTACTCACCGTAGCTAAATACAGGTTAGTAACTATGGGTGGCAGAACTTTCAGTGTGATGGCCCCTAAAATTTGGAATGCTCTTCCTATCTGCCTTCGCGAGTAAAAATCTATTATTCATTTCAAACTCCTGCTAGAATTCCATTTGACCACTTAGTTTACTTGGCTATGATAGAATAACATACAGTAATGCATAATCATATACACATTTGAAAAGTCAATGTTTTACTTTTGTTGTCTGCCCGGACGCGAACCCATTTCCCCTAGCTTAAGAAAGTGACAGCTCTACGGGTGCCACCGACAAAAACACGCATCCGTGGCTCTGGTTAATTTTTTTCTTCTTATTCTTATTTTAAGGCACAAGTTAATCATGCAAGGGATAAAAAGTCAAATTACACGTGCACACCATCATGACCTATATATACATAAATATTAACGCGTTACCGGGTTTTTATTTATTTATTTATTTACAAGACCGCCTGCCCCAGCGTGACTTACCAACTTCTAGGCCTATCATAAATTAAATTGCGCGTATTAAGAATAACAACAAGATAATTCCATTTTACCTTTTCATTTATGTGTCTATAAAAGAAAGACACACCGTAATGCAAGGTCATAATAACATACTCATTTTAAGAGTCAATGTCACATTTTATTGCCCAGGTGCGAACCCCGATCTACTGATTTAGAAAGCGATAACCCTACGCATGCGCCACGGGCCAATACACAGAGTAGCAACGCTGCTTCTTTTTCATTAACATATCCTAGTTACTTAGGCTAATAAATGGGTGCTATGCACCAAAATAATGCATTTTCTTCTTTTTAAAGGTACATGTTAATCATGCCAGGAATAAAAAGACTAATTAAACGTGTACAAACATTCATGACTTATATATAAATATTAACGCGCTTACGGATTTTTATTTATTTACAAAACCATTAGCCCTAGCGTGTCTTACCAACTTCTAGGCGTATTATAAATTAAATTGTGTTTATTAAGAATGAGAAGAAGAGCATTCCATTTTTTTTTTTTTACCAATTGTTTATGGGGCTATGTTAGAATAACATTCATTAATATTTTAATCATGATAATATAGATAGATAGATAGATAGATAGATAGATAGATAGATAGATAGATAGATAGATAGATAGATAGATAGATAGATAGATAGATAGATACTTAAAAAGACCTGTCTTATTTTTGCTCTCGTCCCCAATCGCAAAAGCAGATCTCCTGGGTTAGAGAGCGGCTGCCCTATGAGTGCCACCATTGCATGTACAGCATTATAAAGATTTTGTCTGTTACTGTTAAATTCATATGCTAACACCGTTTTCATTGACAGACCAGTTCACACATTTTTTCAGTCGCCATATTGCCTTTTAGCCATATGAGACTCTTCACATCCCAGCTGCCTGGTGTGTATCCTGATTGGCGGTTCTGAATTTGGGAAGCGCTGGATGCACTCAGCACACGCCCGAACCAGCATGGTGTAATTCCATTGGCTAGCTTAACATGCGGCATGTGTTTGTTGATTGGTTAAAAATATGTTGGCGGGTTATCTTAAAAAATCTTTTCTTAAAACGTTTTGATTGGCCCAAGCGTTGTAAAAGCCTCGTCCATAAGCATATTTAAGTACAGATATTTGGACCCAAAGGCCCGGGCTCCATAAGAATTGGGTAAGTTGTGCTGTGTTTTTTTTTTCTTTCTTTTTTTTCCTCTCCTTTTATTTTCTGTCTCTCCTTTGGGTAAAACCAAGCACCGGTAGCCATCTCCTTATGACAGGGACCTAGCAGGTCGGCTGAGTCCACCGCTGTCCAAGTCAGAAAGGAGACACCAACGCTTGTTTTACAGCTAACATTTCTTTTGACCGAGCTGAAGTTGGTTGGCTGAGTCCACCACTTTTGCAAGGTTTTAACTGGCTACGCTAACCATAGTCCCTGTGTCGCTTGGCCAGTCGAGCTCTCGCTGGTCCCTCGCAGCATTGGAGCTTGCTGGTCCATCCCGAGACACACCATTATCTGTTTTCTTTTACTAGAAAGAAGCAAAACGTGGATTCTGCAACAACAAAACATACCGCTAAAGCAGAGACCGGTGTTATCATTATAGAAGATAACCAGTCGGTAGAACATGAACCAGAGAAATCTAAACAGGTAATTTGGATCTATGCCTGTCTAAAAATGTTCTTGGGCTTATAGACCTAGCTTATTTATGCTCCAAAGGGCTAGAAAGGCTAGACTTGTGTCCTGTGTCTGTGCCGTGCTAAAAATGTATAATCTCCCCTGTTTTCTTAAATCTGTCAAGAGAAAGGTGGATGATGTTATGTCGGTATTTGAGCAGGGGGAGATACCCGTTGATGCTTATGCACAACTGCTTCAGCCTGTGAGGACCAGCTTTTAGTGGTCGGCTCTGTTCCAAACAGAAAATAGTCTTGCATAATTTGGTGAAATACAAATATATAAAGTATGTGCTGGCTTAAACACTTTTATTTAGGGGTATTACTGGTTCACTGATAGGTTTGGACCTGGTTTGCAATTCGATTGTGTTCTCATACTTGTATACAATTGTGTTTTTGTTTCTTTTCAAATGGGTTACTGATCTCATTCACACAAGCTTGTTTGTATAATTTTCCTAAGCAGTTTCATACTGTAATTTACCCAAAGTCTCTTTTGACAAATTTATGAACAGAATGCTCAAGAAATCTTTTCAATGAAGTTTGCAACATACAGTACAAAACATTATTGTCTATGAGTGCATTACACCAACATAAACATTTATGATGCCCACATCATATACTGTATGTATCAGTGAATATTTTCCTGCTGTTTCTCCTGCTTTATTCATACATTTAAAAAAAATATAAAATGTATAGCACACAGTGTGTAACTCTGAAAGCAAAGACTACGTGTTAATTGCTATGTTTGGAATTTTGCTTCAATAAACTTGTTGTTTTAAGACACTTTGATATCCTTTTTTTTTCTCTCCCTTTATGTATCATGTTATATCAGATGGGTTGGGTTAGATCATGAGGTAAAGGATGCAAACTGTGTGTGTCCTTGAAATATACAATAAAGTTATTGTTTTTAAGACACCTTGGTGTTTACTTTATGATTTGCTTTATAAAGGGTATGGTTTGGAAGGTGGCTGAGGTAATGGGATGCCCATGGTGTGTTTGGGCTGCACTGCCAGTTTCCTTGGGTGTGTAATAGATTCTCTCTCTAAAACCTTCTTGTACATCCTCTCTCTGGGTCTGTCACTTCATGCTCTCTTGTTTCCTCATTCATTTGTGTAAATTGTGCTTCCTGGGTGATGGAATTGAACATTTTTGGGTAAGTCAGTTCCACCAGTGCCACTTCCCAGTCTCTGGGCAGTTTTATTGTCTTGGCTACCTGAACGGTTAATGATGCTGTCGTGTTGTTGGGAAAAGTTCTGGCTGATGAATTATTCAGAGGGTTTTATAAAATCCATTTCTGACTTTAGACATTTTTTCTTGGTTTCTCAACTCCTTGTCTTTCACTTCTGAAGTCTTGACCCAACTGTTAAATTTCTTGTCCCAACCAAGCCATTTTACCAACACATGCTTGTTTCTACCATGCCCGTGAGTGGTTAGAATTTTCTGGATGCGGTATACACCTGGTTAGCATCTGGGGTTTATTTTTTTGTAACTCTTCTGCATAAAATCTCCCTTGAATTTCATCACCTGCGTAATATTAGTTTTTAGACAGGTTTGATCCATTTTAAAACAGTCCACGATAATAAATATCTCATCTGTAAACCACTGCTCATAGCCTTCTCGAATACACTTTTTAATTTTGAAACTCGGACATGATCACCTATTTTCAAAGTGCACGGAGTAGATTTTCTTTGCCCGGCCCTACCATAGACTGTTTTCCAAACACTCAGAGCATTTTCAGGAGTCACATCTACAGGTCTTGTTTTAATCGTGGTGTGTAAACTGTGGTTATAACTCTGCAGAACGTCTGACGGGACATCTATATACCGAAAAGTATTGGCATATGTAAAATTTCCACATTTTGGATTTTAAGGTGCTATTGAACCGTTTTACTATGCTGGCCTTTACATAGCTGTTCGTGACAAATGTACAAATGTACAATATTGTTCTGTCTTAGAAGTTTTTGTACCAATGTGTTATAAAATTTTTTGCCTTGGCCTGTCTGTAGCTTTTTAGGAACTCGACCCTGTCTAAAGATCAAACTAAAACCCAGAGAAACTTCTTTCCCTGTCTTGGCCTTTTATTTACACAGCCCAAGCATATTTTGAGAGCACATTGATACAAGTGAGGATACATTTTATATCCATCATTGAATTTTGAGTAATAAGACATCTCTGCTAAATCTACTTGCTACTGGTAATTGATCGTTGAAACAATTGTTCTGTTTCTCTTGAGCCTCAGCTGTGCTTGTTTGTGCATACTGTAAGTGTATTGTTCACTCATCCATTCCAACACGTTTTTTTGCTTGACATTTCTTTTCTTTTTTTCCCCATAGAGTGACGATGGCCGGTGACGTATTTAAGCACAGTGTGAAAGATTGTTCAACTTCAAGGCGGAAGTCTCAAGACCTGTGTATTTTCTCAAACACTTGTCAGCCATCGCAGTCACAGAGCCGGATTGATTTTAATGAAGCATTATGTAAAGTCTGTTGTAGCTTACGTGGTCTGCACCTGTGTAGAGATGTATTAACTGGGTCTTGTTTAGCATGCCGTTTGGGTTCCGAATCTCAGGATGGGCACACTTGTCTTTTACTAGAATCTGATCCTGAGGAAATACACCCTTGTGTTTCCAGCATCTGTCGACAGATCAGTATTTAAAGATTAATACACATGGTGTTTTATATGGTTAAAGCCTTGTGTGGATTAAGAATTGTGAAACAGAGTAAAGTTCATACTCTTAACTGTCTGAAGCAGTTTGTTGCTGAAGTAAACACTTTCGCTTATACAAAAGACCATGCAACAAAGTCCAAGATTCGGACAGCAGCTTTTGAACTTGTCTCTAATCACCATTACTGTTGTTTTTTTAAAACCAACATTAATTTACAGAAACCTAAGCAAATTGCATTATCCATGCTAAACAAGATCTGTTTGTGTTATATTTTCTGTCGGCTAACTGTTTGTGTTTTGTTTCTGTTGTCAGAGGAACCAAGACTCGGCAGCTAGAACAAGGAAAACCAGGTCCCTGCCCAGCGTGACACGTAATGCAACCTATAGAAGGTTTTCTCCTTATATTATATCTAATAAAAAGATTCATTATGACCATATTGGTCGCTCAGTCATCTGGGCTTATGTGTTTAGCTCTGTTGAACATTTAGTGGGAAAATGTATGGAATATCAAGTGAAAAAATACATACCAGATGGACACATTTTGTAATTTGGTTCACTAAAACCAATTATTGCATATAGACATAACTTATTTATGCTCAAAAGGGCTAGAAGAGATAGACTTGTGTCCTGTGTGCGTGCTTTGTTAAAAATGTACAATCTCCCTTGTTTTCGTAAAGCTATCAAGATTGATGTGGATGATATTATAGCTGAATTTGAGCAGGGAGAGAGACCCATTGATGCATATGCAAAACTGATTCAGCCTGTAAAGACGAGCTTTATGTGGTCGGCTCTGTTCCAAACAGAAAATAGGCTTGCATAATTTAGTGAAATATAAATATATAAAGTATGTGCTGGCTTAAACATTTTTTATTTTAGGTGTATTACTGACTCACTGATGGGTTTGGACCTGGTTTTGAATTTTCATTTGCGTACTCATATATGTATACATTTTCTTGTGTTTTTGTTTCTTTTCAAGTGAATTGCAAATAGGTATACAAATGAGCTTGTGTGATTGTTTTACGGCTGTTTCTCCAGTTTTTATTCATACTTTAAACAATTTTAATGTATAGCAAACAATTTGTAACTCAAAGTGAAGACCAGATCTTATTTTGCTATGTTTGGAATTTTGCTTCAATAAAATTTGTTGTTTTTAAGACACTTTGGCATCTTTTTTGAATCATTGAATAAAACTTGTTGTTTTAAATCACTTTTGGTATCTGAAATATGCCTTGCTTTATAAAGGGTATGGTTTTACAAGGTGGGTGAGGTAACGGGATGCTCAAGGGGTGTTTTGGGCTGTACTGCCAGGTTCCTTGGGTGTGTAATAGATTCTCTCTAAAGTTTTCTTGTACATCCTCTCGCCGGGGTCTGTCAATCACGCTCTCTGTACTCTCTGTACACACCCCGGGCGCTGCATAGAGATAGGAGCAGGATGTCTGCTCGCCCCATTGATGACTTACCTTTTATGACACCTTACAGGCTCCCAAAGGTCCGTCTCGGATCATAAAGATGATCAGCCCCCAGTTTAGCATCAAGGCTAAGATCGGCCGACCATTTTTTCCTTGCGCACGACTGACAAAAGGTCCGATGCCGGTCAAACAGAGCACCCGACAACAGGCAGAGATCAGAGCGCGGGGGGAAATGCCCATGAACCAGGTGGCAGCAGGTGGGTACCGGAAATGCCAAGGGGGCGGGACATACACCTGTCAAAATCTGATGATGTATAATAGTGCCGCCCCTATACTACTCATGTTCTTCAACTATTCTAGTAATTTTGCTTTTTATCTCTGCTACTTTCTTGGTTTCTAATTTATTTCTGTGGGAAAGATATGAGATAATCTGTCCTCTTAAGAAGGCCTTAAGAGTTTCCCAGAGTATTCCTGTAGAAATCTCTGAAGATGTATTTGTCTCTAGGAAGAAATTGATTTGTTTGGATATGAATTCTGTACAATTCTTGTCTGCTAATAGAAGCGGGTTAAGACTCCATCTGCGAGGTGATTGTGTGGGGCTTAGTAACTTTAGCTCCAAGATGAGAGGTGCATGGTCAGAAATAACAATAGCATCGTATTTGCAAGATTTAATCATGGGTAAGAAGTTATTATCTATTAAGAAATAATCAATCCTTGAGTAGCAATGATGTACTGGTGAGTAGAAAGAATATGTTCTTGAGTTTGGGTTTAAAAACCTCCAGGGGTCTGATAAGTTGTGATCAGTTATAAACTTTGTAATTATCTTTGCGGTGTTAGATGCCGTTCCCCCTGTGGAAGAAGTCCTATCCAAGAGTGGATTTAAAACACAATTAAAGTGTTCAGATTGGGAATGGATGCAAAAAAAATTTGTATAAATTCATTATCATCAACATTAGGTGCATAAACATTTATCAAAATCATTTTACAGTTAGATAAGTCACCCATGACCATTACATATCTCCCTTCAGGATCCAATACTACATCTTATGCTACAAATGAGACTGTTCTATGTATGAGAATTCCCACACCTCTAGTTTTCTTTGTAAAACAATAATTGAACATTTGGCCAGTCCAGTCTTTTTGCAGCCGGAACTGATCCTTGCTTAGTAGATGGGTCTCCTGACCCATTTGTGATTCAGGCCTTTAACATCCCAGCTCACAAAGTTAACTGTCCCAGCATGAAGACATTGATTCTGAGTTTTTGATGTCATTTTATTGCCTTAACTGGAAGTGAGACAGCTTCGACCTTAGTTTCCTATTTCCCCAAGAGTTATTGCCATGTAGCCTATTATTACGTTGGTAGTTATAATTATAAAGATTAAAAGGATAGATTAGGTATAGATCAAGCCTGCTCTCTTTCTCTCCCCCCCTTAACCCCCCACTCTCCCTAGAACCCACTTCACACAGTCCCGGTCCTCTGACATACCCAGAGACAGAGCACGTTCAAAGCAAAACAAGCCCCCACGCAGCAGCGTTTTAGGATTAAAAAATAGAGATATCTATTACCAATATAGTCTAAAAAACTGTGCACTTAGAATATATATAATCTTCAGCAATCTTAGTGTATTAAGATAATACACCCGGATAATAAACCTGGGGAATGGTGTTAGAAAGTGGTCCAGAATAAGCATAATAAGTCTAATGCAATAATAGCAGTAACAATAAACCAAGGGTATGATGTTGAACAGTCTCGTTTAGGGTAGAGAGAAAATAATTAGATAATAAAAAAAAGAAGAAAAAAAGAAAAAGTAATTAAGCACAATAAAACATAAACAGATAGCACCCAAGTAATAATGAGTGATAATGAGAATATATCATGATAAAATCCCATATTTTAAACAATTAGATCAGACAGTAGATTATTAATCCTTGCATATCATTAACGGCCATGACTCACTATTATGTATCAGAATAGTCCCGGGATCAGCTTTCTTAATTCCTTTTCTGCTTCTTCCTTACTAGCGAAGACATAGAATTGACCCTGCAATTCCACTTTCAGTTTGGCCAGATACAAGAGGCTGTATTTGACGTTGGCTTGCCGTAACCGCTGTTTAATGTTGTAGAGTACATTTAAATTCAAAGAATCATTTGAGTATGTTGTCTTTTTGTGCACTGAATTATACTTTTATCGAATGTTTTTAGATAGGCCGCCCCATTTAAGCAAGCTGTACCCAATATGCATTTTGTAAAATTAATGTATAAGGCACAGCCTTAAGTTGGGGAAATACGGTAATTGTCTCGTGTTATGGATCAGCTATACTACAACATGAGTTCTCCAAGTATGTGAGAGGTTTTCAGCTCCGCTCTTTTAAATATTTTGAGCGCCCCTGCCAATAGTTACTGTGATATCAAAGAACTCACCCTTGATGACCATCAGCACAAAGGCTGGGTCATCAACTGAGATTGTATTAGAAGAGATGCAGTTCTCTAATTTGGAGGATATTTGTTCTAAAAACATTGTTTATATTACTCTTAGGGTGATGGAATAGATGCACATGTGTAGTCTGAGAGAGGTGTGAATAAATGTGAGATATGAGACATGTGAATACACTGGCAACAAGGGACAGAGAGACAAAATGTAGTCTAGTCTGAACAAAAACTGATCATGAGAAAAGGAATATTCTTTGACTGGTACATTTATTAACATAACAGAATCTTAAATCGGAAACAAATTTGAAAAAATGAGATGAAAACAAACTAGCATGGTGAAGGTGCTGTGTCACTGCTAATGTGGTGTTGTCTTTTCTGCAGATAATTTGTTACAGACACCTGCCTCCCAAGTGCTTCTTGGTGGTGTCTTCTGCCACTGCCAATACTTTGCCAACCAACAAAGCCCTAAAAGTATTTAATATTTTAACTGGTGTGTATGCATGCATTCACAAAGTTTTCCTGGCTTGCGTCTTGTGCTGCAAGGATTATCTGTAGTGCCCAATCATCCCAAAAAAGATATTTTAGAAATGATTGAACTGATTTGGTACATTATAATATTAAATCACATTGGTTTAATAAAAGAACATAATACATATGTACTGTAATAAAGAACCTCTACAGACATTTCCAAGAATTTAAATAATAGTGTCATATTTTATACATTAATAAGTGTAACATGAAAAAACACTCTCAATAGCTATCTCTCTCTCTGTATATATACTATATATATTTTATTACTCTGTTATCTGTTTGTATCTCTTACAGCTGCTATTGACTGCTGTTTTGTACAGTAGGAATCTACTTTATGACTTCCGATGAGAGATTTCCACCGCTTCAGCACAGAAAAGTGGGAAAAATAAAGAAAAAATTAAAAAGGACAGTCACTCTTTTACAATAATTCTGAACAGAATGAGAATGGGCACACCACAGTGCTCAGTAAGGGGTAGAGGACAGTGGAGATTAACTCAGCAGGTAGTTAGAGATCTCACCATTTACAGGCTTGTAAATCAATAAAAATAGTTTGCACTCTATGTTTTTCCTTGTTGATCAGTACAGTGGAGCCTTACAATTCAATGATTCATCAGTGGCAGATGAATATGTTAATTATGGCTGGATTTTTTTCTGTCTTCCTAGAAGTTCAATGATGAGGGGTTATCAGAGTGGATTGATAAGTAAGTAAATACATAAAGGTTCAGGCAATATTAACAAAAAAACAAGACAGTAAAAATGACATAGCAGTAGCCTCCAGTGGACAAATTCTGTGATTGCTAGAAGAAAGTTAAAGTCATACATTGCCTAGTGTGCTGCCAGGCATTAATAATAACATTTAGAAAAACAGATTGGTTTGAAAATAAGATTTTCAGCCTAGCAGGACATTTTCTAAATCTCATGTTGTCAGTTATTGGCAAATAGAAAGAAAGAACTAGAAAATACTGGGTAGGCAATATTTATGAAATGAAAATTAAAAAGAATGTTTTTAAACATGTTTAAACCAATATCACCCAAGACAAATTTATACTAACTGCAAGTTATTTCTGAAGCAGTTACTTAATGCACTGTTTACATTTTTAATCCTGATCTTGATTCAAGTGCAAGAGGAAACAGGAGTACAGGAGCACACAGTATATGAAGAGAACGAGTTGGTTCTGTGGTCATTTATTAGTGAAATTATGACAATTTTATTATAGTACTACTTAATGATCTTTAGGAAAGACAGTGTCAATTATGTGTGTGTTGATCAAAATTGCAAGTAAGAATTTTCCTCTATTCTGAACAGAAGATCCATTGCCAGTTACTGCTACATTCATTTTGCTCATAAAAAGAAACAAGGGGCAGGCTAAATTTCCAGTCACTAAACATATTTAACAATTGAGATTCTTTTAACTTAACTTTAAATCTTTCATATTAGAGTTGTAATTTAATATAGCTTAGGCTTTCAGGCAGGCTACCTTGTTACTCGACCATTTGCCATTCAGATTTGAGTTGAGTATTTTGCAGATTTTTCAGAGCATACATGTGCTTTTTAAAGTGCTTAATTCTTAGTCACCTTATTGAAATCACAGAAAGAACAAACACGGTTTGTGTTCAGATACGCTCTTTGAAACCTTATAATGTCCATAATGTCCAGAACTCAGCTAATGCAGAACTTTCACCAACTTCATGAATGGAACGCTCTATATTATGATGCCTTCATGACGGATTTGAGGAGAGTGGCCAGAATTATACATAATAAATAAACTGTTGCAAGGTTAGTAATAATACAGATGTCTTCTTTTTATATCTTATAATTTGAGCTACACTTGCAATGTGATCATAATCAGTTCTTAATTTGTTGTCAAGCTGAGGATAGTGCTACCCCATTTGCTTTAAGGACTAACCTAATGTGACGATAGAAAAACAAGAAAGCAGGGGGAGCTGAAAACGTGGACCTCAGTAAATAGAATGTTCCAAGTCTGGGGTCATTGTAAGTGTCATTATATGGACTTGCCACCAATATAAAGAGCACATTTGGTCAATTATAATATAATTTGCTATATTGTTACTATAAGAAAAATTGATAAGTGACCCATGAATGTGTGTCAATAATATCAATTAGTATTTGCATCTGCTTACTTCTGTAATACTTGACATGTAAGAAGTAGATTAATACGGATTTTCTAAGTAATATATTTGATTATTTTATTTACTCAATAGATGCGGTAGACTGTACAGTATGTCTGAATATGAGTAAAATTACTTACTGTCATAAAATAGTCTTTGAGGACTAATTGTTCTAATTGAAGAAAATAATTATCTATATTATGCCATCTTTCACTAAGCCTGGAACAGCTGCAGAATGAATTATGTCAAATTATCACATGTAAAACAAGTGCTCTGACTTATACATAAAGGTTTAGATATGAAGACATACTTCTCAAACTATTTTTCACTAATAAAATTCTATAAGCTTCATTAATTATCTGTTTTAATGTGTGATTTAAATAAAAGGGAAAGCAAATGTAGGAAAATGAACAGGTTAGCTGAAATGAGCCTACTGTAAGTTTTAAAGAAATAGTGTGGATACAGTTAAAACATTTCATATTTAAGTTTTATAAATGCAGTTAATGCATTAATAAATGATTTAATTTATAGGACATCATTGACAGCCTCTCTAGAGATTGTTCCTGCCTTGCACTCCATGCTGCCAGGATAGACCACAGGCCCTCTTGATCTTAAATCAGATTAAGTAGATTTAAGCACTTTATGTTATATTATGCTATGTTTTATTACTTGTGTTTGTATAGGAGTAGTTCAATGGACTAATGCCATGTTCTCAAAGACCTTTTGCAACAATGAATTTGGAATAAACAGGTTGTAATAGATATGTTAGAAAATAAAAGTTGTTTTTTTTTTTTTTAAATGTCCCTTCCAGAGTCAATTTCCTGCTTTGTAGCTGATGTTGTTGATGTCAGCTCTGGTCCAATCAATTATGAACTGACATGTGCAAGTCTGATAATAATGGGTTAAATATCTGTATATGTAAATAAAATTATAAATTAATAGAGGAAAAAAAGGGCGAATCAGGAATGTGCATGCTTATTTTTTACAGCTGTATGAACATATTGCAGAAATGTCCATCATACTGTGTACATTATAAATAACAGTGAGTCTAGTAAATGTAGATTTTATTTGAAGAATATCAACACTTATGTTGTGGGAGGTGGGTAGCAAAGATTATTTGTATGATATAATATTAATTTTTTTCACTGTACACAGTATTTATTAAACATGTAGGACAACTTTGAACAGTTAAAGTAAAAACAAAAGGTAAATCTGCCAAAAATAAATATCGTACAGTTCATACAATAAAGGTGTTACTTTATTAGGGATGTTATTGTACATTCCATTTTAACTACCAAAGCAGTGGCTCTTTCCAGACCATCGACTATAAACAGTGCAATAAATCTGTCTGTTTAAGCAAATTTGAGTCTTTATGTATACTCATTGTGGTGGGCTGGTGCCCTGCCCGGGGTTTGTTTCCTGCCTTGCGCCCTGTGTTGGCTGGGATTGGCTCCAGCAGACCCCCGTGACCCTGTAGTTAGGTTATAGCGGGTTGGGTAATGGATGGATACTCATTATGTAATTAGTAATGTGGAAAGTCTGTATTTACATTTTACTTGAGAAAATGTCACAGCACTCTATGCTTGCACTCAGTGATAAGTGCTATACAAAAATAAATTGAATGAACTGAATTGATGATTCATACCTAGAACATTAGAGGCTTGACGCAGCTGTACTACCAGCTGTGCCACAGTGATGCCTATTACACAAAACACAATTGTTATGATTAGAACACTAGAAACATTTTTGTTATTTTTTTTTTTTTTACTTAAAAGTTTTATTGTGCTTTATATTTAGGAGAAAGTAACTTAAATCCAACAATTTAATGTAACACAGGGCAAAAAAGGAAGCTTATTTAGAATCTTTGCAGTAATCATTCCTTTATCACAGTAAAAGTGGCCTTTTATTGTTAACATTTTCCTTCAAAAATAAAATGCACTTTTAGAGAATTTTTAGAACTCATTTCTTTGGAATGTAGTTTACATTCCTTTTCATGTGTAAATTGGTCTGGTAAATTAGGTGAAAGTTTTTGAATTATTTTTTAGTCCCTGTTAAGCCTGAAGATCAAATGAATGACATCAGACACTTCAAATTAGAAAAGACTTTGTTGCCAAAATAACACATTTCAAGAAGTGAATAAACTGCATCTTTTACAGTTTAACAATAAAGTACTAATAATAAGATGCTACTATTAGTCTTTTTTCACTGGCACACTAACATGTTCTCCCCCTCGATTCTGTTACAATATACTGTGTCCCAAATGAAACTCTCCTGCACTATATTTGCTCATGCTTTTTATATAGGGGATACTTGCCTTTTCAGCTAACAGATCTCAGCTGATAGGCCTTAGTCTGAACATCTTGTCAAGAGGTACAAGATGAGTATTTTCCATGATTAGTTTGAGCAGTTTTTGATTCCCACAAGTAAATAACCATTGAGCTTAGTGATAATGATGCCTGATACATTTTCTGTGTTTTGAAGACACTATAAAAATGTAATGCTCTGCTGGCAAGTAATTCAGGTGTTTTGTGTATATATTTATTTTTGTCAAAAAGGGAAGGGGAAGAATAATTTTTTTTTTTATTGTAAAAGAAGGCATTTTTCAGTTCTCTTAGCTAATGGACATTTGCAAGGATCCTCTCTCATTCATTTGCTGCTTTTCTGACAATCTGACTCTTTTGCAAAGAGTTGAGCTCAGTATCTGCCTTGTGAAAATTGACACTTTCATGGAGCTCACTTTCAGCTGCTGTGGAAATTTTGCAAAGAATTTTCTATCCGGCTTTTCTCTTTTCATTGATTCATTGATTAAGGATATATAATTTGTAGCTAAGGAATTGGGCCATCTGGGAATGCCTATCTACATATTATTGTGCCTAATAGGGCTGCATAAACCCACCTAAGTTGTGTAATTCTTTGTATCATTTTGTATTTGCTGTTATCAGCTTAAATCAGGTGTCTCTGTCTGATTGCTATGAGCAGAGCCAGGCAGCCAGATTAATTCCTTATCTAGCTGGAGCCCCTGAAGGTCACTAGAGTACTTGTTTGTGAAATCCTCTATTGGTAGTAAACTAGGCTGAAGTAATGGATTAAAGGCAAAAGAAATCCCATTTATGATACTGTATATAGTACCATATCATCTATATAAAGGGATATTTTCTTTTCAAGTCCTTCTCTGATAAGCCCCTTTATCTCAGATGTATTTCGAATGTGAACAGCCAATTGTTAAATAGAGATTGCAAATAGCATTAGTGAAAGGGAGCACCGTTGTCTAGTACCACGTTATAGTTTGGAAGTAGTCTGACAATACAAACTGAACATTCTTGAATGGAATATAGTAGTCTGATCCAATGCACATATTATATGTTCAGGCCAAACACAAATTTGTGCAATGTGGTGAATAGGTAGTCCCATTCAATCATATTAAATGTTTTTTCTGCATCCAAAGATAATAAGATCTCTCCGGTGTTAGATTTTATGGGTGAATATATTACATTAAAAAGGTGTTGAAGAGGGGAAGCTAAGTGTCTGCCCTTAATAAATTCGGTTTGGCACTTTCTCAGTCCTTCTATCTAGAACTTTTGGGAGTATGTTAACATTGTTATTCAGAAGTGAGATTGGTCTGTATGATGCACATTGTAGTAAGTTCTTATATTTCTTAGGAAGATGGTAATTAATGCTTGGCAAAAAGTTTGAGGTAGAATTTTATTTTATCTGGCTTATATAAATGTTGCTAATAAAAGGGAGTCTAACTTAATTGAACTTTTGTATAAAATTTAGTAGGGTAGCCTTCAGGGCTTGCTGCTTTCCCACTCTGAAGTGAGTTTATAGTGTCTAGGAATTCTGAGAGTGTCAGAGGTTTATCCAGTTCCTCTGCACTGAAAGTATCTAGCAAGCATCAAAAAACAAATTAGTTGTATCTTGTCTTCTTTAAACTGAATAGAATATAAGGATTTATAGTAGGCTACAACTTTTTTCCAGTGTTATTATCCCTGTAGCCGAAGACCTATCCAGGTCTCGATTTAAAACACAAAGTCTCTTGCCATTATAATTTTATGAGTGTTAACATCAAGAATGGATGAAAATACATTTTGGATGAATTCTCTATCATCCACATTGGGGGCGTAGATATTTATCAAAATCACAGTCACATATCACCTTTCGGGTTTAGAAACTACATCTGATACTACAAATGAAATTGTTCTATGTATTAAGATTCCCACACCTCAAGTTTTCTTTGTATAGCTGGAGTAGAATATTTGGTCAGTCCAATCCCTTTGCAACCGAAAGTGATCCTAGCTTAATAGATGAGTCTTCTGTAAAAATACTTTATTGGCATTTAGACCTATTAGGTGTGAGAATAATTTAATCCTCTTTATTTTGTGATCGAGACCTTTGACATTCAAGCTCACAAAGTTCACTGTTTGGTCATAGAGACATTGTTTCTGGGCTTTTATTGACGTTTTATAGTCTTACATTAAGGTTGTACATTATTACATAAGATAGCTTTAACCTTAATTTCCAATTTTGCCAGGAGTTATGGCTATTCATCCTATTGTTATGTTGGCACTTTCAGTTGTGGGGGTAAAAGGATAGATTAGAAATAGCTAGTCTTCCCCAGCCCCAGTCCCAGTCCTCTGACATGCCTAGAAACAGAGGATGTTCAAAACAAAACAAGCCCACCAGCAGCAGAGTAGAAAGATTAAAGTAGATATATCTATTGGCAATACAGTTCTAATACTATACACCTAGAATATAATCTTAAACAGTCTCAAAAGGATAAACCCAGAGACTGATCATAACAGTACCCATGAAGAAGCAGATAACGTATGATAGTACAATCATAATATAATAAGCCAAGAGTATGACGTTAAAAAATCCCCTTTGAGAGAAAAATAGAAACATTAAAGTTATAATTATAATTAAAAAATAAAAGTAACCGAAAAGGAAATAGAATATATAATTATGGCAAAAGCCTAATTGTGATAGGACCAGACTGCAGGTAAAATCTTCTTTGCGTTACCAAGGCACAATGTGACTCATGATCGTATTTCAAAAAGTGTCGGAATCAATTTTCTTAGCTCTTTCTCTGTTTCATCCGGAGAACTAAAAATGTGAAACTTGCCTTGAATATCCACTCTTAATTTAGCAGGATACAAGAGGCTGTATCTTATTTTGTCTTTGCGTAATGCTGTAAAATGCGACGTGTTTAGCAGCTGTTGAAGGTGAGAGATCAGGGAAAATATGAATGCGGCTATTTTCAAATATAATTTCTTTTTTTAGTCTGAGAAGCGACACCAAATTTACTTTAGATTTTAATTTGCTGAAATAAACAATAAGGCTTCTAGGTTTTGAGGCATTCGATCCATGTATACAGTAACCTGCAGTATCTCGGTGTGTGATTTAAAGTCCTCTCCAATTATTTTAGAAAATAGTTCAGCTATAAATTTTACTTTGGTTTGGACTTTCATGGAGACCTTCAATTCTGATATTATTTCTGCTATGTCCATCTTCCGGAATTGTCTCCAAGTATTTTGCATTTGGATTTTGTAGCCGTTGCTTTTTCGTCAGCAGTGGATGTCAGTTGTTCAACTATTTTAATACGAGTCTTGAATATTTGCTTATTGTCTTCAAACTGAGCACCAAGTGCTCTAAATTTATTCACAATCTTACTCACATTTTCCTGTATTTTTTTACTCAGTTTTTTCTAGCATACCTTTAAAGGTAGCACAGTGGTAGCACTGCTGCCTCGCAGTAAGGAGACCTGGGTTCGCTTCCTGTGTCCTCCCTGTGCATGTTCTCCCTGTCTCTGCGTGGGTTTCCTCTGGGTGCTCCGGTTTCCTCCTACAGTCCAAAGACATTCAGGTTAGGTGCATTGGCAATCCTAAATTGTTCCTAGTGTGTGCTTGGTGTGTGTGTGTGCGCGTCCTGCGGTGGGCTGGCACCCTGCCCGGGATTTGTTCCTGCCTTGCACCCTGTGCTGGTTGGGATTGACTCCAGCAGACCCTCGTGACCCTGTGTTAGGATACTGCGGGTTGGACAATGACTGACTGTCCTTTAAAGGTTGCCTCAAAGCAATTACTTTAACGTTTCCCCTGGTCTTTAATATCCTCAAGCAGCTTTTCATTTGTCATGTTTATGTCCTTTATATCTTTCCTTATATCACTTGTATCATTTGTAACTTTCTTTATATTACTTTTTAGCTCCTTTATGTCCCCCCGAGAGCAGTAATTATTACAGTAGTCATTGCGGTGATCATTAATTTCAGCTTGGACTGTTCGCTTCGGTCTTCTCCACACTCCACGGATAGAGTAGCAAGCCCAGTTGGTAGTTGAAAACACAGATAGTAAGGCTATGCTCAGTTCCAATGAACATTCTAGAATTGACGAGTTCTACTGCCTTGACTGACTTGCAGTTTCGCTCACACATTTGCTCTCAGCCAAAGCCAATGGTGCAGTGTCAGGTTCTCGGAGATCTGTTCTTTAGCCTATCAGTTCCAAGTCAGTCTCTGGCAGACCATACCTTGAACTTGAAGTTGAGGCCTGTTTAGGCTTAGATGAAGCTTTAGCTGTCTTTTACGTTTCATTCTGAAACTTTTTTCTGCTTCTCATGTTTTGAAATCAAAGCCCCTTGGGCAGAGTAAATACAGGATACCTCAGGATGATAGCAAAAAAATGTAAAATAACACTGCTGCTATCTGAATTCCGTCTCACACACTCCTCTCCCGAAACAGATGAGACCAAGATTCTCAGGGTACTCCTGCTTCCTTTCACAAAAAAAATGTGAACGATATCATAACTGGTCGAAATTATTGTAATTGTAGCCACCAATGTTCTTTGTATCCATTTCAAGGCTCTAACCTTAAGTTTCTTAATTGACTTTCAGTAATGTCTCCAAATCATTCTTTCTAATATATAAACCTGTAAATGGTTTTGGCTGCCTTTGATTATGTTTGTGCACACTTTCCAAAACATACAATGCATAAACAAACCTTCTTAAAATTTCAAGGAAAAATCATGGTAATATAGTAGATACATCCTTAAGCTTCAAAGCCTCTCAATTTTAGAATAAATAATCTGTTAGCATGGGGATTCCTGAATCCTATTCAAATACACATTACTTTAGCCTACAATACCCTTAATAGGGCAGATAATTAAGCTGTTCAGACTAAAAAAAGTCTTCATAAAGTAAATTGTGTAAGTCATTTTTAACTGCTATTACTAATCATTTTGCCTGCTCTTTCTCTTCAAAACTGTATCATTTTGTGCCAGTGGTGTCTTGACCAAGCTGCTTTTTCTAGCCTTGGAAAAAGGAGCCATAATCAGCATAAACCATTGGCATCAACTGTGACAGACACAGTGTTAAACCTTCAGTGTTGACTTTGGCAAAGTGTTAGACTATCATGTAATTATACTACTATTATAAACCTCATCACAGGCCCTCTCCTTCTTTAGGATACACAGGAGAAGACTGTGTGGACACCTAATCCAGGTTTTCAAAAATCCTCAAAGGCATTTAAAAATAGATCTATCAGAATTCGTTCAACAAAACAATGAAGCACATACTCAAGGACACTAATGGAATTTAAAGGAAGTGCATTTAAAACTGAAGCCAGGAAGCACTGCTTAAAACAAAGAGGGAATGGTCTCCTCTTGCTTGTCAAATTTCTCATATTTCACTACTATGGTAATCTGTAGATGAGTTCACATTTACAAAGATATGTTTGTTTAATGAATGCTTTGAATGTAACACAGCAATGTCACCTGAGAAGAGAACAATGCACACAAGACATACCCAATTTACTCAGGTCAGGTTGGGTAGCATGCACTGGTACAGCGCATTGCTACACCCACCACACAACAAAACAGATTTGGATCCTGGTTGGCAACCCCCCAGCGCTGACAGGCGTCCAATCCCAACACAGTACTCAAGGAGTCCAGTCTTCCTCTCTGGTCACTGGATAGTATCCATGTCCCGCAATCATATAGCAAAACAGGGAGCACCTGGACTCTAAAGACTTGGACTTTCTTCCTTTTGCAAAGATATTGGGAGTGCCACACACTCTTTCCAGTTACCTCATGTCCCCCATGTGCTCCCAATCCATCTACCGACTTCATAGGATGGTCACCAGAGGCATGAATGTTGCTGCCAAGGTAGGCAAACCTCTAAATTAGGTCGATATTCACTGTGCAGACAGATGCACTGCTGATGGCTGTGCCCAAGAGGTCATTAAAGGCCTGGATCTTGGTTTTTAACCAGGACATCTGCAAGCCCAGACACTCAGACTCCTCACTCAGTCTCTTGAGAAACTTGATCAGAGTCTCCATTGACTCTGCGAAGATCACAGCATTGTCAGTAAAGTCAAGTTCAGTAAATCTTTCTTCACCAACAGATGCCCCACAGCTGCTGGACCCCACAACCATGCTCAATACCCAGTCCATGCAAGCACTGAACAGAGTATTAGCAAGAACACAACCCTGACAAACCCCAGAATCAACTGGAAAAAACTGGCCTGACTAATTGGCTTGAAAGGGTTGTCACAGTCTCAACATCAGTCTTCTGTGCATACGGGTAAGATGATTGAATACATTCCAAAGGCTATTTTTTTAAATTATTTTATTGATTTAACAGATATTATTACAATGAATAAATTAATAATCAGTAATACAAACAGTACTTGATCTTTCTCAGATCATATCAGCTAGCTCCTCAGCTAACCCATCTAAAAACAGAGAAAGTAAAGTTTTTAATATGAGAAATCTCAAAGGTTAGCAATGTTTCAGCATGCTCAGTTAATTGAGAGCAGTGGTGATAAATGCTTGCTAGAGTAAAAAAAGTAAACTGTTCTTCATAAATTTCATTAATTTTCTAATTTAATCTAAATCTCCACATCAGCATTGTCAGTACAAAAAAAACATATTTCAAAAAAATTATACAAGACTAATTGATCTAAAATACTGTTCTAAGATAAAGCTGAGTCCACATTTACAAGGATGTATTTTTTGTTAAACACTCTAAAATTAAAGCAATAATGTCACCTTATGGGCACGTCTAGGAAGAAAATCAGACATATGAAAGCAGAATACAAGTCACAAAGATGAATGAGCATTTGCAGATCTTACATGCCCATTTTTTCCCCCAAAGCATCACTACAATAAATTAGCACATATAATTATATGAGCATTGTTATATCTAAGATCTGATGACACTATCTTACAAAATATTTTCATATTAATATATGAATGAATTAATGAACAGATTTATTGCATTTTCAACATGTCTTTTGAATCAGCTATCAATTATGCTTTTTGTAAAGGTCAAGGGCTCAATAACAATGTAGTAGGTAGCTCCCAAGAAGGAAGGCCAATGATAACCAGTCTCAACAGGGATGCCAAATTAAAGAAAAGACAGACAGGGGTGCAGGACATGTTCATTAACACAACTTTTTGGCAGCATTGACATGGTGCATTTATTTAGGCTTCTACATAGTCACCTGCCCCTTTCTGGATGGAAGGGCCTAAGAATACCTTGGGGGAAGCTTTGGGAATAAGACTTCAGATGTTTTAAAGCCAGGCCCAGCCCCTGAAGTTGAAGAGGACCTACTTATCACTTTACAAACAAGTTTGGGACTTTTATGTGGAATAAAGTCCAACGCTTACCTGGCAGGGGCTACAGGAGGAGGGAGAGGGTGGTAAAGAAGAGTGTGTTGTGTGAGAAAGTGGACCAGCCACCTCCCAGGGGATAGACAGGATCATTGCTATGTTCAGATAGACCCTGAGAGGATGTAGATTTGTTCCTATTTTTTCTTGTTTGGCAGTGTATATTCACTCATACTTGTATGTAACCTTACCCTTGTGCATATATTGGTTTACAATAAAAGGCACACAGCATCACTGTGTAAGGTCTTAGTTGTTCCTTTCTGGATTAGGTAATCACTCATAAGTATGCCTAAAGTTCACAGATTGCCTTCAGATAAACTGTGCAGTGTAGCTTGTTTTGAAAATCATTTATGATCTGTTCATATAATCCAAAATACATTGACTATTATTTTTTTCTAATCTGAATATGCCCAACAAATTTTCAACTGCTAATAGTCTCTACTGCTATTAGTCTTTTAATTATTATTTTTTCTCATGACCTTTATCTCAGGTAATATTTTGAGTATAACAAAAATCTCTGTCATGGATTGTGGTACTCCAAATATGCTTTCATTAAATATTAGACTGCTCTCTGTGACTTGTTTCTTAAAAATGTTTTAGGAAGTCTTGTGAATTGAAGGATTATTCTTAACATCCAAACAATGCAGATTAAATTCTCTGAAATTTCCCACTACCTCAGACCAAAACTAAGGAATGGTAATAAAATTCTACAACTGTTATCAAAATATTAATTTACAAAATAAATAAATATTTTTGCTTGGAAAATGCTAATCATTTTGTTGAGTACTATTTATATAATGACCATAACTAAAATACAAAGTGAAAACTTAATGGCCAGTTTTAAAGCATTTATGTGGCTATTTTCAATTGTGTGTCAATAAAAATTGAACAATTTAGTGAAATTCAGAACATGTAAAGAAAATCTATTTATAGATTTATAGAAAAATATATTTGGGAATATTAATTGACAAAAGTTAAGTACAACTGTATCTATCCTTCTCTTTGCTAATATCTTCTTTCAGTTATTCCATACCCTTTTGCCTTGTGGATAGTAAGATTTATATCAGCAGCATGCAGCTTTTTCAGGTTGAACATTAATGAACTACGTGGGTCACCTGACCACCAGACAGTTCCCAGCTAACATTACTCTAATGCTTGGCTTCAAGTTTATGTCAAGTGATCCTTATTCAAATCAAGGATTACTTAGATTTACAAGAATCATTGTGACAGTCATATTGTTTTTATTGTTCTTTACCAGGCTAGTACCCTCAGACCAATTTACCATGAATAATCTAATCAATAACACACATGTCCAGATACATAGCTCTAAGTATAACTAAGATGCACAAATTTCTATACCATGCCACCAGCAAGGTCACAGCCCTAGTAGGGTTGCAAGCTCGCTCTCTGTGATAGCTGACCAATAGGAGAGGAACTTGGACTAAAAATCAAAGATCCAGTAGCTTCAGATATTTCAGTTGACGAGTTTTGGACAACTTGTAAGAATACCCCATTACATTGCTCATGGAGGGGTATACCAAACATGGCATGCTAAGTGAAATCCTGAGACAATTTCAGAATAGGCTGTGGGGAGTACAGAGGATCTCTGAAATCATGCAAGAATTTCTGGGAATTCCCTATAAGGAATGGGGTGACCTGATCTGTTCAGCTCAGCGGGTTGTCACTGTGACCCTTATCAGGAAAGGAGATACAAAGTCAGTGAATATATGATTTATTTGTTAAAGGAATGGCTAAGTATCAGCATGAAGTGTACAGGATGAATATACAACTCCATTTCCAAAAAACTGTAACAGTATGTAAAAGGCAACTTAAAAAAAAAAACGTAATTTTTAAATGCTTTTTTACTCATATTTAATTGAAAGCAGTAGAAAGTCAACATATACAATGTTTAACCTCATACAGTTAGCATAACCTTGTAAATATACGCTAATTCTAATTTTAATACCTGCAACACATTCCACAAAATTGGGACAGGTGTCTGTTAACCTATTGAGTGTGTCAAAAATCTTTTTGAAACTTTCCACAAGTAAAAAGGTGATTAGGTAACAGATGGCACTATCATGATTGCACATAGAAGGAGCATCCCTAAAAAGCTCTGTCATTTACAAATACGGATGAATTGAGGCTTGCCACTTAGTACAAAACTGCATGAGCAAATAGTTGAACAGTTTAGAAACAATCCATTTATGACTGCAAATAATTTATGGATTACTCCCTCTATAGTCCATAACATCATTAAAAGATTCAGAGAATCTGGGGAAACTGGTTTGCATAAAGGACAAGCTTGCAACCCAGTATTAAATGCCTATGATCTTCAAAACCTTAAATGGCACTGGAGAAAAAAATGACATTATTTTGTAATAAATGTAAACAAATGGACACGGGAGTATTTTGAAAAACTTTTGTCAGTAAACACAGTTTGTCAATGCATCTACAAAAGGAAGATAAAACTATGGTATGCAAAGCGAAAGCTATACATCATTCAACATCAATAAATGCAGGGTACTTATTTGGGCTAAAGGTAATGTGGGATAGATATACACAAAGTGGAAATATGTGCTGTGGCCTGACTATTCCACCTTTTAAGTTGTTTTTAAAGAAAACAGACTTTGCGTTCTCCAAACTAAACAAGTTAAAGATCATCCTTTGTTACCAATGGCAGGTTTAAAAGCCAGTGCCCATCGCATGGCAAACTTGTACATCTGTGAAGACACCATTATTGTTGAAGAATACAAGCATTTTAGAGTTTCATATGCTGCCATCTAGATGACATCTTTAAATGGACATCTTGCTTATTTCAGAAAAACAACACCAAGCAACACTCAGCGCATATTACAACAGTGTTGCTTTGCAGTCAAAGAGTGTGGGTGCTAGACTGGTCTGCCTGCAGTTCAGACCTGTCTTCTATTCAAATACAGTGTATTATAAAGCACAAAATATGCCAAATGAGGCCCAGGACCGTTGAGCAACTGAAGTCCTATATTAAGCAGGAATGGGAAAAAAATAAATTTTCAACACTGCAATAATTAGTGTTTTCAGTTTCTAAATGATTATTGGAAGTTATTAAAAGTATAGTGGGAATTACACTCCTTGTAAGAGCCATTTCTTAGTTATTTAAGTTATATTAAATGTGTACCTATTGTAAAAGATAGCCTGGCCACAGATAGACACAACACCAGATGTCCACAACACACACGGTTTATTTACAATTTCCCAACACACAAAGCCAACGACAGTGCACAAAAACACCACACTAACTCAGTACTTTTCCTCTCTTCAGCCGCCTCCACTCCTCTCTCACAAGATCCGTCTTCTCCCTCCCGACTCCGACTCCCCGAATGGAGTAAGGCGGCCTATTTTATCCCTTCCCGGATGTGCTCCAGGTGCTCTGTGATGGTCTCCTGGCAGCAATTCCTGGTGTGGCAGAAGTCCTGCCCTTGCACTCAGAAGCATTCCGGGCGTACACAGTTCCTGGTTTAGCAGTATTTCCTAGTATGGTGGAAGTGCTGTCCTCCAGGGCTCAGGAACCATCCAGGCGCCCCAATGGAAACCAGGTGTCCCGGTGGGGCACAGTCCCTGGTCGTCTGCCACACTATATATTAGTGCATAGTCTATGGGAGGTTCTTACAGCCCCCACAAGTTGAAATGAATTGGTATATTCTGATTACTTTTTAGCCCCTCTGACTAGATTAGTCTCAGTTAGTGACCTGCCTTGCAGTGTGTAAGGCATGGAGGGCACACAGTTTTGCCTTATGTGCCTAATAATATGAAATACAACACACTCTATTGAACATGCATTGCCGTACGTTTAGAGCGTACTGAATGTGAAGTAAAGTATCTTTAAGTATAGAAACAACTGAAGTTTGACAAGAAAAGCTAAGTTTATAGAAGAGACATTTTTTCCCATTTTTTTGCCTTTTATTCTATGTGTTTAACAACCTTTTTTCTTTATTCTTGAGTGGTCTGTTTGCTTTGATTTTTCACTAAATCTTTTAAAACAAACTTTTGGACTGAGAGATTTCTTTTGGCATGTGTTTTACCCATGCTTGATCCTGCCTTACTCACCAGCATGTTCACTCCTGTATCAACGTTTTTTGGAACACATTGCAGGCAATTTACAATGAACATTTATTTACCAAAATAAATGTTGATTAGGTTAAACTTTACATATCTTGTTTTTGTAAGATTTTCAATTACTTTATAGCTTACATAGCATTTACAAATCATTGCTTTCTGTTTTTATTTGCATTTTACATCATGTTCAACTTTTTTGGAAATGGGGTTGAATATCATGAATACTTCTGACAATGAATATGTTTCAAAGGACTCTGTTTTAATCTCTTTCAGGACAAAAAAATTATTTAGTTTAAAAGTTCTGTTTTTTTGTTAACTGTACCTGTTACCTTTGACTGTGCTTTATGCACAAATGATACCTTACAATGTTCTTTTTCTAGATATAGAAATGTTCATTAGCTGTTTTTGTTGACTGACGGAAATAATGAGGCAATTTTTCCAGATTCACTTACTGATCAGTGGTTACTTGTGAGAGCTCAAAAGAATTTCATGTTAAAAACTTCTATCAAGCAGTATTATCTACCCAAAATGCTATATTCTCTCATCATTTTGATAGTAAATTGACAAGTAATTTTCTTAGTAAATGGCTACATTAAAGACATTAGCGGTAAACGTTCAGAACCACAGCTGCCAGCTGCATAAGAAGATACTCATGGGATTGAAGCACACTCTCTATAAAACTGCTAGTTCAGATATCCAATTTCAAAACAATCTACAGCTTCCAAGATTAGCAGAGTACAAATCATATTTAAATAGTAAGACAGCTGAAATCAAGAAAGAAAAATTACATTCCGAATTTATTTTAATTTAGGTCCTTCTGCAGGGCCCTTATATTTTTAACACCTTAGAGGTAATGTCTTTCTTATCATAAATGTAAACAAACAAAAATACAATCATTCAATAGGTTATTTTTTCTTAGTACATTAAATAATACATGAGTTATTTTAACTGTGAAGTCTTATCGTGATACATAGTACAATCTGACTTTGTACTATATATACAGTATACACATATATATTTATATACAGTACACACATTCCTTTCACATGGATTTATTTTTTCAGTTTAATAAGATGCTAACAAATTCTTCTTGTAGTTCTATCAAGACTTCATAATAAAGATATAAAGAAACTTAATAGAACATGACTGGCTATTGTAAAAGAATAACTTTAAAACATGACCTACCTTGCAGTTAAGCTCAATTCATTATTAAAATTAATAACAAATGTGAAAAGTATTAAAATTAATTGCTTAGTGATTCTAATTTGAAAGATTCCAGTTTACTGCTTAATATGATTATAATTGCCCTGCAGTAAGTTTTGCACCTATGTACCACTGACTATTTACCATTTAACAGCCCCCCCTATAGCCATACACCTCCTTGACAGAAACCTTCTAAAAACATTCTGTTCATTACCTATTATGCATGCTGTGGTAATATATTTTAAAGAGAATGAATGAATTTTATAAGATTGGTGCTTATATTCTATTCCGCAATACCTCGGAAAAATACAGTGCAGACCTCTTCATTCAATGACTAACGTGTTCAGACAACTGCGTATGTTTCAGACAAATTGTTACTTCTTTAAAATACAGTCCCTATAAATGCTGATAGAACATTATTGTACTGACAGTTTAAGCATACTCCATAGTATCATCTCCACCTTCACAAGTTTTTAAGCTTACTACAATCCTAGTTTATTAAAATTAAAGTATTAACTGTAAAATACTGCTTTTGTTGAATGAATAACATTCGCTTATCCTTCATTGCATTTAAGTCCCCCAGACCAATATTTTGAGTGTGCCAAAAGGTAGACATACCAATAAACTTTTTAAATAAACAGTTTGGCTCCCAGTAGACTGATTTTGTTGAAAGTCTATTTCTCAGGACAGTTCAATTTTCATTGAGATATTTTGAACACTGTACACATTTTTGAAATTTCAAAATACCTAATAAAAAGTATTGGTGAACTTTAAATCTCATCTGTCTTAGAACAGAGAAACATTTTATGTGACGTCAACTACTAATTAGCTTACAGTGTCAATTTTACCTTGAGAGCAGCTATTGCAACTTGTGTATTTTCTTTTTAACTTTTAAACAGAATGCCATGTGTTATTGTATAAGAAAGGTAAGATGTTAGATGTGTACATATTTATTTGGTTTTTAAACAATAAAATTCTTCATGTATTGTGATGGTTATTCTTCTTCAAAAGAATCTTACTCAACACAAAACAAAGTTTTGGGGACCGTCCCCATATATTGTCGTCCAGACAATTAAAGAAAAGAACGATTCCAAGTCTCAGAACAAAACAATGAACAGATTTCTTGAGTCAAAATGGCGACTTTATACAGGGAAGGATTATGGGACAGGAAATGGTTGGCAAAAAGTGACGTTAAAAACAGGAACCGGAAACAATGTCATCATGATGGGACGGAAGTGACATCATCATGGTGGGCCGGAAGTGACGTCACCGTGGCCATTTTGGAATCCTGGAAGTGGAGGAATTATTTTTCTTCAAGTTTTCTGTTGAGCAAAAGAGATTCAGGTAAGTACCACGTGACAACCCTCTATCTCGCGATGTTTCACTCACCTTTAGGCTCTTTGACTGCCTCCTAATCGCACATGTGTGACATGACCCCCCTCAGCCCAGACCCCTCGGGTCGGGCGACCTGCACCGAGAGGTCGTGGACACGAGAGAGCATCTGCGTTGGCCTGCAAGGAACCTTTATGATAAATGACACTGAAACGATAAGGCTGAAGATTCAAAAACCACCTAGTGATGCGAGGGTTAGACTCCCGATGAAGGGATATCCACTGTAAGGCAGCATGATCCGTCACCAGAGTAAACTCACGCCCCAGTAGGTAGTACCTCAAAGACGTGACAGCCCACTTAATCGCCAAGGCTTCTCGCTCCACCGCAGCATACTTGGTCCCGGTCCAGCAGTTTCCGCTCAGGTACATAACAGGGTGTTCAGCACCATCAACGCATTGGCTCAGCAAGGCACCCAAACCTGTGGCCGCGCGTGGTCTGGAGGATGAAAGGAACAGAAAAATCAGGAGATCTTAAAACAGGTGCTGAAGTAAGGGCCAATTTCAAGTCACTGAATGCTTTCTCAACCGAAATATCCCATACCACTTTTAAAGGTGCTCGTTTCCTTGTTAAATTAGATAAGGGCAGCAACTTCTGAGAAATGCGTACAAAACGACGATAGTAACCTGCCAATCCCAAAAATGCTTGTACCTGCCGCTTATTCATCGGACGGGGCCAATTAAGAATGGCATCAATTTTGGAACATTGTGGTTTAACAACACCCTCCTACTAGGTAGCCCAAATATTTGGCTTCTCTTAATCCAAAAAAACATTTCTTCGGATTAATTCGAAGACCAGCAGACGCTAGCTTGGAGAGTATTGTTTTAACCTGCCATACATGATCCTTCCACGTGCTGGAATAAATGACCACATCATCTAAGTAGGCAGCACTATATGAATTGTGGGGCCTTAGCAGTGTGTCTACCAGACGTTGGAAGGTAGCTGGTGCCCGTGCAAGCCAAAGGAAGGACCTTGTATTGCCAATGTCCACTGGGTGTACTAAAAGCGTTTTTTTCTTTGGCGGAGTCCGCTAAGGGAATTTGCCAATACCCTTTCGTCATGTCAAGAGTAGTTAGGAATTGAGCGTTCCCCAACCGATCAAGTAAATCATCCACCCGCGGCATGGGATACGCATCAAATTTAGAGACCTGATTGAGTCGAAAGTCATTACAAAACCTCCACGACCCATCAGGTTTAGAAACTAAGACAATTGGACTAGACCAAGGGCTATGACTCTCCTCAATAACCCCTAATTCTAGCATTCGTCTAATTTCCAACTCTACTTCCGCTTTTTGCCTCCGGAGCCTATAAGGTCTCTCTCTGACAATCACTCCAGGGTTAGTAATAATATCGTGAACAATCACGCAGTACGTCCCGGTATCTCGTCCACAACTTTAGGGACAGACAAGATAGCCGCCTCGAGATCTTGTCTTTGTTTGGATGTCAAATCGGGGCCAAAATTAAGATGGGCACATGACATAAAAAGAGAACGAGGCTGATTGGACGAGGGATCAGGTTCCCTGTCCTTCCATGGTTTCAGCAAATTAATATGATATACTTGTTCAGTAGGTCGCCGATTAGGTTGTTTAACCAGATAATCAACGAGACCTTTTCTTTCTTTAATTTCATAAGGGCCTTGCCAATGTGCTAACAACTTTGAATGAGAAGTTGGGACAAGTACCATCACATGATCACCCGGGACAAATTCCCGAATGGTGGTGTTTCGGTTATAATAACGGGACTGCGCTGCTTGTGCCTTTTCCAAATTTTCTTTTAGAATAGGTCTGATTTTCTCTAATCTATCGCGTAATTGCGCGATATATTCAAGAATATTTGAAGTTGGGAGGACCTCCTCTTCCCATCCTTCTTTTAACATATCCAAAAGCCCTCTGGGTTGTCTTCCATATAATAATTCAAGGAGAGAAACCAGTAGAGGTCTGAGGACTTCCGATAAGCAAACAAAACGAGAGGAAGCAACTGATCCCAGTTTCTTCCATCCTCGTTAACTACCTTGCGTAACATCTGTTTCAAAGTTTGATTGAAACGCTCTACCAACCCGTCAGTTTGGGGATGATAGACAGACGTTTTCAGATGTTTTATTCGGAGTAATTTGGCTACTTCCCTGAACGTCTCCGAAGTGAAAGGAGTCCCTTGGTCCGTTAAAACCTCTTTGGGAATCCCAACACGAGCGAATATCCCTACTAATTCCCGTGCGATGTTTTTCGTATTAGCTGAGCGCAATGGAACAGCTTCCGGAAAGCGAGTGGCATAATCTACTAGCACCAAAATATATTTAAATCCTTTTAACGAGGGTTCCAATGGTCCACGAGATCGATACCACTCGCTCAAAAGGGATATCAATAAGGGGAAGGGGAACGAGAGGAGCTCGTCCTTCTAGGAATCTGGCGAAGTTGACACTCAGGACAGGAAGCGCAAAATCGCCGGACCTCCTCGTTAATTCCCGGCCAATAGAATCGGAGCTTTATTCTCTCTGTTTTTTCGGAGCCTAAGTGGGCTCATAAAAGGTGAGCGTGTGCTAATTCACACACCTTTCGCCGAAAAGTGCGTGGAATTAAAAACAAAGTTCGCACTTCTCCCTCGTGTTCTGCCACTCTATATAATAATTTCGTTTTAAGTACAAAGAACGGCATCGGTGGCATGGGATCCAGGTTGTATAACCCTGGTAGATACTACTGCATTCCTAATATTTTTAAGGAATCATCGCTCCATTGTTCCCTTTAAAAGACGATGGTGTTAATAGAAATTGGGCATTTAAATCTTGTATAGGGTCTGTGCGACCTTAAGGGGTGTGGTTTCTGTCTCCACGCCATCTGCGTTAACTGCACTAGTTCCCGCAGAGGTCGATGGGACATCAAATTCTTCACATTGGGTACCCGTATGGGTCAGTGTTACTGTGGGACATGGCATGGAGGCAGTCAGAGCAGTATTCTCCATTACTAAGCCTAAATGTTTCTTAGGTACAGTTACGTTATTACCGCTGGTAATTTTATTCCAGTCTCTACCCAATATAACTGGAAAAGGGGATCCGTAATACAGCCATGGCCATGCTCATTAGGTGATGATTTACTGATACCACACATCTGGCCGTTTTATAATACCGGATATCCCCATGAATACATTTTAGACTAGTTTTTATCCTAGTCCACTGTTGCGGTAAAACGAAACGGGTGGCAACAATGGAAATGTTACTCCCGGAATCAAACATTGCTCTTACCTTCCTGCCATTTATAATAACTGCACCTGTATATGGAAGAGATAAAGGATTAGTCACAGTGGCACAATACCTTTCTCCCTTAACTAATGAGCAATCCATGGGCTCGATGGTACACTAAGGGGACAGATGTCCAATCTCCCCACACTTGAAACAGCGGGGAAGATTGGCACCTCTGTCCCGTCTACGGACGGCAGGCTCGGGAGTTTGTCGGGTGCCCCACGTGCCTGTTGGGTTCGGCGGGAGAACCGTTCTGATTTCCCTGATTTGCAAGTCGCCCAGTGACGCTCAGTGATATGGATTAAGGAGTCCATGTCCTCAAAATTATGCTTCCGTACTTGCTGGGCGATATGGTCAGGGAGGGCATGCACAAAAGTTTCACATGCTAGAAGCTCGGCCATTTTATGTGAATTATTAATGTCGGGCCGTAGCCAGCGACATACTTTCCCCCAAGCTTCAAAGCCCTGGGTTCTTATCGGTCTCTCTGGATCGAACTGCCACTCCCTCCATTCTCTTGCCTGCTGTTCCGGAGATACGCCGTAGCGCTTGAAGACCTCCTTTTTTAGAGCGTCATAATCAGCTGCCTGCTCCTCAGTTAGATCATAATAGGCTCTCTGTGCCGTTCCCATCAGGTAGGGAGCCAGTATGTACGCCCATTCCGACCTCGCCATGCGTTCCGCTTAGCGTACGCTCGAAAATCAAGAAGTATGTCTCGATGTCGTCCGATTCTGTTAGTGTAGCGATAGCAATAGGAGGTGGCCGAGCGACCTCCGTCCGTACACCTGCAGCAGCAGCAGCACGAGCGTTGGCTTCTGCTACTTGGGTTCTTGTCTCACCCATCTGTATCTTCAGGGTTTGCAGATCGCCCATGATGGTGCTCAGAACGGTGTTCAGGTCCTATTCTTCCGACATCTTTAAACAAACAAAGAACAATCCTGCCGAAGCTACGCCAATTGTGATGGTTATTCTTCTTCAAAAGAATCTTACTCAACACAAAACAAAGTTTTGGGGACCGTCCCCATATATTGTCGTCCAGACAATTAAAGAAAAGAACGATTCAAAGTCTCAGAACAAAACAATGAACAGATTTCTTGAGTCAAAATGGCAACTTTATACAGGGAAGGATTATGGGACAGGAAATGGTTGGCAAGAAGTGACGTTAAAAACAGGAACCGGAAACAACGTCATCATGATGGGACGGAAGTGAGGTGGATTGATGGGGCCGGAAGTGACGTCGTCGTGGCCATTTTGGAATCCTGGAAGTGGAGGAATTCTTTTTCTTCAAGTTTTCTGTTGAGCAAAAGAGATTCAGGTAAGTACCACGTGACAACCCTCTATCTCGCGATGTTCCGTCCCCCCTGGCCATTGAACCTTACTCTTATTCGATGTTAATGTTGATTTATTTTTTATAATTATGTCTTTCATTTTTCTATTCTTTAATATGTAAAGCACTTTGAGCTACTGTTTGTATGAAAATGTGCTATATAAATAAATGTTGTTGTTGTTGTTGTTGTTCCACTCACCTTTAGTCTCTTTGACTGCCTCCTAATCGCACATGTGTGACAGTATTCACTACAACAGTAAAGATCGCCTTTATTTATTTATTATCATATAAGGTAAAATACCATTCCTTACTTTACCAGAATGCAGGGGTAGGTATCGTTATACTATATGTTAAAAATATAGCTTCTGCCTCCAACCATTTTCACACTCATCTCTGTGGCTACCCGGCATTTTGCAGAAACTTCACTTGCAGCAGCTGACTTCTCCAGGTTCTTAAAATTAAAGTAAGTGAATGACATGATGTTCATGTCCAAAAAAAAGTAAAAGTAATTTACTTATGTAGAACTGCATCGTAGATTGCTTGGGGACACTTTATGCTATAGTGAAAAAATATGTACTCAGTATTTCCATTACATTAAGAACAAACTCTCCTCTGCATTATCTAAAAATTATAATGATTCAGTATTTTTGTTTCATATTTCAGGAAAGTACCACAGTGTACAGTGTGTCAGGCAGATAAAATATACAGAACTTATACAACAAATAATTTTAAATAAAAAAAAAAATTGACTATTTAAAAAATGAAGAAAACATAGAAAAAACAATACATAACAGAACAATGATTAAACCCGCACCTGAGAGAAAAAGAGAAGAGCCAAGAGCTAGGGAAAAATTATGTTTCCCCTAAGTGAATGCTTATTCTAAAAATTTTCAGTTAATTCAAAGTTTTGGAAAGATCCTCTAAGCAAGAATTAGATTTTTTACAATTGCACATAATACAGAACTGAGTTATAAAATGTGGGTTGGGTTAGTCAAGATAAGTCTATGCTGTAGCAGTGTGGTATAGGCTACAGGGTTAAGTGTACTAGACAAAACATTTAGATTGAATTACAGAGTGCTTGCCACATAGACAGCTAGAGTGAATTCCATGTATGGCTGACTTTCGCTTCTTTTCTGAGATGTTAAATGAAAGGTAATTTTCCCACTGTACCATAGGATTATTGAAGGGAAAATTCTTTGAGATATTTTTATATATTGTTGAGATGCTGTCAGAGATTTCATGACTGATCGGTATTGCCTCTGGAATAAAAAATGGGTGTAGGTCTGGATAATTGGGCAGATTTCTTTTAAATAAAATACTGATTTGAAAATGGAAAAACTATGTTGCTGGTAAGTTAAATTTGAAACATAATTGTTCATATGACGCAAATGTGTTATCTTTATAGAGTTTTCTAATTATCTTAAATACCAAACATTTTCCAAAGGTTAAATACTGTGTAGATTTGAAAAAGGTGATTACCATGTAGAGGAGCAACAGAAAAAAACATCTCTGCCTTGAAGTGTGTCCTGCATTGGTGCCAGATTCTAAGTGATTGGTGGACAATTGGATTATTGGTATACTAGCAAAAGTTAGTATTTACAGGGGCACAAAACAGTGCATATAAAGAAGTATGGCAAGATTTAATGGTATCACTTTAGGTCAGGTGTCCCTAATTACACTGTACTTACCATGTAAATACCGGTATAATTAGTAGTAGTAACTAAGTGTTATTACCTTGTATTTACTGTGTAACACAATGTAATGCTGTGGTTAAGCACTTTATTGTAATTCTACACTTTATGTACGTATGTACTTTTAAAATTATAGTGTTACACTGCACTACACAGTAAGTACAAGGTAAAAACACCTAGTTACTCTGCAATTATATAAGAAATTAAATGGTAAGTACAATGTATTAGGAACATCTAATCTAAATTTATCAATTTGTGCCAATTTCCAGGTCTTAATAGTTTATATACTATATTTGCCACCCACTGATAAAAACTGAAGGTTAGGTAGTGCCATGCCATCTTCTACTTTGGTCTTTGTAGAGTTGCCTATTAAATATGTGAACATGTCAAATTCCAAATAAATGAGGTTATAATTGAGTCTAGTTTCTTAAAGAATGATTTGTTAACAACACATAGGAATGCTCGATAATAAAAATAGAAGCTTAGGAAGGATATTCACATTGACAGTACTGATTCTCCATGCTAAAGAGAGAGAGAGCCGTTACCAAATTGTCTTGAAAAAGATCTTTATGTTTACTTGTGATGTTTACTACTAGATATTTAAATTGTTTTGATGGAATGAATGGAAAGATGTCCAGTCTAGTTTGGTGTGCTTGAGACTTCACTGGGAAAAACACACTTTTTCAAATTCATTTTGAGCCTGTATGTCTTTTTAAATTCTGCTAATGTGTTAAGGACTAATGGTAAACTTATTTGTGGGTCTGATATACAAAGTACCATATCATCTGTGTATAGTGATAGTTATTGTTAGAGTCCTAATCCCCTTCATTTCTGATGTACAGTATTATTGAAAATGAATAGCTAATGGGTAATGCAAAATGTAATGGTGATAGAGGGCATCATTGTCAAGTACCACATTCTAGTTTAAAGTAGTCTGAGTTCATGTTGTTAATACGAACTAAGGCTTCTGGACTGTTATAATGTAATTTTATTTATGCAGATATGTTTGGGCAAAACCCAAATTTGTGCAATGTAGTGAATAAATAGACATGTTTGACTTTGTCAAAGACTTCTCCTGTATTAAAAGATAGTAAGATTTCTGATGTGTTAGATTTTGTGGGTGAGTATATTACACTAAACAGATGCTGAAGGTTTGAAGGTAAGGGTCTGCCTTTAATGAATCCAGTTTGGTTATGTGATATTACAGAAGGAAGCACTCTCTCAATCCTTCTTGCTAAAGCTTTGGAAAGTATCTTAAAATCATTGTTCAGAAGTGGAATTGATCTGTATTATCTATATAGTAAGTCATTATTCTTCTTTGGAAAAATGGTAATTAATGCTTAGTAAAAAGTCTGAGGTAGAATTTTGTTTCCTCTCATTTCTAAGAATCTTGTTAATAATAAAAGGAACTAACATATGCTTGTTGGGTATTGCACAGAAGCCTTAGCGTTGTAGGACTCAGTACCCTACTTTACTACCATGTAAGTTTTGGTGAGTTCCAAAATCTTTCAGGGTTTGCTACAGGTTAATGGTTGACAACACTGTATACAGTGAGGTGGGGTATACAGTGAGGATTGAGCTACCTAATATAAAATGTAAAATTATCATGGGGCCAATCAGCCAGTGACTTCTGCTTTGGTAGTTTAATTTCCCACAACAAAACCAAACTACATATGACTTTAAACCTAACATATTTACAAAAAATAAAACTTATAAAAATAAAATTATTATTTTTATGAAACAAAAACTAAACTAAAACTAAAAATGCAGCCATGAAGACTAACTAAAAACATCCTCTATCTAAACTGTATTTCTAACTAAGATGAGAAATAATATACAAATAAAAACTAGTATAAAAAGATGAAAATATAAAAATCATGGTGTTTACATTACTATCATTACAAAACAAAACAATCTGACAAACTATTTGGTTATGCAAAGGCTTGTCTGGCTCAAAATCTGATCTAGTATTTCTTAAAAGTTATCAAATGTTTTGCTTTAACTATATGAATATGTATATATTTGTCCCAAATTACAATGAACTTATGTAAGAAAAAAGTACTTTTAGAAAGTCTCATATAGAGGCAAAATATATACCACAGCAGGATACATTACTTTCATACTTCCCCTCAGCAAAACCCAAAAAGGTATTGCAATAGGTGCACATTCACAACTGCATGAAGGAATACAATTGGCAATGAAAACCAGCAGCTGTTATAGTCATATTCTAGTCCAAATACTGGAAATGGTATTACATTTACAATATCTTCCAATAATAATGTGTATTGTTTATTTTTTCTGCAACATTTATACATATTTATACCCTACTTACTGGATTCACAGATGATTTAAGTACAAGCTATATTGATGAAAAAACTTTTTGAAAGTAACATATTCTTTCTTTCTTAGTTAATTCTGTTATATAAAAACAGAAATTAATGGAGATAAATTGTTAGGTTCCATTTATGTTAATCATCTTGGAATAGCTTTTTTAACTGTGTGTTTAAACAAATCTCTATTTTTATGTATTGATGGTGCTGTTGTTAAGAGGGTCAAAAACACCAAGTTATTTGAAGTCCACATCATGGATGATCTTTCTTGGTCTCTCAACTCTGACTTCATAGCCAAGAGTGTTTGGCAACATCTGTACTTTATACAGAGACTGAAGAGAGCAAGCCTCCCCCCACCAATCCTTACCACATTCCATAGGAGTACTATTGAAAGTCTGCTCTCTAGCTGCATCACTTTCTGGTACAGGAACTGTAGGGCCACAGCACACTACAGTGAATAGTAAGAGCAGCTGAGAAAGTTATTGGTGTAACTCTATCTCCCTTGAAAGACATTTACCAAACCCGCTGTTATACCATAGCCAGTAACATTGCAAAAGACTATTCCCACCCGTTACATGGTCTCTTCTCTCTTCTACTGTCTGTAAAAACAATATTGTAGTTTCCACTCTGGTTCTGCAATACAGAGTAGCAGTTTCATACTGCAGGTTGAATGCAAAATTGATACTGTCACATTGTAGGCAGGGCAGCACAGTGGATAGCGCTACTGCCTCGCAGTTAGGAGACCCAGGTTCGCTTCCCGGGTCCTCCCTGTGTGGAGTTTGCATGTTCTCCCCATGTCTGCGTGGGTTTCCTCCGGGCACTCCGGTTTCCTCCCACAGTCCAAAGACATGCAGGTTAGGTGGATTAGGTGGATTCTAAATTGGCCCTATTGTGTGCTTGGTGTGTGGGTGTGTTTGTGTGTGTGCTGCGGTGGGTTGGCACCCTGGCAGGGATTGGTTCCTGAGTCTATGACGTGCTAAACAAATAGGTCATTAATGTTATACACTACCAGAGTTTTAGAACACCTCCATTTTTTCCAGTTTTTCTTCAAATTTGGTCAGCTGAAATGCAATGAATTACTTCAAATTGTAATAAAGTAAGCAGTAAACTGTCAGAGGATTACATTTAAAATTTAGGTTAGCAAAAAATGAAAAAAAGGAAATTTCAGAATATTACAAATGGGCCTTCTTCGAGGAACAACTAATAGGTTACAATTTACTGATATTCTGAAGCAATTAAATTAAATTGAGCATTTCAAGTTGAAGCAAACAATTTGCACAGGTGCCCCAACTTCTGTTGATTACTTAAAAGCCCTCCAACACAGAAAACATGAAATATCTTCGGTTCATACTGTTTGTAATGAAATAAAAGTCAACTTAAATTTAAGAGTCACTGTTTTTTTATTTTATTTGCATTTTCCATACCGTCCCAACTTTTTTTGATTTAAGGTTGTACAATGATTTTTCCTTGTATTTGACAAGCCATTCTTATTAGTGTAACATTAGATTATGGAGTGGAAAAGTCATGAAAAATGTGAAAACTTTGCTGAGGATGTTACATGCATGTTTATTTGGTTGTGTCACTTACCTCCTGCAATTGCCTTTGTTTTTGGTTATTCAGATCTATGTTGGTATGACAGTCTAGGTTGGCTCGACAGGTCTTTGTCTCTTGCTGGTGCCTCCTCAACCCGAAACCATTGATAGTAATAGCAACCAAGATGAGCCAGGAAAATGAAGACACATACATGTAGCAAGGGGTTGTTGCAAAAAGTGTTAGTGCTTTTATTAAAATTAACAAAATGAAAATACGCATAGTGCAGTGACACAGACCAATAAATAAATAATACATAAAACAAATGCTGAAGTGGGGGTTAAAAAAGTCCAATAAATAAGCCATATATAATCCTTAAAAGCATGTAAATCCCAGTGCTTCCTTCTTCAACATGACGTCTTCTCTGCTTACTCTGCACGGGATCCTGCAGCCAGAGGTGACATCCTTCCAGCAGATGCAGTCAACCCCAAATACCTGGGTGCGTCCCCATTATTGGTCCATTGGCATCCATGAGGCGCCATACTGAGCCACACAATATTTCTCCTGGTAGATGGCAGATCTGGCAATGCCAGTCCTTTGGCATCTGTGGGAGACACTGCATAACAGGCTGCTCTTACTCCCCAGTATCACTCAATATGATGTCTCCTTCTTCAATCCCAGGCTCCGCTCCCTGAGGCTTACTCCCAACTACCTGCCTCCATTCCTCTGTAGCATGGGCTCTCCCAATCCTGCCTCTCACTCTCATTTTCTTTGTTTTGCTTTAACCTCCATTCCTTCCTTTTCACTCTGTTATTTTTCGCTTTCTTCCCCTTCCCTCTGCTGTGCAGGCTCCTTTATACAGCCTGATCAGGTGCTGTCTGATCGGACTGGTCTGATCTGCTTACATTTGCACACGAGTGCACAATCAACCTAGCACCACAATCAACCCCAGAATGGCACTTCTATATGCACACCTGCATCTATTCTGAGCCTGCATACTCTCAGGACATGATTATTTAGTTAAAAACCTGCACAGCACCACAGACCACTCATCACAGTTAGCGACTCCACAGAATTGGACTGCATATTGATACTAAACCTGCTAGAAGTGCTTTGTACCACACTTTCTATTCCAATACCTGTACGGTCCTTCTCATTAGTCTCAACTGCAGTATTTGTGGCTTGCTCAAAGTATTTATTCAAATAATTATTTTATTTACTACTAGCTGATTACCCAGTGGCTTCACTCACTGAGTGGAAGGGAAAAACTTGTGGTTCCCATGAGGCAACGGCATTAATGCCGTCTAAACAACACATCCCACATGATTCAAATTTAACACTCTGTGCTTGGCAGTACTCACACATGATGTCCATTTCTCCTATTGTAACTTTTGGATGTAGGCAATAATCTTTTTCAATGTTATAATTGAATCCCTCCATATACAGACCCTGACGCCTGTGTGACGTGATAGCCTGTGAATACTGCATCTGTCAAATTCGATTCTGTTCAGCACGTTGTTCGGGTGAGGCCGTCATTTGTGATTGTCAAATACGTTGATCAGCGAGCCTGCAAGCCTTCTTTCTCGATCTGCTTCTGTCTCACTTTCTATGTGTAAGCTGACTGTTGCAGGCTGCTTCTGTCTCACTTTGCCTGTGTAACCTGACTCCTGTGGTCATACGTAAGCATGTTGTTCTGGTGTTTGTGAGGCCGTCAATTGTGATTGTCGTACATGTTGATCTGCGAGCCTTCTCTCTCGATCTGCTTCTGTCTCACTTTCTCTGTGTAACCTGACTGTTGTGGTCATACATAATTTCCATTTCAAACGCGAGGACGCAAGTGCATTATAATATGTTCTGTGGTCATACATAATTCCCGTTTCAAATGCGAAAAGAATTTTATATATAGATTTTGAAAATGTCTGTTATAGTTTTCAGCACAGTGTTCTCCCTAGCGTCTTTTACCCAGGTGCTTCGCCCGGCTAATTTAGTTGAGTGTCCAGCTGTCATCTCGCATGACATTGTGAAATGACAGCCGCAGATCTACAGGCACAGGTAGATCTAATGATCTGCTGAGATGGCAAGGGATGAGTGGGCGGGTGAGCAAATATTTTAGAAGCAGGATCGCAAGGTGCGAGGGGAGAGGCACAGGATGGGATGTTGCCGATAGCAGGGACGAAGCGGAGCGAAGTTCATACGCAAAGAGTATCGGGAGGTGGGCTTTCGAGAGGGGGGTGTACATGGTAATAGTAGAGGCGGAGCAGCTTAATACAGTAGCAAGGAGTATGGAGAGGTGGGCGGGCGAGAGGGGGCTGTACATGCTAATAGCGGAAGCAGAGTGGCAGTTCACAAGCAAAGAGGATGTGGAGGTGGGTGGGCGAGAGGAGGACTGATAAAATAAAAAAAGTGTAGTGGAACCAGCCTGTCAGATATCAGAAAAAGGGCGTCAGGAAGTGACATCTCTGTTCTCAGTGTCAGTGCAGTCTGTGTAGTGCTGCTAAGCATACAGCTGCTCTCTTCTTGTTCAGTACATAGCAAACCAAATATATATATATATATATATATACAGTAATCCCTCGATCGCGGGTATGCTCCAGAACCCCGCGATAGATGAAAATCCGCGAAGTAGAAACCATATGTTTATTTAGTTATTTTTATATATTTTAAGCCTTTATAAACTCTCCCACACTGTTAACATTATTAAAGCCCTCTAGACATGAAATAACACCCTTTAGTCAAAAGTTTAAACTGTGCTCCATGACAAGACAGAGATGACAGTTCTTTCTCATAATTAAAAGAATGCAAACAGATCTTCTTCTCTTCAGGAGCAGAGAATTTCAGAGAGAGAGTGAGAGAGAGAGCTCGCAAAGAAAAGCAAACAATCAAAAAATCAATACGTGTGCTTTTAAGTTTACCGCGGCATTTTTTAGAGGAGCGTCAGTATCTTCTAAGCAAACAGCCTTTGTGTAAACAGCCCCTCTGCTCACATCTCCTCCGTCAGGCGCAGAGAACGTCAGAGAGAGAGAGTGAGAGCGAGATTAAAGCAAACCATCAAAAAATCAATAAGTGTGCTTTTGGAAGCACCGCGATAAAGCGGTATTTCTTAGAGGTGCGTCCGTATCCACTAGGCAAACAGCTTCTGTGCAAAGAGCACCTCTGCTCACAGCCCCTCCTTCAGACGCAGAGAATGTCAGAGAGGGTGAGATAGAGGCAGAGACAAGCAAACAATCAAGCTCCGCGTGGGATGCATACCTTATAGCATTGAGGAGTTTTAGTTAATATGTAATACATGCTCTGATTGGGTAGCTTCTAAGCCATCCGCCAATAGCGCCCCTTGTATGAAATCAACAGGGCAAACAAACTGAGGAAGCATGTACTTTAAATTAAAAGACCCATTGTCCGCAGAAATCCAACCAGCAAAAATCCGTGATATATATTTAGATATGCTTACATTTAAAATCAGCGATAGAGTGAAGCCGCGAAAGTCGAAGCGCGATATAGCAAGGATTACTGTATATATATATATATATATATATATATATATATATATATATATATATATATATATATATATAATACTAGCAAAATACCCGCGCTGCGCAGCGGAGAAGTAGTGTGTTAAAGTTAAGTTATGAAAATGCCAGATGCCTCAGCTTAGATGGGCTGATGCGATTTCTCCTCTCGGTGATTATCTGCCCTGTTTTTGAGAAGACTCTTTCTGAGGAGACCGATGTAGCGACAATGCAAAGTCTTCCTATTATTGTAGTACACTCTTGTTTGGGCCTTAGCTCTGGCATCCCCATTTGGAGTTGCATAGACTTCAGCTTCTCTGTAGCAATTGTGCTTTTAGGGAAAAACTCTACAATAGCCTTTACCTTGTTCACAGTTGGTTTCACCACCTTCAGCGCAGCTTTAACTATCAGGTTTGTTATGTGAGCAAGGCATGGGTTGTGAGTCCACTGCAAATTTTTTATGGCTTTTGTTATGTTTGCTGCATTATCAGTAACACAGCACACCACTTTGTCATTTACTTGCCATTCTTTTGCCACTCTTAGTAGATCCTCTGCTAGGTTTTCTGTGGTATGTCTCTCAGCAAACTCAAAACAGTCAAGAAGGCAGGATGTCATCTTAAAGTTTTCAATAAAGTGACAGACATGTATGAGCATGTTGTTCTGGATGTCCAGCAGTCAGTTGTAAGGCAAACTGCTGAAGCTTTTTTGACTCTGTCTTGCCATAATGCACGCTCCTTGTTATATAGTTGTGGAATAATTGTTTGGGACAAAGTTTTTCTTTACACGGGGTTTAAGGCCTGTACAAAAGTTGTAAATCATCTGTCCTCCACAATGGAAAATGGTTGAAAGTCGCTAGCTATCATTTTAGCCAGCTCCTTATCGACACTTATTTGTTTGTCTGGCATCATTTGTTTTGGAATAAATGTGCTTATTTTGGTTTGAACTGAAGACCATGTTATACCTGCAGTTTTTGGTAAGACAGTGGATGCTGCAGCAGAAGTACTTGGCTCTTTTCCATGGTCAGTGGATGGCAGGAGAGAGGGCACGCTCTCCTCCAGTTGCACGGATGGGTGGGTGGTTCTTATATGTCTGTGTAGGTTTACTGTTGACCCTGCTCTAACAGATATTTTCATATTACAAATTCTGCACTTAGCTCTGCAGTCTCCAATATCACTGAAATGCAGCCAGATGCTGCTGCTTTTTCAGCTTTCACTCATTTCTTCACTCTCTGTGTACCTGGCCTGTACCGACACTTGCTGTCTTCGGAGCGTCTGCCCCCCTTCCTTCTTTCATATAATGGTACGATCCTAGTCCGATGTGTCATTTGTGAACGAGCCGGCATTATGAGCCAATGTTCTGTGTGCATATAAATAAAGTCCCGCCCCTGCCGAATGGATTTTCTGCAGTGCTGAGCAGGAGCGGCTGAAGCTTCGGCTCTGCTCGACGGGCATCGGCTCCTCTCGTTCGCTTCAAAGCATCGGCTCTTAGAACCGGCTCCTTCGCGAACGACACATCACTAACACAGATGCAGCACGCAGACACACAGGCAGCATGAGAGAGAGCTGGACGCATTAAAGTAGGAAGGCAGTTAAAGAATGCACTGGGCTTGATTTTGTTTCACTTCTGTTTCCAGCGATTGGTTCGTAGTGTGCATTGTTGCAATATTATTTTTCTTGGTGGTGTATTAAATTACGGATTTTTTCAAATGTTCACTTTTTCCCTGTGCTTAAAACTCATTAAAAAAAGTGCTTTTAGCCAGCTGTTGGTAGCGCTATAGCGCAAACTATTGTAGTGTTAGTTTTCTCTGTTGTTCAAGGTTTTCTCAGTGTTATTCATTTGTTTACTATTATGCTGTGCATTCTATGGTTTAATTAACTATATTTGTGCTTAAAAGCTTAAAAAAATATATATATTTACATACAGTTCGTATGGTCTGGAACGGATTAATTGTATTTACATACAATCCTATGGGGGGAAACTGCTTTGGTTCATGACCAAATCGGTTTATGACCAGAGTTTTGGAATGAATTATGGTCGTGAACCGAGGTGCTACTGTATTTCATTTACTACAGTTTCTCAAACCCCGTCATAAATTATGTAGTGCATGAACTGCTTTGTGTTAAGTGTTCCCCGCCCCATATTAATTGCTACGTGCTTCTTAAACTGAATCTCTTGCACTAAGAGGAGCCGCAGGCAGCGATCACCATACAGAATACATTAATTTCATGATATTCCTGCTCCATGAACATTTACAATGCTAAGAAAAATACTTGATATCATTTTCATGATGAAATGCATTAAAACATGTACTAATCATGTTGGGGCACATTGGCGTGGCGTGCCTCGCAACAAAGGGGGTCCTGGGTGTTCCTAGCCTTGAGTTTGCATGTTTTTCTGGTGGGTTTACTTAGCGTGCTTCAGTTTCTTTTTAAAGTCATCTAGGATGTGTGGTTTTGTGATGCTAAATTGACCGTGCTAGTGTGTATGTGTGTTCTTGTATTCACCCTGCGTTGAGCTGGCACCCTTTTCAAGATTTGTTACTGCCTTGCAAAGGATGCTTGCTGGGATGGGCGCAACCCTGAATGGATGACATAATTAGTTCTGAACACTCTGTGGTCTAAGTTTAGAACTAATTTCAATTTCACAAAGACGTTTATCGCGTGGTGATTATGTGAAGAAAGAAAAAGTAAGGATAGGAACTAGGGTTTGGTACATCAGATTGAGACAGTACGCATGCAATAAAGAAAGCCTGCTCAGAAGAACATCCATTGAATTCTGTATTCGTGTCTCTGACCACCAGATCACGAACCCAACATTTACACAATATTTAAGTTAAACTTTCTGATAACCATTCATACATCCAGTTTTCTGGAGCCTCGTCACGCCTGCCATAAAGTTCTCTACACTGAATGTACACCTGGGAATGTACACTGTGAGGGAGCAGCACTACCGCCACACCACCGTGAATGTTTAATACATGCCTTAATGCATTTCATCACGAAAATGATATCAAGTATTTATCTTAGCATTGTAAATGTTCAGAGAGAAGGAATATCATGAAATGAATGTATTCTGTGCGCCTTCTCAGTGCAAGAGGAAGTCAGTTTAAGAAGTGCGTAGTGATTAACAACTCAGACGGGGAACACTTAACACAAAGCATTTAATGTACTACTTTAACTTATGCCGGGGTTTGAGAAAATCTAGTAAATTAAACATTGATTTTAATATGAAGTTTAGTTTACGACATTCTACTTTAATGACAAAATAAACTATGAGAATAAAGTGGAAATGTCAACTTTAATCTCAACATAAACGGTGAGAATAAAGTGGAAATGTCGAGAATAATGTCAAAATGTCGACTTTATACTTGTCATAAGCATCAAGATTAAAATGGAAATGTCAAGAATAAAGTCAACATGTCGACTTTATTCTCAACATATATTTTTTTTTCTTCACTGTGTCCGTATTTTTTTTTCTTCACCGTGGCCCTAATACATTTTTGTACGGTTTTGTTAAAGTGACCCATCTGCCATTCCTTTTTTGTTCATATCTTGCCCTGCCATAGTGCAAGTGTGCATTGAATATCCAACAGGCTCTCACTTTCCCACTCAAAAGTCTTATTCATAGGTACTTTTAATTTTTTCCAAATGTTTTACCAACATGAGCAAAGAAAGAGTTCAGTTACTTCAGAAATGAGATGCCACAAACTAATGAAGGTGTGGCGTCAACTCCTGATGTGGCAATTTCAGACAAAGACATTGCAGAGGCTGGTCCATCGGAGGAAATCGTTTCAGCGCACAATCTGCCATTTGATAAATCTAAGCACCACTTATCCAGCATAAACAAACAATGGTTTAAAGATTTTTATTGGCTAATGGTCAAAGAAAATGGTCTGTGGTGCTCATTGTGCATGAAATATTTAAACAAAAACCCCCAAGGAGGGAGTTACCTTGGGTAAATGTGCCATGCACAAGAATTTGAAAAGAAAGCTTGCTGGACCTTAAAAAAAGTAAAAATGCACATTGAGTCTTCTGCTGACCTTTTAGGAAAGTGTGTACTAGAGCAAACTAGAATCGGTCAAATTGAAAGATCTGTATCTGTGTTAAATAAGTTACATAGAGATGCCTTTGTGGGACCTTTAAGATCTATGCATTGGTTGGCAAAAAATGAGTTGCCACATACAATGTTGTTTGAAAAGCTGTTGGAACACTGTAAAGAAATTGGTTGTTCCTGTTTGCAATATCTCAATGTTATGTAAAAATGCGCATTACACCTCTGAAAGAATAATGCAAGAGCTGCTGGATGTCTTAGCATCAGAAATAAAGTCTAACATACTGAAAAATATACACACTGAAAAGTTTTTCAGTATTCTGTGTGATGAAACCACAGACATCTCAGTTGTAAAACAATTAATTATTTACATTAAATATATTTGCCAGGTCACGAAAGAGGTCAGAATTAGTTTTATATCAACCCGCAATATGATTGATGGCAAGGCGGAGACTATAACCATCACACTGAGTGAGACTATGAACACTCTAGGCTTGAAAACTGCTAATCTGGTTGGACTAGGGTCAAATGGAGTGGCTGTTATGATTGGGAAACAGAAAGGTGTTTTAAAACTGCTTAAAGATAAAACATCTGGACTCTTGGTCAACTGCCACTGTGTAAACCACCGATTGGCCCTTGCAAGTGACCAAGCAGCAGCTTCTGTACCTTTAGGATGGCTGGTTTAACAGAAATTCAAAATATTCTGAACATTCCACAGATTAAGCTGAAATTGGCCAGTGAAACTAGATGGGTATCTCATGACTTTGCAGTACAGTCACTACAACAGAGTATGATGAGTGTCATAGCTGCGCTGTAAAGAGAGACCACTGAATGAAATGACATCACAGCTGAAGGATTAAGTAGGTATTAAAACGTGCAATTTTGTTTCCTCTCTGATGATGTTTTCAGACGTATTACCTTTGTTGTCCAACTTATTGAAGGCTTGGTAAAGGCACGATGTCAATCTTACCGAAATTGAGTCAATTTTGCTCGCCACAAAATTGTCTATCATGAGGTTGAAAGACACTCCTGGGAGATATTTTCAAAGCCTTCAGTATTGTCTAGCAGAAGAATGGTCACAATCTCTGCATTGTTTAAACACAGAGTGATGTAATGTCATTCAAAACTGCAATATGTGATAAATACCTACAGACAGTTATCAAGCACCTAGATGCAAGATTCCTTGACATGCCAATTATTTCCAGCTTTTCAAAATGTTTCAATGCAGAAACTCACGATTCAAGTGAGTCTGCTGAAATTCTTTTCAATCATTACTCCAAAAAATGGTAGCCCTCCAAATTTTTAAATATGAAAGTAGCAGGCAAGAATGGACAGTTGCGTCAAAAATGATCAGAAGTCAATCATACAAAGACTTCAGTCCAAAACAAATTTTACTAAAAATGGCAACAACATCAGAGCTCAGAGCTGGACGACGTTTTCCCTTGCCCAGATGCGGGTCAGCGGGGCTCCCCTCTGGAGCCAGGCCTGGAGTTGGGGCTTGATGGCGAGCGCCTGGTGGCCGGGCCTGCACCCATGGGGCTCGGCCGGGCACAGCCTGAAGAGGCAACGTGGGTCCCCCTTCCCATGGGCTCACCACCTGTAGGAGGGGCCAAGGAGGTTGGATGCAGTGTGAGTTGGGTGGTGGGTGAAGGTGGGGACCTTGGCGGTCCAATCTTCGGCTACAAAAGCAGGCTTTTGAGACGTGGAATGTCACCTCTCTGAAGGGGAAGGAGCCTGAGCTAGTGCGCAAGGTCGAGAGGTTCCGGCTAGATATCGTCAGGCTCACCTCGATGCACAGCTTGGACTGTGGAACCAATCTCCTTGAAAGAGGCTGGACTCTCTACCACTCTGAAGTTGCCCCCGGTGAAAGGCAGCGAGTAGGTGTGGGCATACTTATTGCCCCCCGACTTGGAGCCTGTTCATTGGAGCTTACCCCGGTGGACGAGAGGGTGGCCTCCCTCTGTCTTTGGGTGGGGGGACGGGTTCTAACTGTTATTTGTGTGTATGCGCCGAACAGCAGTTTGGAGTACCCACCCTTTTTGGTGTCCCTGGAGGGGGTGCTAGAGGGCATACCTTCTGGGGACTCCCTCGTACTGCTGGGAGACTTCAATGCTCACACAGGCAATGACAGTGAGACCTGGAAGGGCGTGATTGGGAGAAATGCGCCCAAATCTGAACCAGAGCGGTGTTTTGTTATTGGACTTCTGTGCTCGTCACGGATTGTCCATAACGAACACCATGTTCAAGCATAGAGGTGTTCATATGTGCACTTTGGCACCAGGACACCCTAGGCCTCAGTTCGAGGACCGACTTTGTGGTCATGTCGTCAGACTTGCGGCCACATGTCTTGGACACTCGGGTGAAGAGAGGGGCGGAACTGTCAACTGATCACCACCTGGTGGTAAGCAGGCTTCAATGGTGGGGGAGGATGCAGGTCATGCCTGGTAGGCCCAAACGTGTTGTGAGGGTCTGCTGGGAACGTCTAGCAGAGTCCCCTGTCAGAAGTAGCTTCAACTCACACCTCCGGCAGAACTTGGACCATGTCCCAAGGAGCTGTGGCCGTAAGGTGATCGGTGCCTGTCGTGGCGTCAATCCCTGAACCTGTTGGTGGACAACGGCGGTGAAGGATGCCGTCATGCTGAAGGAGGAGTTCTACTGGACCCTTTTGTCCTGTGGGACTCTAGAGGCAGCTAATAGGTACCGGCAGGCCAAGCGGAATGTGGCTTCAGTGGTTGCTGAGGAAAAAAACTCGGCCATGGGAAGAGTTTGGGGAGGCCATGGAGAACGACTTTCAGACGGTTTCGAGGAGATTCTGGTCCACCGTATGGCGTCTCAGGAGGGGGAAGCAGTGCAATGTCAACACTGTATTTGGTGGGGATGGTGTGCTGCTGACCTTGACTCGGTCGGAACCTTGTGGGTCGGTGGGTGAGTACTTCGAAGACCTCCTCAATCCCACTAACATGCCTTCCAATGAGGAAGCAGAGTCTGGGGACTCAGAGGTGGACTCCCCCTTCTCTGGGACTGAGGTCACCGATGTGGTCAAAAAACTCCTTGGTGGCAGGGCCCCGGGGATGGCTGAGATACGCCAGGTGTTCCTTAAGGCTCTGGATGTTGTAGGACTGTCTTGGTTGACACGTCTCTGCAACATCGCATGGACATCGGGGACAGTGCCTCTGGATTGGCAGACCAGGGTGGTGGTCCCCCTCTTTAAGAAGTGGGACCAGAGGGATCACACTCCTCAGCCTCCCTGGAAAAGTCTATTCGGGGGTTCTGGAGAGGAGGATCCATCGTATAGTCCGGGGGTCGGCAACCCGCGGCTCCAGAGCCGCATGCGGTTCTTTTTCACCTTTGCCGCGGCTCTGCCGCAGCTCCGGTAGTGTGTCACGCGGGCCGGAGTCTTTCAGTGGCTGCGGCGCGCTCCTGAAGAATGGGAGGCGCCGCCTTACCTGTCAGGCTGCTCGCCGCGGAGGATGACGTGTGTGCTGCCGCTGGCTGGCAGCCTATCAGAGAGGCCGCCAGACCGGGGCAGGCGTCATCGCGCCGCCAGACTGCCGCTGCGCTGCCGGGCCTGCCATAAAGAGGAGGACCGGGCTGAAGGAAGGCGCGTGATTCGCTCTCAGGAGGTAAGTCACACTTTTTTTTCCCTCTTTTCTTTTCTCTTAACGCACACGTGCCAGTCCCGGGACATAACAGCGCTTTAAAACGCTACAGTAATGTGTGCATGCCCATCTGCCATACATCTCGACACCCTACCCATCAAATGAAACTTCAAAGTCTCGTCTTTCTGATGATATAAACTATTTTGACGCACAACAACCACAGCACTGACACTAAAGCCTTTTTTACAGAGAAGTACATACTTTTAAGAGTTGACTGTGCCTACCTTTGAAGACCCCCTGCAAGTCAAACATCAATATTTCCGAGCAGTATTGATCCCATTGTGTCCGTAAGGCTCCAGCGAATATAATCCAGTAAAACGATTTAGGTCCAAAACGCACGATATATTCTCAAAGGGACAAAAACTCCAGAAAACGTTTCATAACTTGAGACCACCTACGTAATTTTTTTTCACTTATATTGCTCATATTAGACGTAATTTGTTTCTGTCGGCGATAACCATGCTACCGCATGAAACACGGAAGTGTTAGCTTCCGAAAGACACCTAAGTTGGCCAATTACGACGGGTCTGGGGTTGACTGGCACCTCGTATAGCCAACCAGTGTCACAGAAAGCTTTGAGAGTGACGTATAGCTCTGAACTCTGGTAGAATCTACCAGTTTGATTGGACACTGTGACTGACACTCAAAACTTACAGCCAATGAGCTGCCGAGCATTTTGATATGTAACTTGCCATACTAACTTGTAAACAAGTTGCAGAGTTGGTGCGTGGTTGTTTATTGTGATTTCGCCAAGTTTTTTCGCATTTTAAATATGAATAAAAGTAGAAGTTTAAACGTAAATAAACGCTCGATTAAATAATAGATGCATGTACGCTGCTGTATAATGGTTTTGCGGCTCCAAGTTTTTTTTTCTTTTCGAAAACGGGTCCAAGTGGCTCTTTATGTCTTAAAGGTTGCAGACCCCTGGTATAGTCGAACCTTGGATTCAGGAGGAACAGTGTGGTTTTCATCATGGTCACGGAAAAGTGGACCAGCTCTACACCCTTAGCAGGGTCCTGGAGGGTGCATGGGAGTTTTCCCAACCAGTCTACATTTATTTTGTGGACTTGGAAAAGGTGTTCGACCGTGTCCCTCGGGGAATCCTGTGTAGGGTGCTCCGGGAGTATGGGGTATCGGACCCCCTGATAAGGGCTGTTCAGTCCCTGTACAACCAGTGTCAGAGCTTGGTCCGCATTGCCGGCAGTAAATCGAACCCATTTCCAATGAGAGTTGGACTCTGCCAGGGCTGCCCTTTGTCACCGATTCTGTTCATGACTTTTATGGACAGAATTTCTAGGCGCAGCCAGGGTGTTGAGGGGGTCCAATTTGGTGGACTCAAGATTGGGTCACTGCTTTTTGCAGATGATGTTGTCCTGTTTGCTTGATCAGACCATGATTTTCAGCTCTCTCTGAATCGGTTCGCAGCGGAGTGTGAAGTGGCTGGGATGGGAATAAGCACCTCCAAATCCGAGACCATGGTCCTCAGCCGGAAAAGGGTGGAGTGCCCTCTCAGGGTTGGGAGCGAGATCCTGCCCCAAGTGGACGAGTTCAAGTATCTCGGGGTCTTGTTCACGAGTGTGTGAAGAATGGAGCATGAGGTCGACAGGCAGATCGGTGCAGCGTCCACAGTGATGCGGGCTCTGCATCGGTCTGTCGTGGTGAAAAAGGAGCTGAGCCGTTAAGCTCTCAATTTACCAGTCGATCTACCTATGGTCATGAGCTATGGGTAGTGACCGAAAGAACGAAATCGCGAATACAAGCGGCTGAAATGAGTTTCCTCCGCGGGGTGTCTGGGCTTTCCCTTAAAGATAGAATGAGAAGCTCAGTCATCCGGGAGGGGGTCAGAGTACAGCCGCTGCTCCTCCGCATCAAGAGGAGTCAGATGAGGTGGCTCGGGCATCTGATCAGGATGCCTCCTGGCGAGGTGTTCTGGGCACGTCCAACCGGGAGGAGGCCCCGGGGAAGACCCAGGACACGCTGGAAGGACTATGTCTCCCGGCTGGCCTGGGAACACCTCGGGATTCCCCCTGAAGAGCTACAAGTGGCCGGGGAGAGGGAAGTCTGGGCATCTCCGCTCAAGCAGCTGCCCCCGTGACACGACCTCAGATAAGCGGAAGAGGATGGATGGATGGATGTTAGAGTAGCAGGATCCTGAATTGGATACTTCTTAAATTTAATAAAAATATTCTGGCACAAGTGTCAAACCTTAAAAAAGGAAGTCATCTTGAGCATTAGCAAATAATTAAGAATACTTAACTAATAAAAATAGTGCACATTTAATTAGTAGCACCTGGCTACTTTTTCATGCCACCCGGCTGGAAAACACTTCTGGGGAGAACACTGCAGCACAACAGGATATTTTGTTTCCCTTTACTTTTTGCTGCACTACTGCGCTTTTGTTCTGAATGACAATCCATTTTCTATTTTGTACTTCAGTAATACATTAGATGTAAAATCTCATAAGAGAGACCTATTAGACACCTCTGATCATGTCCCACTCATGTTAACCAGGACTCAGTTTTCTTTTAAAAATGCTTGTTATTTATGTCTAATTGGATAGGTTTATAATCACAAGGATCAAAGTGGAGCTGGGGTGTGCGCTGGATAGCAGATTGATGTAGGTGTCTGCTGTATGTTATTAAGCATTTTCACTCTCTCAACGAGTCTCCTTTGTCACTGGGTGCTCACCTAATTCACCCTGTTAGATTTGGCAATGCACAATATAGTCTTCTCTATTCAACCTCACAATCTTAGTGATATTATTTTCGAATAAACTCTAACTAAATGCTTCATGTGAAAAATGCTTTTTAAAAAATCAAGAAATTATATGTCATTTGGGGTTATTTTCCAATATTGTTTCTTTAATATAAACCGAATATACAGTTTCGCTCTCTTTCTTCTTAGTTATATTAGTTTGTTTGAACTGTCATTAATTTTGTGGTTCACAGAACAGAACATTTTGCCCAAACTTTTCTGCGGGCGCCCATGTAAGTTAAGAGCTTAAACAGCTATTAGCTTATAATAGCTTATGTCTTTATATAACAATAATAAATTACTTTTACGTTTATGTTTGAGTAATTATTGATATTTATGAAAATTTCTAAATTAACATCTCCAGATTTATTTCTCAGCTTAATGTTAACGTAGCAATCACTCGCTTTTAAACATTGCAATAAATGTATTTAGATTGTAAAATGTACAATATAAAATAAATGCTACATTTAGTTATAAGGAGGTAGCACTTTATTTTGAAAGATTTAATATGTCTTAACCGAAAGAAGCTTGTTATTCTAATATAACTATTATTACTAAATACTCACTTCACATAGTCGCCTATCCTTCCAATTTCATTTTCGCGAAATCAGTTCCTGGGTTTCTCTGCTGGCTCCTCCCTTTAACGTGCTAATGGACGTGGACGTCTAAATGACGCGGCACGTATTGTCGCCGAGCGTCCTTTTCAGTTTTCCTGCTCGATAAAGGTCGCTGTGACCGTAGTGGCCGCTCTTAAGCCCTGTCGCCATGCTTTCGTTGGCTGCTCGTTCGGGGGTTTTCGCACCTTACTTACAAAGCACCGCTTTCGCTGTTGCTGGACCACTGAAGCCTTTGGCTCCTGGAGTTGCCGTTCAAGCCGAAAAGGTGTTATTGGATGTAAAGAAACCGTTCCTCTGCCGTGAGTCCTTGAACGGGCAGTGCGCGAAGACTGGGCCTGTTGTCGCCACTAGCCTGAATGGTAAGTAGTCAACCAGAATTGACAGTTATTCATTGGTAAAAGAATCGCAAGACCTTAAAGCAACATCAAATATGCGTCCACTGTGAAATATAGTTCTCTAATGGAATTCGAGAAGGATTTATTATAACTTTGGCCTCTGTGGTAGAGCTACAACGCAATATTCCTTCAGACCGGCCCACTGATTGGCACAGAGTTTTGTTTTTCTGGTTAGTTATGGACCTGTGCTCTATTGATATTTTGGCCCATTTTGATAATTTCAAATTTGTTTTCTTATTCAGGTTTCATAATAGGAGCAGAACTATATTATATATATATATATATATATATATATAAATATATATATATATATATATATTTGTGCTGTTAACAATTGGGTATGTTTTATTATTCTGTACTAAACATAATTTTAAGTATGCCTAGAACAAATTCTTTTACCTGATGATTTTCCTAATAATAAAATGGGCTATCTTATTTGTTGAGTCCTGTTATTTACATCTTGGGTGTTTCGGTGCAGTGTTTTCTCTCAAAAGGTTACCTGTAGCGAAATAGAAGGTTAAAGAGTCCACAGATGTAGACATAGGTGACTTGAGCTTTTAAATATGTCTTTGACCTTTTTAAAACCTTCATATTCAGGGCTACAGGTAAAGTGTTCATCTTTATATGATGTTATCTGTTTTCCATGACATCATAAATATAATGTGTGGATGGATTTTATTCAGAGTATACAATCTGTAGATAGTACATCACTACTAATGTAATGTACTATTAGCTAGTACTGTACATTAATCTAATCCAAAATCAGGGCTTTGGTATTAATTTTATCTTGTTTACTCTCCAGCATATTGTGATGTGCCTATCCATGGGTAAATTTAAATACTTTTTTTTTATCAATTTTAATTCTAATATTGTATACAATTTTCATTTTATTATTACTTTGCAAGTTTCAAGTGGCTTAAACCATGTTTCTTCTACATGCAAAGCTTGCATTTTGCAATGAGTTTCTTTCTGTTTAGCTAAGAAGGTGTGTACTTTCTTTCCCAAGGGCACATACTACTTCCATACATGTACATGTCACAAGACTTCTGTGTCTGGTATGATTATTTTTTTAGCTGTTTCTTTTTAATTATGTTTTTCCCAGACAAATAAAATTCCAATTTAATATTTATTGCTAGTTGTACTTAAGTCCGCTTTCAGTACTATATTCATATAAATTGTGTATGAATTGAAATATGGAATAGTTATGTGGTTGTTGATTTATAAACATCTGAATCATATGTTTGGGATCGTAAATAAAGAGCAATACTTTAGTTGTAAGCATATCTTGTTAATTATATCCTAAAAGTGTTTTGATAACCTGGATAGAGCCATCAAATTAGCAAATAATTCATCACTGAGTGTTCATATAAAATATTCGGATATATCTAAATCTACATTAAAAAATTCTGAAAGCTACTTGTATAGTAACAAACAGGCAGTTCAAAGTGAGGAATATTACTTTATCATTTTTTAATGAGATAGAGTGGTGTCTTGTCATACTTGTTTTCTTTTGCTCATTGTAGGTCCAAAAATATGAATTGTTACAACGTGTGCATGTTACTTAAAAGATACATGTGAAAACTGTAGTTTTCAGACATGTTTTGACAAATATTACGTGAATTTGCACCCCTTCACAGCATTGAAACTTAAGTATTCCAAGCACTCAAAAGGACCTATCTCAAAAGAGTAGTGTACCCCCTGCCATGTTTGTGTCATACATATACACTGTTTTTGCAGGTGTTATACCACTTCTTATTTTATAGTCCGTGTTGTGCATGCACAAGAATTTTATGATGCAAGAAGCTTGAAGCATTTTGATGGATTTGGATTGCAAAGAGTTTATTACTTTATAATTATAATTCTTCATATGCTATTTTTATTAACTCTGTAGGCTATTGGGACCTAAAATAATATTGTAGGTATTGTGAATTTGGTTATAAAGTTTGCTGACACACTGCATTATTCAGTTCATTCCTTGTTAGTTAAGCAGCTGTGTTATTACTATCAAACATTCTTTCAAGATATTGCACAAGTCAAAACTTATCTGTCCTGTTAGTAGCACCAACATGTGAAAATGAGTGACAGAGTTTAAAATCACAAAATCACTTCGATGGGTGGCCCCATCTGATTTGGAGAGTGCAGATTGGTAGAGGGACCAAACTGGGAAAGATGTGCAGCAGGTTAGGGTGATAAAGGATAAATATGGAAATGTACTCACAAGCGAGGAGAGTGTGCTGAGCAGATGGAAAGAGTACTTTGAGAGGCTGATGAATGAAGAGAACGAGAGGGAGAAGAGGTTGGATGATGTGGAGATATTGAATCAGGAAGTGCAACGGATTAGCAAGGAGGAAGTAAGGACAGCTATGAAGAGGGTAAAAAATGGAAAGGCCATTGGTCCAGTTGAAATACCTATGGAAGCATGGAGGTGTTTAGGAGAGATGGCAGTGGCGTTTTTAACCAGATTGTTTAATGGAATCTTGGAAAGTGAGGGGATACCTGAGGAGTGGAGAAGTGTACTGGTGCCGATTATTTAAGAACAAGTTGGATGTGCAGGACTGCAGTAACTACAGGGGAATAAAATTGATGAGACACAGCATGAAGTTATGGGAAAGAGTAGTGGAAGCTAGGGTTAGGAAGTGAGGTGATGATTAGTGAGCAGCAGTATGGTTTCATGCCAAGAAAGGGCACCACAGATGCAATGTTTGCTCTGAGGATGTTGATGGAGAAGTTTAGAGAAGGCCAGAAGGAGTTGCATTGCGTCTGTGTGGACCTGTAGAAAGCATATGACAGGGTGCCTCGAGAGGAGCTGTGGTATTGTATTAGGAAGTTGGGAATGGCAGAGATGTAACAGTTGTACAGGATATATACGAGAGAAGTGTGACAGTGGTGAGGTCTGCGGTAGGACTGACAGATGCATTCAAGTTGGAGGTGGGATTACATCAGGGATTGGCTCTGAACCCTTTCTTATTTGCATTGGTTATGGACAGGTTGACAGAAAAGATTAGACAGGAGTCCCCGTGGACTATGATGTTTGTTGATGACATTGTGAACTGTAGGGAGCAGGTTGAGGAGACCCTGGAGAGGTGGAGATATGCTCTAGAGAGGAGAGGAATGAAGATCAGTAGGAACAAGACAGAATACATGTGTGTAAATGAGAGGGAGGACAGTGGAATGGTAAGGATGCAGGGAGTAGAGCTGGCGAAGGTGGATGAGTTTAAATACTTGGGATCAACAGTACAGAGTAATGGAGATTGTGGAAGAGAGGTGAAAGGGAGTGCAGGCAGGGTGGAATGGGTGGAGAAGAGTGTTGGGAGTAATTTGTGACAGACGGGTATCAGCAATAGTGAAAGGGAAGGTCTACAGGATGGTAGTGAGACCAGCTATGTTACATGGGTTGGAGACCGTGGCACTGACCAGAAAGCAGGAGACTGAGCTGGAGGTGGCAGAGTTAAAGATGCTAAAATTTGCATGGGGTGTTATGAGGATGGACAGGATTAGAAATGAGTACATTAGAGGGTCAGCAAGTTGGACGGTTGGGAGACAGTCAGAGAGGCGAGATTGCATTGATTTGGACATGTGCAGAGGAGAGAAGCTGGGTATATTGGGAGAAGGATGCTAAGGATAGAGCTGCCAGGGAAGAGAAAAAGAGGAAGGCCTAAGTGAACGTTTATGGATGTGGTAAGAGAGGACATGCAGGTGATGGGTGTAACAGAACAAGATGCAGAGGACAGAAAGATATGGAAGAAGATGATCCACTGTGGCGACCCCAAACTGGAGCAGCTGAAAGAAGAAGATGAGCACTCCTTGCCTCGGCTCTTAATCCAAGCATAAACATCCGTGTTCCCTTGATCCAGCTATAAAACGGAGTAAAGGGAAAAACTTGTCAGAGAAGTTCAATGTGCTAGTAGCTAGGCTTATAAGCAGTGATCTAAATACATGAGTTCTGTTGTCTTTTATGAAGTTTGGTGAGAAAAGCAGAGTAAGTAATAAGAATCAAATGTGGAGGCAAAATATTTATTAAATCCCGAAACATCTTTAATTCTTTAATTTTTTATGGGGAACCCATTAACAACCAGTGATATTCATAGGAAAGACTGTTAATACTGGTTAAATGCCTGTATAATTTAATTGGTTAAATGATTCACAGTAAATACATTCATGTACAATAGAACTGCCCACATAAAAGAATTACCATACAGCAAAATGTTTACTCACCTATCACTATGATGAGTACTATGTGATTTCAGCTCTCAGTGGTTTCATCAACTACAACATATATTTTATTGCCACGAATCTTTCCAAGAACAGCGTCAATATGTTGCTCAAAGACGCTGGGCAAATGAGTTTGACGAAGACTGCTCATTTTCTGGCAACATGCCTCATTGTTTACAATGCTTAATAAAGAAAGTACACATACAGTGGTGTGAAAAACTATTTGCCCCCTTCCTGATTTCTTATTCTTTTGCATGTTTGTCACACAAAATGTTTCTGATCATCAAACACATTTAACCATTAGTCAAATATAACACAAGTAAACACAAAATGCAGTTTTTAAATGATGGTTTTTATTATTTAGGGAGAAAAAAAATCCAACCTACATTGCCCTGTGTGAAAAAGTAATTGCCCCCTTGTTAAAAATAACCTAACTGTGGTGTATCACACCTGAGTTCAATTTCCGTAGCCACCCCCAGGCCTGATTACTGCCACACCTGTTTCAATCAAGAAATCACTTAAATAGGAGCTGCCTGACACAGAGAAGTAGACCAAAAGCACCTCAAAAGCTAGACATCATGCCAAGATCCAAAGAAATTCAGGAACAAATGAGAACAGAAGTAATTGAGATCTATCAGTCTGGTAAAGGTTATAAAGCCATTTCTAAAGCTTTGGGACTCTAGCGAACCACAGTGAGAGCCATTATCCACAAATGGCAAAAACATGGAACAGTGTTGAACCTTCCCAGGAGTGGCCAGCCGACCAAAATTACCCCAAAAGCGCAGAGACGACTCATCCGAGAGGTCACAAAAGACCCCAGGACAACGTCTAAAGAACTGCAGGCCTCACATGCCTCAATTAAGGTCAGTGTTCACGACTCCACCATAAGAAAGAGACTGGGCAAAAACGGCCTGCATGGCAGATTTCCAAGACGCAAACCACTGTTAAGCAAAAAACATTAGGGCTCGTCTCAATTTTGCTAAGAAACATCTAAATGATTGCCAAGACTTTTGGGAAAATATCTTGTGGACTGATGAGACAAAAGTTGAACTTTTTAGAAGGCAAATGTCCCGTTACATCTGGCGTAAAAGGAACACAGCATTTCAGAAAAAGAACATCATACCAACAGTAAAATATGGTGGTGGTAGTTTGATGGTCTGGGGTTGTTTTTCTGCTTCAGGACCTGGAAGGCTTGCTGTGATAGATGGAACCATGAATTCTACTGTCTACCAAAAATCCTGAAGGAGAATGTCCGGCCATCTGTTCGTCAACTCAAGCTGAAGCGATCTTGGGTGCTGCAACAGGACAATGACCCAAAACACACCAGCAAATCCACCTCTGAATGGCTGAAGAAAAACAAAATGAAGACTTTGGAGTGGCCTAGTCAAAGTCCTGACCAGAATCCAATTGAGATGCTATGGCATGACCTTGAAAAGGTGGTTCATGCGAGAAAACCCTCAAATAAAGCTGAATTACAACAATTCTGTAAAGATGAGTGGGCCAAAATTCCTCCAGAGCGCTGTAAAAGACTCATTGCAAGTTATCGCAAATGCTTGATTGCAGTTATTGCTGCTAAGGGTGGCCCAACCAGTTAGGTTCAAGGGGCAATTACTTTTTCACACAGGGCCATGTAGGTTTGGATTTTTTTTTTCCCCTAAATAATAAAAGCCATCCTTTAAAAACTGCATTTTGTGTTTACTTGTGTTATATTTGACTAAAGGTTAAATGTGTTTGATGATCAGAAACATTTTGTGTGACAAACATGCAAAAGAATAAGAAATCAGGAAGGGGGCAAATAGTTTTTCACACCACTGTATACTGCTCGAAAAAATGGCAAATGTTTGACTCGCGTGGACACAAAGTGGCGTCTTGCATCTAACAGTTTTGTTGTTTCCTCTGTTGTTACCTGAAGGGCGAAAAAATTTTTGATCTTAATTTCTCCTTGTTTTTGAGATGAGTTTTAGATTTGATATGGTCATTGCAAGTATCTTTTCGTGTCCAGTCTATTGTGTGCAGGCAAAACTTGCAGAAAAGTTTTTCAGATTCGTAAATGTCACCAGGATATTGTTGTGCCCTCAATTTTGCAGTTAAGCTCATGTTTCTTCGTTTTTTCTATGCATATCTGATACTGCTCGCTTCAATATTTCTGTCTCGAGCAGCTGGCTAATTTGCATGTCTTTAATGAGAAAACACAGGAAACACGTGCACAAATGGATAGAAGCATGACTGCTTTCTACAAAGAACTGCATTTGCTTCAAAAACATCAAAACTAGAAAATAGTATCTGATTGATAGAACTACAGATTATTCTATCGTTTAATTTATTGGGATGTTTTGTAACAGTCACTCCTTAAGTCTCTAAATTACGCACATTTCCATTTTTAAATCTGAAATCCCTTTTTAAAGTGTTAATTCTGTTGTTCCATCCATGTTTTCTGCATCGCAGAAATCATAGGGCCCTAGGAATATTCTAGTGAAGTGTTGCACCAGGTACACAAGGTTTAAAAGGCTGGGCATAACGTTGCAGACTAATCACTAAGAGAGTTTTTTGGGCCCAGCCTCGTAATACTTCAATATATTGGAAATGATGCTACAGAAGTTTATGTAAGATAAATGCAATGTATTGTTTTCTTCTTATCTTGATTGAAATGAGTGTTGTAAGAAAGTTACAACTAATAGAGCAAATTGATCCAGAATGTGTGGTTTTTCTTTTCTGATTTTTTTTTTTTTTGCCCCCCTTACAGTCGCCAGAGTTGATTGTTGTGTGATGAATAAATTCGCACTAATCTAAAATGAAGCTCTAAGACCCAAGTATTTTCTAAACTTTGGTAAAACGCTTACGCAGCATAGTGGTTGGAGTAAAATACCAAATACTACAGTAGATGAGTGCATGCTTTAAGAATGCAATGATGTGAACAATCAGTTGTGTTTTGTAGTTATTTTCAATTGTACTACTTTAATTGGGGGATTTGAAGTGATGGCAGGATTACTGTATATACTCTTGGATAAGCCAAGAATTTTAGCCTCCAAAACAGACCCCAAAATTGTTTGGCTTATCAAGGTCAGAGCTCAGATTTTTAACATTATTTGTTTTGAACATATGAAAACTTTTTCTAATAACCAAACTTAATCCAGCAGTCGCTAAAGAGTATAAAATACTTAATCAGTGGCTATACGGTATTTGTCAAGAATGTCTAATTGCTACGTAGTCTTCACAGTAGAGCAGATGCTTTATATAATACATACTGTGAGAGAGCTCATATTGGAGCTGGGGAACACCTGCGGAGATAGCTCCACAACATGATGTAATAACAGCATAAAAGAAGCTGCCAGTAGCTTTCAGTGCACAAACTTGGAACCAGCAGCTGAGTGCAATGATGCGATTTCTGAACCGAGGACACTGATTATGAGTCATTTTACTGAAGTAATGGGTTATTACACACTGGTACAGCGTACCAGCTTTATTCTGTATTGCACCGTTCCAAACTGGCATTTCCGCCTTTGACCTTGAAGCAGACTGCCAACCCCCATGCTGTATGAATTAATGTAAATTTATCATAGTAATTGAAAGTCTGAGGGGCACTCGAGCGCTTAAATAAGTTTTCATATAAAAGTTGCAATTGAGAAACCAACAAAAAAATAGAGTACCAGCACTTATTTGTTTCTATTTCATGCACTGCTAAAGATTAATGGTTATATGTATTTTTATCTTTATTTTTCTATTTCATATATTACAAGCAAAGCATGAAAATGTTTAGTTTCTTCCTATGGCATTGCCATGAGTATATTTTATTTATATTGTGCAATACTTCAGTCCGAATATAAACATAAAACATGGTTTCCATGTTTCAATGGCATTTTAGTGTTTTTGCATGTTCTTAACCGTCTTCCTGAACATGCAGAATGCATTTGGCAACATTGCCCACCTGCTCATGAATTGGTCTAAAGGCATTTTCACACCTTTTTTATATATATATATATATATATATATATATATATATATATATATATATATATATATATATATATATATATATATATATATATATATATATATATATATATATAAAAACCTGGTGTGCTTTGCATGAGGTATAATTGATCTAACTACAGGTGAAAAAGTGAAATTGTGTGTTCTGTGGTAGTCATGGTAAGTGTCTGCTGTCAGTAATTAGGGAATCTCATTCACAACATAATGAGTAATGTGTTAACATGGAGCATTAAAATAATAAAGAGGTAAAAATAAACCTGTACAAATGTAACACAGTTCACAAAAAACATAACAGTTAATCGGATCAAGCCTAGCACCTAATTCATCTCATGTATGCCCCTTGTGCATGTGATTATACAGCAATTGAAATAAAAGGTGTAAATTGACATGTTCAAAATACATACGGAGCAAATGAGAAATGAGCAGTGCGCTGTGAGACAGGAAATCGATCACCTACTTTCAAAGTTTTTTTCCAGATATTCAATAATATGCATTTTGCTCATAGTTATGTTAGGTAAATAAACCAAGTAATTATGGAAAATACAGTAGTGTGCCAACACAAATGTCCCTCAATGATATTTTCTGGGAAAAAAATATTTCTGTCCAATGAAACAAGCCTACAGTTATCCCACAGGATATTTGATGTTTAGGTTGCTGGAAAATTTGCACTGTAAAATGCAGCCCAACTCATTGGAAATTGAAACAAAGTAACTAAACATCCCTTGATTCAAAGCAAAGAAAACAGATTGTGAGTCTTTGCTGCAAGTCTTTATCTCTGGGTCACACTACAAACTGTGTTAAACATGAAAATTACTCTTGTTGACATACATACCAAGATAAATCTGCATGGAACCAGCCCAAACTGTGAATTAAACATGTTTTTATCGGCCACCATTACAAACTCTGAAGTATGTAATATATTAAAAAAATAGATAATTTTTGGTGGAATATTCATTTCAAATTACAGGAAATTTTAAGAAAATGATCATCATATTGTGTAAAGAGAGATTACAAAAAGTTGATGCTGACTAGTCAATTGTGGAGATAACATGAAAGGCCTCAAGAATACTTGCAAAAATAGACATCTGCTTGAGGAATGGCATATGGGTAGTAAATTTATTCCAAAATTGAATATTCAAATATGGGTTAAAAGTTGCGTTTCTATGTGTAAATTTGTATTTAATGTACCCTTGTATGCTTTATTTTGCTTTTTTGCTCACCGTGCATCATAGCTTGTAGCACATGGGATTCGTGTACTGGTGCTGTTCCAAAAAAAAAAAAAAGGATTTTTGTGTGTGTGGTAACTTCAGAAAAGAGGAACCTGCACACTTGTGCATATATTAAACTCCTAAATTGCTCAGGATTAAACAAGTTAAACACACTTGTTACTTTAGTCCTCCAAATCCTGCCATCCTCCTCCAGCCCTCTGCACCACCGTGTGCCTTTCCAGAGGTGCTAAAGATGTGAAATCAGTTTAAATCTACAGTACAGGCCAAAAGTTTGGACACACCTCCTCATTCAATGTGTTTATAAAATAAAACCATTTCAGGTGACTACTGCTTTGCACACTCTTGGCATTCTCTCGATGAGCTTCAACAGGTAATCAGAGCAAAGGGTGGCTGTTTTGAAGAAACTAGAATATAAAACATGTTTTCAGTTATTTCACCTTTTTTTGTTAAGTACATAACTCCATATGTGTTCATTCATAGTTTTGATGCCTTCAGTGAGAATCTACCAATGTAAATGGTCATGAAAATAAAGAAAACACATTGAATGAGGAGGTGTGTCCAAACTTTTGGCCTGTACTGCATATTTTATAAAAGTTATGGTTTGGTTTGTCTAAGTTATTAAAAGTATTCTCTCGTCATTATTTTTATCTGCATACATTTTCATTAATGGCAAATGAACTTCTACCAAATACACAGTAAAACTTTTTCAAAGCAAATCACAAGAAGCATAGGTTATAACAGGTATTTTTCGTTAAAGGTTTTAGAAGGTAGATTTCTGTGTGGAGCAGTAGGTTTGCAGAACAGGGTTAAACTCCCTTTTTTATTTTATTATTTAATTTATTTATTTTATTTTATTATTGTGAATTTCCCCTTGGGATTAATAAAGTATCTATCTATCTTATCTATTTTTTCACTTTTGTTTTAGGAATTGTCAAACCAGCAGCCTACAAAAGAAACGTGTTGGTTGAGATAGTTTAAAATTACCACAAAAATACTTAATTTTAATAAAGGAAAACCAGAAATATGCCATTTATTTCCACATTTTGTTTTAAAAAGATAGGAAACCAGCTGTGTTTGCTATGATGAATGCTCAATGGTTTTACTACAGCAAATCTGGGATCTCAGTTTCAAGAGTGCAACACAATGCTTCTTGGATGTTGCAGGATGCTTTAAAATGTGGTGTTAGTAGACCTGCTGACCAAAAAGCAGAGTAGTGTGGTAGAAAAAATCTGCCCAAACTAACAATTTAAAATTAAGTGATCGTGGAAGTGACTTGGAAAACACATGCAAAATACAAAAGTATTGCAGCATAGCATTTCTGGAGTAACCCTGCCAAAATTAGAGCAAGGTTAAAAAAAATTTGATTTTACAATCAAATGGCCGCATTTCCTTTTGAATATGATATTAATATAGTGGTGTTATTTCTGACTGCCCAGTCCCCGAGTATTTTAGTGACTTCTTCACAGTTAAAGGAAAGGAAAACACATGAGAAAGAAAATGCATTTAAAGAAGAACACATCTTAAGGGTTTGTAGGTTCAAAACAGGAAAGAAGCAAGACTGATTTGAGACAGAACTGATTCTAAAGCAACAGAATATTGAACCTTGTACAGTCTTTCCCACTCTTCTGGCCTTGGGGAAACACTTCACCGAACTTCATTAGGTGCTGCTAGTTCCCATTAGAAGGGCCATTATTACACAGTTTATAAAATAGGCTCTTTCCCCATCTTCTCTCTCACCGCTTCACCCTCAGTTCTGTTTCTCTTCCATTTGCCAACTCTTCTTAGTGAAACGACATTCAATCATGCTGCCATGTTCCCGCTTAAAGATTACCACCACCTTCTCTCTCATTCCTCTCCAGGCAGCCTCCTCTCTTCTCTATTAGGTTCATGCCTGCTGCTCATACCGCAGCTCTTACTCCTGCTGGGAGTCCTCATTTATTTAACCAGCTCCCGCTGTCACCTTCCTATCTTGTCTTGCTCCATGATTTTTTTTATTTTTTAAACTTCTGAATTCTAAGTCTGTATAGGAACCTTCATGAAACTTGCCAAAAACACAGCAAAATGTAATCATTTTCTTTTATTTTATGAACATGTTTAGTCCATCTGTAGTGAAGTAAATTTTACATTACCTGGCTTTCTCCATTCCAATATACGAGCCCCCCAAGACTTGCAGCATGAGCATTAGCTCTGCTGTACCACCAGATTATGATTTGAAAGTACCTATAGCAAATAGCAGGATTAACACTAGAATCCCTGAAGTTTACGTTTTTTCGTTATCCCTGACCCCCCCTTAAATTTTCCTGATGTAACGCCAAGGCTAGTGCAGTCTCTTGGCGTTATGTCAGGAAAATTTAAGGGGTCAGGAATAAAGTAAAACAGAATTGTAAACTTAAGGGATTCTAATGTTAAAACTAGACTGATGCTTTATTTATAGGTTTGTTTTACTGGATTGTACTCTGTACACTCTTTTCTGCTTCACTGTGTAATTCTGTCCAGCAAAAGAGTGGCATACCAGGTTTGCTTTTTGCTTTGCACTCTGCTGCTATGATAATCACTGCCTCCCTGTGAACTAAAACCAAGTGGATTAGATTTATCCCTCAGCAGATGCAGAATTAAATGTACTCCTGAAAACTTTTTTAAAAAAATCGCTTGATTGCATGCTATGTAAGTGGTGAACTGCTTTGTTACATGGAGAGCAGCAGGCAACATCTTAAAAAGGCAATACAAAATACTTGTATGATAATAATGCATGTTTCTTAATAAGCTTCCATAGTAATGTTTTTTTTTTTTAAATAGTGATGCAACCATTTTCATTTCAGTCAAATAAGCATAGTGGTATGTTAGTTGTTACATTTAAAAATCCGTGTTTCAGAACCAGTTTTACTTTTAAATTTTCACATTCAGCCTTCTGGAGGTGACACATTTTTCATTTTATTTTGGTTAGAAATGAAAGGGTCGGCTCATCTGCTGGTACCTACAGTAATCCTGTTCTTATACTGTAGCCACCCATCCATTTTCTAACCTACGTATCCAGTTCAGTGTTTCTGTGAGTGAGTGCAAAGTGACTTATCTCTGTACCTGAGGCTAGTCTACAACAATGACAAAATGAGCTGCTCCATATGTTCCTCCCCAACAGTCTACAATTGTATGCATTGTTTTTACTTCCCCTGTCTGAGACCATCCATTTGTATTAAGCTTCATTGTTTTAATTCCTTCCTAAGTCAGTTTTATTGAAGCTTACTTGTTAGGGTTTTGGTGGTACTAGGGCATATTTAGTTTATCTTGTGAAGCAAGAAAGGATGCACACATTGACACTTTGCCAATTGTTTTAAATTCTCAATAACAAAAATTAATCTGTACATAATCACAGTATATCAGAATATATTCTATTGATGCCTCCGGGTACTGTATTTAAATGGCATTTGCTTAACACTGTGCCCATTGTTTGGGACCAAATACAATACCTCCTGTCTAACATCCAACTCCTGCAGTGTTCCAGTTAATATGTGGCCTTTCTACTTGGCCTTGTTTATTGATTAACTACATGTGGAGACCAAAATCTAATTGATCCTTAACTTCCATTTACAAGTTTACAGTGTGGTCTATTCCTCTCAGTTTAATGTCCTCTGTAGACTTTGAGCAACTTATGAGACAAATGTAAATAAAACTAACTACATACAAATTCAGTTGTGCCACGTCTTTAAATCAAGAAATTTAGCTGGACCAGACATTTTCAGCGTCCAGAACACAGTAGGTAGTGACACATTTTAAACCAACCCAAATGAAGTAATGTTTATTCCTTGTTTCCCATTTAAATTTGGTTACTTCTGACACAGGCACATCAAAGTGCATAATAAAACAAAGCACACACATTAACCAAACAGAATATAAGGTAGCAGCAATACTTTTTTTTTTTTTTTCCCCCCTCATTTTTGTCATATCTGACCTAGGCACATTTCAAAGTGCATTTAACAGGATAAAAAAGATCCATCAAAGCTATCGGGGCACAAACTTCTAACGAGTGATAACCGTAACTAACAAACATGAAAACAACATCTACTGCCAACTAAGGGAACATGGGTTTATTTTAAATCTCCCCATCAGTGATAAGGAGTGCCTTTTTTGTGAACAAAAAGGTGGCGGGTACACATGTTGCATTTTGATCAAGTTTGAGGTACTGTGACGGTGTATAGAGGCAGCGAGTCCTAGCTCTACATGTTGTTTGTTTTTTTTGGTTTTTTTTTATTTGTTGGGAAAAAAAAATACAGCCATGGTTAAAATTTGAAATTGACAAATTGTCAAGTATGATAATGTTTATATAGTGTTTAACTCACTACTCAAAACACTTTGCAAACTCTACACAGGGAGGACCCGGAACGTGATCCCATGATTTCCTTACTGTAAAGCAAGAGTACTGCCATTGTTCCACCTGCATGAGTGGGCTGTACTGTATAATTTTGTGCTTGATGGTTTAAAATAACAAAACACAAAATTTCTGAAATTGAAAAATATCAGCCATAGGTTAATGACGAGTTCTAAATTCTACAAAAACGTTATGTAGTCCCACAAAGCAATCGGTGCTTCATATGAATACATTTTAAATATATATTTTAATATAATATTGCTAAGATACTCTACGTGTTGAATTCATGTTCCCAACTACTGTAGGAATTTCTGAAGGCTTGCAAAATGTGTTTTCCTCAGTTTTTCTCTGCGTTTCTGGCAGGACCACTGGCTGGGCTACTCGGAGCTTGCTTCTATGCCACATGCGGCCCGCAGGCCATAATTTTAATAGGCCGGATCTAGAGAATTGTCAGTGGTGTCCCTTATGACCTTTTCTTTCTTCTAAAGTTGTTTTTACCATAGCTTTTCCCATATTTAAGCATATTTATGTATGTCCTACACTTAATGCCTGCTGATGAAAAGCATTTTAAAAGTCGTCATAAAGGACATGAATTGCTGCACAGTATTGAATATTTTCTTGGTTATTTTGTATATTTCCATCAGATTGTGACTCAAGTAAATATTTTATTGTCCTGCAACACACCCTAAACACACCAAAAATGGCTTCTTGTCTGCCTGTGTGTGTGTGTGTGTGTGTGTGTGTGTGTGTGTGTGTACATGTTTGGTTTAATTATAAAAAATTAATATTTTTATCTGACAAGTTGACAAGTCATTTGATTGACTTGAAGAGTTGGAAGTGAACCTTCCAAAGATCAATTAAACAATTAGAAAACAAAGCACTTAATCCTAAAATTAAATACACTGTTGAAATAGATTTCTCAATGGGATTCATAGAAGTGATTAATCCAGTTTGATAAAATGGATGAAGTTTGTACTTCATTGATATCATGTCAGCAAGGTTTGCTCATTTTATGATTGCAGTATCTTATTTGCAAAGAGGACACTTCAAGTATCTTAGTGCTATAGGCTTCTGTGAAATTTGTGAATAGTGGCAGACCTCTTCTGCCTTAACCATTTCCTTTGGATCTGCAGATATAAAGTTTATCACTGATCACAATCCATATATTATAGTTTTTGCTGTCATTAAATGTGTATCATTGCAAAACTCCACTAATCTTGCACTTTGTTTTGCAAGTGTCATCTGTTAATCCAACCTTCCACCCATCCATCCATTTTCTAAATCCGCTTATCGTGAACTGGGTCATAGGGAAGCAGTAGCCTACCAAAGCAATTATCGGGCACAAGGCAGGAATAGTTCCTGGGCATGGAGACACTGTCACTTGTGTCCTCCATTAATTTTGTTTTATAAATTTCATGAATGCTAAATGGGTAGTGTGAACCAATGTGTTATAGAGAAGGGTCTCTATTTGACATAGGTCTCAGTAAGTGCTTTAATGTGCTCGTGCCACGAACTATATGTAGTAAAAAACAAGAGTACAAAAATAAATCCAACGCTTGAAATTTAGTGTGAGATTGCAGGAATTGCGCTCATTAAAACAATTGTCTAATTATGGTGCAAGTTCAGAAACAGAAGTCCCCTGTTGCTTAATAAGTGGTGGTGTGCTAATTTTTCAGAGAGATAAGTGACCATCCATAATCAAATCCAATAGGGTTTTCTGTCTCTTATTTTCTATTATAATATAAAAAGGTAATCTATCTTTAACTAACATCTCTTGAAGTAATTCTGTTTATCTCTAAATGAACTCCACTGTTAATTGCTGTGGAACTTTTTTTTTTTTTTAAGCATACTTGAAGATGCTCAACCTCTAAATACACTTGTGGTATGGCAGGGTTCGCAGAGGGAACTTGACAATTGCTTTTGATAAGTTGGAAGCCATTGTTGTCTGTACTTTTGTGGTGGGGTGTAATGGTTTGCGTTTTACAATCATTTTAATTATGTCATTTGTTTTCTTTGCAGGTTTCTCCAAGGTCCGATATGCACACAGTGACATCACAGTCCCAGATTTCTCTGACTACAGAAGATCTGATGTCCAGGATGTGAGGAAGTCATCACGTGATAGCAGTGACAACAGGAAAGCATTCTCTTACCTGGTCACTGGAGCATTTTCTGTAGTTACTGCCTATACTGCTAAAACAGTAGTCACTCAGTTCATTTCCACTATGAGTGCTTCAGCTGATGTATTAGCTTTGTCCAAAATAGAGGTCAAGCTTTCTGATATTCCAGAAGGAAAAAATATGACCTTCAAATGGAGAGGAAAACCACTGTTTGTACGTCACAGGACTCAAAAAGAAATCGAGCAGGAAGCTGCTGTAAGTCTGGCAGAGCTGAGAGACCCCCAGCATGACCTGGATAGGGTGAAAAATCCTAAGTGGATGATTTTGATTGGTGTGTGTACTCACCTTGGTTGTGTACCAATTGCTAATGCTGGAGATTTCGGTGGTTATTACTGTCCCTGTCATGGCTCTCATTATGATTCATCTGGTAGAATAAGGAAAGGCCCAGCACCTCTCAATCTGGAGGTGCCATTTTATGATTTTCTTGAAGATGACCTTGTAGTAGTTGGCTAGTTTGAATCTCCATCCTCCTTCACAGCAGTTTGTGTATAATTTAAAATGTTGTATGTAAAGCTGCATTGATTTAAGATCTGATCAGAAAAAATGTTTTGGGGGTTATTTGTTTAATAAATCATTTTACCTCATGTCACTTGTCATATTACTTTTGTCTTCTCGTTATAGTTGATCAAGAATTGCTGCTGTCAGTTCAGGAGGAAGCCCCTCAAGTACATAATGATTAACAACTGGGTCGGTTTTAAGATGACTTTTATGACTGTCTACTTTAATGATAAACTATGAGGTTAAAGTGGACATTTCGATATTAAAGCCGCAATGTCCACTTTAATCACAAAATAGACCTTTTTACTGTGTCCTTAATTTTTCTTCTCTGTGGCTTAAAAACACTGCTGTATATTCTGATGCTGTTGTGAAGGTGCAAAAAACAAAAAGATGGCAGAGAACAGGGGATGAAACTTTTAAAATGTATTGAGTCATTATGTTGGTGAATATGCAACACTTGAATATAAAATTACCATAGATGCATTTGTATGTTGGCATTTTGCTTTACCACATCAAACCATTTGTTAAACATCGAAGCATGCACATCGATCCCGTAAGCGGCTTTCTGTCACATGTAGATAGTGAACGGAGACTCTGACATTATGTTCCAACTTAATCGCACTGTGACCCGACTTCTTGGTGGTACTGCAACTTGCGAACATGTCCCATAAATTTCTGAGGATGTACTTGGAGGATGTGTCAAAGGAACACTGGGAACACATGGCAGCCATGATACCTGTGTGTATGTGTTCTGAGCGTGAAGTATAAAATGGGCCTAACTCCACCCCAAAGATCCTCCACAAGGCCAAACTTTTATTTCCTATTTGTAACCACACTTGAATCTGACTGCCAGGGGAAAGGGTTCAGGATTGAGGACAATTAAAAATGTGATTTTAAAAAAATCTTGCATAACACAGCAAATCTCTTCAGGGGAATTGGGTTTATTGAGTTTGGGGGTGATGGGAATCATACTGTGAACAAGCCACTAGTTGAAGCATGATACAGTGACATTTCATCAGTGTGGGGATCCTCACTAGAAACTTAGGCACAAGTACAGTGTGACAGAACTCACACTTACATTAGGAAACTCTGCTTGTACTTAAGATGAATTTGACACAGCACTGCTCAGTAAACTAACATATTAAGAACATGCAGCAGACAGTTTCCAGGTATGGTAATTGAACCCATGACATTTGAAACATAAAACTGCATGCTTAGAAGCTTCAAAGCTATACTTAAAGCAGTATTTACAAATTTAGTATCCCTTCAAGTCCTTCTCGGATTGGTCAAAACTATGGCCAAAATCTGACTCTAGCTTTCTGCGTAATGATGCTAATAGGATAGGATAACCTAGAGACCTGCTCATAAAGGTGCCTTAGCAGATGCAATAAAAATGCCTAATAACAGGAAAAGTCCAAGTTTTCACCAACAGAAACTCACAGCAGCTTACTGTCCTGCAGCCATCCTTAACCCACTATGATCTTCATGATTATAAACCTATCCAATCAAACCGAAATAAAAAATTACACATGAGTAGGGCATGATCAGTGTAGGTGTCTAGTAGGACACTTTTATGAGATCAGACATTTGATGGGTTACAGTGTTGCAAAAGAGAAGAAGGTAAAATGGATGATCATTCAAAATGAGAGGAAAGTGATGCAGTGAAAGGAAAAAGAGAATGAAGCAAAAGATGCTGTTCTTTTCTAAACTATACCTGACATTAGCAGCAGTGCACACTCCTGACAGCAACAGTAATGTAGAAGACAATGAGATTCACCAAACACCAAACTCGAATCAAAGGAATCCCTGTATGCTCTTTTATTTAGTTGGTGCAAACATGCAAACCCAAAACGCTCAGTTGCATGTTACATTTTGCCATAAAGTTTGTAGGTCTTTTAAAATTATTTGTGTTCTTTAACTGTGCTATCAGAAGAAAACTGATTTTCCTCAAGAGATGTGGTGCCACACTCGTCAGCTTGTTTCTTATAGTCATTGTAAACTATCCATCTATCCATTATCCAACCCGCTATATCCTAATTATAGGGTCATGGGGCCGTCTGCTGGAACCAATCCCAGTTAACACAGGGCACAAGGCAGGAAACAAACCCCAGGCAGGGCGCCAGCCCACCGCAGTCATTGTAAATTACTAATGAACAAAAAATGATTTAACTAAAAGTTACTCCAACACAGTTTTTGAGGTTTTTTATTTCTGATTGCAGTGTCTGTACCTGATTTGTTATAAACATAAACACTGTTCAGAATGAGAGAGCATATTCGTGTACCTTTGTTGTTTGGTGGTGCTCTAAACTTAGATTTTTCGGAGGTCTTTACATGTGAGGAAGTAGATAACTTCTCAGCAGTAAATGGGACTACTAAGGAGGTACTGATTGATTTGAAAATTGTGGAGGGAGAAGTGCTGCACAGATTAAATTGGCTAAAATCAAATCACCAGGACCAGATAATATTTACCCTCGAGCTCTTAAAGAGGTTTGGGAGTACATATATAAACCCTTGACGCAGATTTTTAGGAAGACCCTGTGCACTGGAGAAATTCCAAAGGACTAGAAAATGGCAAATATCTCGGTATATAATAAGTGTGACCGGGCAGATCCAAGCAACTATATGCCAGCAAGCTTAACATGCATAACAGGAAAATCAATGGAAAGAATTATTAAGGATAAGATTGAGCAACACATGGCAAGAACAGGAGTGTTATGGCACTTTTCCACTGCATAGTACGGCACAGCACGGTTCAGTACAGCTCACCTTGGTTCGGCTCAGTTCGGCTTGGTTTGCGTTTTGACTGCAGTTTAGTACCGCTTTAGAGTGGGCGGGATTATTCACGTGTTGTTATAGTTGCGCCGCTCTACTGCCGTGACACCGTGAAACTTTTACAACAACACGCAGACAACGACAACACTTTAGCTCAACGACGCGCAAGGGTAAGCATCTAAAAAAGCACATCACTAGCTAACTTTTATCACTGTTGCAAAGCATAAAATGAACTTAACTGCCAGTGTAACATTAAAATGCTGACAAACACTCAGTGGCTGGAGAACTTTCGAATGTCTGAAGAAACATTCATCCACTTATGCAACAAACTGCGTTAGTGATGGAGAGACGGGACACAAACTTCCGAAGTTCCGCGTGTGTGTACCTTTAAAGAAAAGAATAGCCAGTGACGCAGTAATGACGATTTTCTCCGCCAATCAGTGACCAGCAGAGTTTACACGCCACGCTTTGGTAACGGTTCGGCGCTTGGAACCTCGGCTGAGGTGGTACTAAAAAAAGGACCAGGTACCAGGTACTGTTCCCAGTGGAAAAGCCCCCAAAAGTGAGCTGAACTGAACCATGTCGTGCCGTACTATGCAATGGAAAAGCGCCATTAGTCAACAGTCAGCCTGGGTTCAGACGAGGAAGGTCATGTTTTACCAACATGAGGAAGCACCAAAAAGATACGATCAAAGTGGAGCATATGATATTATTTATCTTGACTTTCAGAAGACAAGGTGCCATAAAATAAATATACTAGAGCTATCACCCAAAGGGAAGTTGGGTGCAACAAAACATGAATCATAAACTAATCAGCAACTGAAAGTTTAAATTATTTGGACCAACTGATATAATTTAACTAACATTTCAAAGTGTTCAAACACTGCTGTCATTCCTTCACTGGAAATAAACGCAAACAACCTTACAACATGCACCATTCAAAGTTCCTGTGCATAAGCAGTGTGCCATATTCAGAGTTACAGGATAACCCCACACGTGCATACAACTGCATGGCGGAGACCTGAGCGAGCAAGGGGGCTACTGAGAAAATGAAAGTACTGCATAGGTTGTGGTAATTCAGAAACTCAATTTGAATGCACTAGATACTTTTTTTCATCTGGGATTTTTCATGTATGGTACCCTGTTCTCTTATATTTTTATATGTTATGGATGGATCCCCGAAAGTAGGGGCCACTCGTCCATCCCAGTTAAGTGTCCATCCCTATCCCCATATAGGCAAACTATGAATTAATATCCAACGAGGTTTGCTTAAATACGTTCTGGTGTTCAGTGGTTATTGTGCTTTGGTATTTTGATTTTTTTTTTTTGTTTTGGATTCAGATTCTCTAAAGGATTGCTCTTTTTTGGGATATCTTTGCCTTGAATGGCCTGTTAGACAAGTCCTTTTGGATTATATTTTGCTCTTTTGAACACTTTGTTGTATTTTTTCCTTTTTTTTTCAGTAATTGTTATTTTATTAAGATGTCTTTCAATCTTACTCTGTGGAAGCCAGAAGTTAATAGTGATCCAGTCCCCTGTGGGACATTTTGAATGTGTTTTGGAACATTGTAGAATATAATTTTGAACCTTGAGAATGAAGTGCATTTTTGCCCAGTGGAGGCCCAAGTCAGCAACTCAAGTGGAAGCTAGGGTGCCTTTTAGTGTTTCTTAATAATAATAAGAAGAAGAAGAATAATATAAATAATAATAATAAAGTATTAATAATAATTAATTATTATTATTATTATTATGCAAAACCATATCCAATATGTTGAATACAACAAAAGCTGTTTTTCATACATAGGTTGACTGTCTTCAGTGTTAAACTTTTTCTTTAAACGGAATCTAAAAACTCATCTTTTTAGAAAGATATTTTGTTAAAGCATACATAGATTTTCTTGTTTTATTATTTTTGTTTTTACTCTGTAGCACTTTGAGATTTCTAAATTATGAAGTGCAATATAAATGTATTATTATTATTATTATTATTATTAAACTGATATATTTGTATCTATGTATATGTTTTTGGTCTGATCTGGATGTGTAAAGCATATTAATAATCCCTGGATATGATCAAATGTCTGTTTGTGTAGGCCTTGTTCTAACAAAGCTACACATCCCGTGTTTTCTTAAATTCTTTTTTAGCAGGTTGACAAACAATTTACATTTTCTTTTTTGGCTACTGCCTTTATCCAAGGCAACTTACAACATTTGAGGTACAGTTGGTTATATTTCTTTTGGTTTTCCAATTGGAGCCCAAGCAAGTCAAATGTGTTGCTCCTGGTCACACAGATTCAGAAGCAGTATTTGAACCTACAACATCAGGGTTTGAAGTCCAAGGCCTTAACCACTATGCCACAGTGCCTGCAATCATGAAATCCATGTAGACGCCTTAGATAAACGTATATGTGTAGACATTGAACTATCCATCCATCCATTTTCCAACCCACTGAATCCGAACACAGGGTCATGGGGGTCTGCTGGAGCCAATCCCAGGGCACAACGCAGGAACCAATCCTGGGCAGGGTGCCAACCCACCACAGGACACACACAAACACACCCACACACCAAGCACACACTAGGGTCAATTTAGAATCGCCAATCCACCTAAATGGCATGTCTTTGGACTGTGGGAGGAAGTACACGCAGACAACATGCAAACTCCACGCAGGGAGGACCCGGGAAGCAAACCCGGGTCTTCTAACTGCGAGGCAGCAGTGCTACCACGGCGCCACCCACATTGAACTACAAGAAGCACAAATTTAAAAGTAAACATTGAATTATGAGAAGCACAGTTACTATTAACAGTTAAGAATATACACAGAGTAAAAGCAAAGGTAAATATATCAACATAAATAATAAATGAAGTCACAGTGAGAATTACAGTCAATGTAATGGTCATGAGTTCCACATGGGTCATGTAGGACTATGTGACTATGTGTGGTTGATGCAGATGCTCAGTTCAATCAGTCGTGGTTTCTGTTATAGAAGGGGTAGTGTTAACTGTGCATTTAATAGGCTGATTGTTTTGGGGTAAAAGCTGCTCTTCAGAATGGTAGTGTGAACATGCAGGGTTCTGAAGCGCTTGCCAGAAGCCAGAGGAATGAAAATACTATGGCTTTTTTGGTGCAGCAGGTAGTGAAGATATCATCCAATGATGGTAGCTGAGTGCCAGTAATTCTCTGAGCTGTTTTGATTATATGCTGGAGGGCCTTCCTGCTCTCAGACGTATAGCAAGAGTACCACGTTGTATGCAGTATATGATGACAGACTCTATGATGCACCTATAGAGTTAACTAGTTGCTGTTGTGAGAGTTGTGCTTTCTTCAGGCTCCTCAGAAAGTGAAGCCTCTGAAGACATTTCTTGGCCATTGCTGTTGTGTTTGTTGTCCATGACAGGTGAACTCCCAAGAATCTGAAACGTTAAACTGTCTCCACCCTCTCCCTTTTAATGTTGATGGGATAGTAGCCATTACAGTTCAGTCTCCTGATGTCCAGAATCAGGTCCTTTGTTTTCTTGGAATTGAATGCAAGGTTGTTGTTTTTTCAGATTCTCAAGCTCTTCTCTATAGGTTGCTTCATCATTATTGGAAACCAGGCCTATCACAGAGGTGTTGTCTGCAAACTTTATTATGATGTTAGTATCTTGGGTAGATTTACAGTCATCTGTGAAGAGGGAATAAAGGAGAGTGTTCAGCACACAGCCCTGTGGTACTGCAGTGTTCAGTATTATGGATGAAGAGAAGTGCTTACCCATGCACACAGTTTGTGGTTTGTTAGTGAGAAAATCTAAACTCCAGTTATACAGGCCTGAGTTGAGACCCAAGTTGTTTAAGTTTTTTTCAGTGAGCTTGTTGGGAGGCATGGTGTAGAAGGCAGAGTTGCAGTCAATGAACAGCATCTGCACATAGCTGTCCCTCTTTTTCAGGTGTGATAGGGCAGTGTGAAGGGCAAGAGTGACAGCATCCTCAGATGACCTGTTTGCCTTGTAATCAAACTAGTATTGGTCCAAGAAGAATGGGATGTTGCTCTTAATGTGTCTGAAAAAAGTCACTTAAAGCACTTCATAACGATAAGCCTCACAGCCAAAAGGGACCTCTCCACTGCCTGTTATGGAACTGGGATGATTGCAGTGGACTTGTGACAAGTGGTGACAGTAGCCTGTTCCAGAGAGATACTAAACAGGCTGGTCAACACTGCTGTCAGCTGTCTGGCACAATGGTTCAGGACCCATCCAGGAACCCCATCAGGAGCAGCTGCTTCATTAGGATTAATGTGTAGTCAAGTGTTGAAGTGGGAGGAGCTTATCTTGCTTTTAAGAAAAGAGCAGTAGAAAGATGAAATGAGAAAAAAACGCACCAGTAATTTCAACAAGGTGAGGCATGAGAGGCATCGGCACATAATCTTTATTGTCCACCAATTTAATCAGGACACCAAAGTGAACCTAAATCTGCATTTTTTGTCGAGAAATACAGTGCTGGGAGTGGGCTTGGAAAGACATCTGCCAGTGGGCATTCAAGTTATGTGTATCTGCTTCAGAGAGCTCTGCCACTTTTCTTCTACAATCCATTATACATAAAACATATTATTTATTTGCTGGGGACACTTATAACGATCAAAACCATTTGAAACTGTTTGCTGTTGCCTGACTTTCATTTATTTTTTGTTTGCATTGTTCATCTGCAGTTGTATATATTTATATTTGGGATTACAACTTGGGGGCAGGGCTTTGTAAATAATTATAGGTGGTTGTATTATTTGTTGATTCCATACTACTATTGTAGCAGTAGGGGGCGCTATCGCTCCCTTGAACCCTCAGGTACCACGCCAAACACCAGGTAAAAGTCCAATACTTGACTTTATTAAATTGCCACAGTGCACAAAGCACCCTCTCCTCCACTATTCTTATACAAATCGCAAATAAACACAATAAATCTATCCTCCAACTCCCAGACGCATTGCCACCCTTCCACCCAGCTCAGCTCTCCGTCTGGGAGCTCCCACAGTCCTTTATACTCCCTGACCCGGAGGTGTTCCTGCCCAACAGTCCACAAGTCCTTATTCCTTCCGGGTCAGGGTAAATAGTCCTTATCTTCACCCCGGAAGCACGTCATTTCTTCCTGTCATGGGATTATGACGCACTTCCGGGTTATAGGGCATAAATTAGTCCATTGGCCTCCCGACAGTGACTCCCAGTGGTCTCCAGGGTATCCAGCAGGGCTGTGCATAAAAACTACATAGTCCATGAGGCCCTGCTGGAATTCAGGGCCCGTCCAAGCTGTCGGGAGAGCTCCTCCTGGCAGCCTGGAGGTGAGGGCCGGAATATGAAGCCAGCCATCCATCACACTATATATATTATAAGTCATTTATCATCATTTGTTTTTTTTTTTTCTCTATTGCTGTTTGAGACCATCAGGAAAGTAGTGTTGGTTGCCCATTTTTCCAGTTATTTTTACTGCTGCTGTAGGGGTGTAGCATGTAGTTGTTACACCTCCTGTCATTTTATTCTAATACCGTATGTACTCACGTTTAAGTTCTCTTGTAGATAAGTCAGGGCTTGATTTTACCATATACTATTACTTTACCATATTACTATACTATACCATAGTAATATACTATGCTATACTATACCGTATTACTTTAATTTCAGTCGAATGCAGAAAACTCATGCTATTGGTCATAGAGATTATGATATGCTAACGCCCACCTGAGAAAGTAACACAGTAATACCCAAACTATTCAGAAGCAACGTTTGCACTGTTTTGTGTTTTTTGTATCTCACACCCTCATACACCTTTATTGAAAGAGCAGCCCTTATCAGCGACGGAGCATTCCATCAGAAGAAAATATGAAGCTGGTTTTAAATTAAAATTCACTGAAGTGATGAAAGAAATTGGTTACTGCGCTGCTGCAACAAAATTCAATGTATCTGAGAAACTGGTGCCAGATTGAAGGAAGCAAGAAGATGTAAAGAAGTGTCGTATTTGTGAACGAGTGTATAAAATGGGGTCTGATTTTATGATTGATTTTTTGGGTTCCAAGACCCAATTTATACACAAGTATATATGGTAATTTATTTTTATTTTGTCTGATTTTTATTTTAATTTTCATGCACCTTACATAATATATTGAATTAATAAAGTTTACCTTGACACGATGATGTACAGAAGTTATATTAAACTCCATATATTACTGGTTTTGACTGCAGTATAGCCTTTAAAATGGCTTGCAAATTCGAGGCACATCAAAACTTTCTAACATGTGGATTTTCCACATCTGAAATAGATAATAAAAATTAGCAGATTAATAATGCCCATTTCTTTTGTGTTTGCCCTTTTTGCAAATATTTTACTGAAAAATATGGTTTAGGATGAGGTAAGAGAGAAGCAAACAAGACCAAGTTAGCTAATTACTTTTTGGTTCCTTGGTGTTTTGCAATTATTAATCATTAGCAGATTTGGAAAAAAAAAATTAACAAATGAGTAAAGTGAAACAAGGCTGCCTTTAGGAGTTGAATATGACACCCATGTTGTAAAGCATCTGCTTAATTATGTTCAATAAGGCACAACAAGAATAAAACATAATACCTAATATTTTAGCATTTTCACACCATGCCCCCTGGGACTTGAATCTAAGCCCTCCTTGCCTAGCGGGTTACTCCTGCTCAGCAGTGTGTGGTGGTGTTGACAGCTCTGCATTTTTCTCACAGGTTTCATGTCAGTTGTGTTACAGAACTGCATATGCATTACTTGTAATAAACTGTAAACAATGTGCAATAGTTCTATTTTAATTAAAATCATTTTAACTAGTAAAAGACACAAAGGGAGATGATCTGAGTGTGTTTATTCATTAAATGTCTATTAAACTCTGTAATCTTCATATGTTTAATTAACACATTTGTAATTTGCAAAATAAAGTGAACAATATTGGAATATTAAGATAATTTATACTGAGTTATTTGAATTGTTACATTTGTGAAAATGTGATTAAATTATACCTATATGAACTACTATCAAAACAGTCTATTATAAATATTTGTGCCTTCATATACATTAGAGAGTCAGTTCAGATTGGAAAGTTGGGAGACAAAGTCAGAGAGGTGATATTGAGTTGGTTTGGACATGTGCAGAGGAGAGATGCTGGGTATATTGGGAGAAGGAGCTGCCAGGGAAGAGGAAAAGAGGAAGGCATAAGAGAAGGTTTATGGATGTGGTGAGGAAGGATATGAAGGTGGTGGGTGTAACAGAGCAAGATGTACAGGACAGTAGGATATGGATGATCCGCTATGGCAACCCCCAATGGGAGCAGACAAAAGAAGAAGAAAAATGTATTATTTTTACACATGAACTTTATTTTTAATGATTCTGTACATTTCCAAAGTTCCCAGTCAATATTGTTTGCAATGTTCTAACTGTATGTAATGATTTTGGTTGTGTTTTTTCCAACTAATACATATCAAATATTAGTACTCCAGGGGTTCAGCATAGATGTTTTCACCAAAGATTATTTTTTTGGATATTAACTGTGTTCTTTATGTAACAAAATATGTTTTTGTCTACGTAAGAAATCTTATTCAAAATGTTTATCTAACCTCAAATGTGTAATATTGCCTAACCTCTGCAGATTATGCATTACACTATCCATTTTTTTCATCCAGATTATAAGTTTGTGTAATGCAAAAAAATGAAAGTGTTCACACTCTCGGATTCTCAACAGACATGCTGTATGGTTGGAGGGATTGAGTCAAGCAGTTTAAAATTCTATCTGAAGTTAGCCAACAGATAATTTTATCCACTCTCAATCCCACTGAATCAAATTCAGGATCCCAGGGGGTCTCTTCTAGTAGCTTCTGGTACAAGACACAGTGCATCCAGGTACATACCAGGTCAGTCTAATGTCAGCAATAAACCTTAAATGCACTTCATGGAGATTACATAAAGGCATTTGAAATATACCACAAGTGAAACTAGAAAAAATGTCTATTCAGAAAACACCTGGGATTTGAACCCAGAAGCTGTAAAGAGGTAACACTAGCCATGCACTCCCGTGCTACTCTCAATGCATAATATCCTGTTAAAATTGATGCCATATCTCCCTTTCTCTTATTCTAATGCATTTCGGCAGGATGGACCCATGAGAAATAAGTTAACTTGTGCATTGAAATGGTATGAAAAGAAATAGGATCTATGTCAGCAGTTATGCCAGTTTTTACCTTCAAAACATTTTCCATTAGATAAAGAAGTTGTTTTTAGGAGATTGGCTGATATGATGAGTTGGGACAGTTTTACTGTGTTAGTAAACCAGGACATCATTAGCCAGCAAAGAGAGGTGGTCAGGGCAAGGAGAGGGTCAAAATACCAGGAGATCCAAAACAACTACGTATATAACTAGAACCAAAATAGCAAAACGAAAGTCAAAAACTTAAGGAGATAGTTACCAAAACCAGGGCCAAATTAGGAGGGAGGGGGCCCATGGGCTTGAACCATTGTTTGGGCCTCACCTAGGTGTTCTGGGGAAACCATGTAAAATCTAGTATGTAACGACGAAGCTTAGGAGTCGCCTAATTTGAATAGCTGCTACATAAAAGCAGCAAGTAACAAGTGTATTCATAGCCACAAAAAACACAGAAACAGCATTTGAGATTATGAGTGTTAAAGAGACAACAACATGACAAAGGTTAAAATTAATCATCACAGTAAAAACAAAGAGAGTCTGATCTTTCAACTGTGTATTTTGAAAAAGAGAGAGAAAAGAAGAAAAAAAAAAAAAAATTCTGGAACTTAGTTACAATAGATTCAAGATCCAAGAGTTTTATTCATCACACACACAGTTATACAACATGCAAGTACAACCCGCACTGAAATGAAAAAGCTAGCCTACTGTAAGATTGTGCAAAACAAAAGCAAACACACAATAGAATAAATAATAAAATTAAGATTCACTTTAAGATTTGCTAATTAAAATTAAAAAATTAACTACAATTAACTAAATTAATGTAAATTAAATTAAGTTAAACTAGATTTCAATTAAGTTACAGTCTGAAATCTGAAAAAGTAAAGACAGTAAAAAGTATAAATTGGCTGTGCCATAAGTTAAAGTGAGTTTTAGGTTTAAATGTTTCTTTGGTATGCCAGAGTTCAAGATTCTGAGTGCCTGTGGGTAAAAGCACCTCTTCAGTCTCTTTGTCTTTGCCATTAGTCTGTTGCAGGGATGGGTAGAGTCCATTATTATTTTAATTGCTGTGGTCCTGAAGCATTTGGTGTTGCTATCCTGCAGAGAGGGCAGTGCTGACCTTAGGATTTGCTCTGCTGAAAACACCACTCTCTACAGCTAGCAGCTATTTTCAGATGTTTAGGTAAAAGTAAAAAAAATTGATAAAAATATTTTTTCAGCAGTTTACAGACTCTGGGCACTTTTGCCCAGCTACCAATAAACTTTACCAATTGTTCAGAAGAGATATTACCAACTGAGTAATTGTGTAGTGGCATGAAAAATTTTGGGCACTCTTACTTAAAATGTTTGTTACTGTGAATAGCTAAGTGAGCAGAAGAAGAACTGATCACCAAAAGAGTTAAAGATGACATATTTCTTTAATATTTTAAGCAAGATTTTACTATTATTTCCATTTTTCACAGGTACAAAATACCAAAAAATGAAAAGGGCCTGAAGCAAATTTTGGGCACCCAACATGGCCAGTACTTAGTAAGTATCACAGCTTGTAAACAGTTTTGTAGCCAGCTAAGAGTCTTTCAAATCTTACTTGGGGTATTTTTGACTTACCTCTTGATTTAGAGGTAACTGTCCTTACTTCTACACCAGCCATACAACTGATGTTTGAGTTTTGGTTTTTAAGTCATTGACAGCAACATGTAAATTGAATTTCTTTTTTCTTTGGTTAGACTCTTGAATAAAGACATCTTGTGTTGTTATACCTTTTGTGATAGTATTTATTTGATATTTGAACTTCAGTCTTCACATATTATACACTTCATGTCAGCATTATGTCATTTTTACTATAACATGAAAATATTTTGTTTCAGTTATGTGTTCAACATTTCTTGCCTTGCATTTCCTGCTATCCTACATTTATCCAGATCATTGTAGACACAGAACACACATGAAATGTACAGTATGTATTCCAAATAATGAAATAGTATTTACCCTCTACAATTCAAGGCACCTTCAGCTGTGTTGGTGGGAGATGGGATAGCAGGGTGCTTGCTGCATGTGCTGATTGACACATTTGCAAAACAAAGACGCTGATGAAGAGGTGCGAAGAAATCTAAGGTGGCTCAGCATTACAAATTTTTTCATAGGCTTCAGGGATTCTAGTGTTAACAGACAGAAATTTTTTAAAGGTTCATCTGTACCTGATATATCAGCCTTGCATCTAGGAGATCAGTGAATGCTGTAATCAGCAGTTCCCACAGTATTCAAAACACAAACTGCAATGTAGTTTCTTCCATGATATATATATATATAAATAAATAATCCCAATAAAAACAGTATTTATGGAAGTTACAAATCCAATAAATATATTGTTACACTTGGGTCACAAAGTTGCACAGATACACTCAGGGATTTCCAGAGACAGAAACTTTATTCAAACATTGCCAAAACAAACATAAGTCTCTTTCAGGTGTGATCTGGGCTCAGTGTCAACCTGGACACCACAGCTCCATCTCTCAATCAAAAGAACACAAAACCTTTCTCTTCAAAGGGGTGCGTCTCAGGAGTGAGAGCCCCAACTGGAGCAGAGGATGTCTGGGCGAAGAGAGACAAGTCAGTGAGACAAAATGACAGCTCCACGTGAGCTGGAGATCACGCGGCACGGCAGCAGTAGGCTTGCTGCTGATCCAGCAAAGAGGAGATGAAAAACTGTGCTTGTTTCCCAGTGAATCACTGTTTAAAAGGGGGTTTCTGAGGAGTGACCATGCCCCCTCGGTGTTGCGTTTAGCGTGTTCACAATATACTGTATATAATCCAAACTAATCAACCCAAAAAAAATCTGCCTAATCTACCTAAAACCAACATCTCATCTGCTCACTCTATCTGTACTGTTCAGCAACAGGAGATGTCCACTGGCAGTCGAAGTCACCCTTCAATCTGGCTCGTGTCTCCACTCCCATTCCTTGGCATTCAGTGGGAAACCTAATGAGACACGCTCCCTTCTCCTGCTGTTATCTCTTGGCATTTAGTAGTAGTTACATGGAGTGGCTGGTCACTCAACAAGAGCAACCCTGTCCTGTGAACACCATTTGCTCACTCTACCTGGGGCTACTTCCAACAACTTGATTCCATACTGCCGCACTGACTCTACCATAATCCTGCTTCTGCTTTTCTTTCTTTCCTTTAACCTCCAAACTCTTTCCTCATTCTTTCTCCATATATTTCTCTGTTCTTTCTCATCTTCCTTTTATACTTCAGTGGGCATAGGTGCCAGAATGCTAATGAGGAAATTGGCTGAACCATACAAATCTGCAAATGGATGTGGTTCTCTGCTAGTTATGGTCATCCACACTACAGTGTGCATCTACGCCCACCTGAAGCCTGAACACATTGTTTTTATTAAAAAAAAAAACAACAGCAAAAAAACTCAGGCACTGCCATGGACTCCAAAAGTTTTCTCAACATACAGCACCTTTCAAATATACTCAACGCTCTTCTTACATCACGCAGTTTCAGAGGTGGTGTCACATTTATGCAAAATCATTACCAGTGTATGCTCCCGTTACCACTAGAAGTAGAACCTGTGATGCTGTCATTGGACATTCCTTAAGAACTGTCATTATTATAACACGATAAATCCTTTTTCTCTTCATGTGTGTTCCATTTTGATAGCCTGTATTAAACTTTCCTGCTACTAAAAATGTCATTCAACAACCACCGTCCGTTCTTACCTGCTGTTCACTAGAGATGCATAAACATGGGCATGACTGAGTGTGTGAGACTAGTGATAGATGAGTAATCTCAGGGATAAAGGTAATGATGTTAATGTGAACTGGATTGGCCAGTCTAGCAGCAAGAATATTTATTTGAAAAACAAAGAACATTTTTTTATACACCTTGAATAAATCAGGGGCCCCCTGTAGCCTATGGGACCTTGAGCTGCAGTCCAAGTTAGTCCATGCAGGAGTCTAGCCCATGACTAAAACACAGAATTCTACCTCTAGGGTCTACTTGGCATTAAACTAACTACCAATAAAAATTTTGAAAAGTGTATCCACAGAGGGATAAATCAGCATGCAACTGCCACCATATTTATATCTTTATATCATGTGATTTCATCATCACAGGAATTGTGATCTCAAGATGGCATTGGTTAAAGGAAATATGGCAATAAAGGAAAGCAACTTTCTAATTTCAAAACAAAATGTAAAAAAATGAATACTTTATGCATAAAATAGACATAAATATATGGATAAACAGGCTTAATCTCCTTATATAATACGCTACCGTGGCTGTTTGTTTGTCTGTCCAGGATCTGAAATCACCTGTGGCTAGCAAACCGTTTCACCTATTGACCTGAAATTTGGTACACATATACTACATGACATCTACTATCCGCTTTCAGGGTGATAATTTTTATTACTGTTTTTATTTTTATTTTATTGTAGAATCAACTCTCGGCAACGCGCAGGGCGGCCGTGCGGCGCATGCGTACGTGCATCTTTCTCATTCCCTACCACCTTCGCGGTCACTTCCCCTACCTCTTCCTATCTTTAAACATTCTTGAGGCAGATTGTGGCGCTTAAGTGAAAAATGAAGAAAAACGTACTAAGTAATTGCATCACAAAAACTAACTTAGTCAGTTTTATTGCGAAAACATGCAGACGAAAGAAGAGAAACAGCGGGCCACTAGGGTGGAGAAAAGAAGAGCTGCTCAGGAAGCAGCAAGCACATCAACCTCTGAGCAAACGAATGCTAAATGTACAGAGAAAAAGAATGAAAACTATGAATGCTCAAGTCAAGTGTGTTCACTGCACGTTATCGTGCAGTGTGCTGTTGCTGGTAGTATATATTGTCTGTTGTGATATTTTTGGGGACAAGAAGAAAATAACTGTTATTGAGTTAACACAGCCTAGACTTAAAAAATGAGTTAATTCTAGGTCTATTTCATTTGCCTACCACTCTGGTTAGTTTAACAAAACAGTCTTTGCCACACCCTTTTAGATTCAATTCTTTTGTTAAGAATTTTTTTAACAGCACACTAAACCATTGCAGGTATATTCACTGTGTTTTCTGTAAGAGTGTAATCATGGCAACTATCATTTATTCCAATATGCCATCATTCAATTGTAATTTGCTTCTCAAACAGCCATATAGAAAAGGCACCTGCGGACAACTGTTGTTGATAGTTGTCCTGCTGTGTAAAATAACATATTGCCATCCTGAAGAAAAAAACCCTGTATGTAAACAGAGGGAATGCTGAACAAATAGAGTATGATGTGGACTGTTTTATATTTCTGAGTGTGTTTTTCCAAAAAATGCTTTGGTTTTTGTTAGTGCAAATATTTTAATCTTACAGCATTATATGACTTACAGTAAATCCTTTTCCAAAACAATGACATGAATGCAAAATAAGCTCTGTTTGTAAAAATACTAAATTGGATCAGCAAAATGAAATGTATCCTCTTTGAAGTGGATTAGGTTCTTTGATGATATGAAAGCAAAAGCCACAAGGTTATGTTTTCTTTGATTTAAAAATAATTTGACACAAAACAGCAAATTTTCCCCACTTCCTAAAGCTTAATTAAATCTTATGCCTGTAACATCTTAGGAATGAGTTTGAGTGTCTTATTATTTGGTATGTGTGCATACGTGTGAATGAACGGTTTGTGCCAGTAAAATAGTTGTATCCACAAACAGTGGTCCAGTTTCAATGGAATTTAATGTCAAGGGACAAAGATGCAATTGGTGAGCACCTGCTTCAGTAGGCCAAATTCTTCAGAGAAATGTGCAACACTCAGATTCTTTTAGAATATAGTATTTGGTTATTTGTTTTGGAGTAACAATAATCTCTTACTCTCTAAAATTTCTGTTTCAAGTGATGCCTGACGGGACATTCCAGATTAATGAACAAGCTATTGTGGTATCTTTCACTTCTTATCTTAACAGGCACAGACTACTGCAGACACACAAAAGATGCACACTCTTTCTGTTTATAGTACGAGCGTTCAGTGTGCAACACTACATAACAGTGCATGGGTGCTAGAATCCCCTGATTTTTCCTTGGCTTTATATATCAATCTTGTAGATATTTCCATTTCTGTCTGTACAGGTTTTTATATTTGCCCAGTGTTTGGGTGATTTCTTGACTTGAAGTTTTGCACATTTGGCTGGCTCCGTGTACTTTTAATGTTGGATTGTATAGGTTCAGGTAGCATCAAATCACTTTATACAATTTTTCCCTAAAATGAGTCCACATGTTTCCTTCTCTAGTGCAGGTGCAGTTGATGTGTACAGGGCTATGACTGCTGACAGAATTTACATCACGGTGATGCAAACATTCTAAGTATAAAACAACAACTGGAATGGGCTACGCACCATCTAAGAAAATTCAAACATTGTGTAAAGGATGTCCCTCCTCATGATCTATCCAAAGCCTGTTTAGAATGAATGCTGTCCTTATTTAACTAAGCATACTGACCTTCTACTACACTTCAGGATGCCTGACTATTTTTGAATGATCACTTCATATTAAATCTGGCTAACTAGATGGGTAGGTGTAACAGGAGGCTCTGTCCCTGCTAAATGAAATCCTGTTTTGTGCATGTCAGGAATGTCATCACTTTGAAGTCCTAACCAGAGCAATGCCATAGGGAGCTACCTTTAGCATGCCCACGAAAGCGGCACATACTGTATGCAGCAGAGATGCTGGTCTTAGTTAAAGGGAGCGTTAACTGTGGGGGAAAAGAACTTTATGTGGAGTAAGGCAATTGTGTAATGCTAGTAAAACTTGTATGGTTTATTAGGGGGTAAGTTTTATAGAATGGTGTAAAAATGAGTTTATTTAATAGGTGTTATAGTTATGATAAATTTATATAAATGTGATTTAATTATTATCTTTTTAATGTTTCTGCCTATTTGTTATTATCAATGTTAAATTCTTGGGTGGACAATAAGTTTCCGAAACATATAGTATATACACTGTGTGGGTTTAATGTCAAAGTAAATGTGGGGGTGAATAAGTCATATTGAGGAGACTATAAAAGGAAGATTAATGGGCTTTTATACATAGTATATATATTCTAAGAAGCAAACAATAATCTATCTTGCACTAAAGTGCTGTGAATTTCCCCTTGGGATTAATAAAGTATCTATCTATCTATCTATTGTCACGCATGCGCGAGTAGGAGGCCGCGGATGGACCTTAAACCGCTTCAAAAGACGTTCGCCGGCAGGGAGTGGCGGGGTACTAACCTTTCTCCTTTGTCTTCCAGGAAAAGAGACGCTCCGCCATCATAGCCTTCCCGCAGTATGTCCACTTCCGCCCTTCCTCCGCCATCTTTCCTGACGTCAACAGTCCCATCCTCCCTCACGGTTCCTTCCCAGCATTCCTCCACTTCCGGCTCCTCCCCTATAAAATGGCAGAGGCGTCGCGCATATGAACTGTTTTGTTTATATTTTGACCTGCTTTTTTTTTAATTATTGTGGATTGTCTACAATATACGGGGCCGGAAAACCCTAAACCTTTATGCTGTTTGTTGCTACATCTTTTACACTATCTATCTATCTATCTATCTATCTATCTATCTATCTATCTATCTATCTATCTATCTATCTATCTATCTATCTATTCTTTTGTGTAGTGGTGCCACATAACCAATATTGGATAGAGTTTTGAAATTAAACCTGTGACAGTAAAAGAGTGGGAGTTAGCTTTTGTTTGAATAAAATATAGCATTGTATGTCTTAATGACATCTAATTCACTCACTGTGATATAGTGTGATCTATTAAACCAGTAAAAATTCTATTTAAAAAAAATCATGATAACTGCCATTGTAAATCTGAACAGCCATGTATACAGATATTTAGGCTTGTTCGTTAATTACTTGGTGATGCAAAGGTTAGTGCCGCTGCTTCCCAGATTCTTTATCCTCAGTTTGATTCCCACCCTGGTTGCTGTTTGTGTGGAGTTTGTACATTTACTCTGTGTTGTGTGTTTTTTTCCATTCTGGTTTTCCTTGGATATCCCACATGTGTACTGTGCATTAAGCTACAATGGCCACATGATGAACTGCCACCTTGTGCAGGACTGATTCTTGTATTTGGCTCTATGTCACCTTGATTGAATTCTTTCCCCCAGAAATCCAGCCAAAAAAATCTTCATGCAACTACAAAAACGGCAGAAAAGACTCTGCTGCAGCCACCCATAGGAAGACTGCTCACTTTATGAAGGGGATGGGGGAAAACCCTCGGGATCCTCATCCCTGTAAGAGTTGAAACTGCCTGAGAGCCAATGAGGTTAGACCTGTTGGAGATCAAATCTGGTGTGGTGCTGAGGTGCATACTGACACTCGGGTCACAAATTGAGGTGGCCTATCCAGGTAGTTGTGTGGAATGTCTTGCCTCTCCAGCATGATGATCATCTTTCTCTGCTGTCAGAGGAGCTTCTTAAATTCCGCTTTTCAGAGGCAGCACTCCCTGAGGTGCACAGACCTGGGACTGGCCAGATCTCTGTAGGTGGATGCACCTTTTATTGTTCTGGTTGCTCTGATGGCTTTCATACTCAGGGAGTAGCTGTTGCTGTGGCAGATTGGCTCCATCCAATGGCGTCAGATGTCACTCCTTTCAACGGGTGTATTATGAGACTCAGATTAAAGCACTCTCTGGTTGCTTTGTATGTTGTCTCAGTGTATGCTCCGACTGCAGTGAGTAATGTCTCAGTGAAGGAGACATTTTATTTGCAACTGCGCTCGGTAGTTGATGGGTGCCCATGAGGTGGCATTCCTCTATTTATGGGTGACTTCAATGTGACAACAGGCACTGACAGGGCTGACTATGAGGACTGTGTTGGTCCGCATGGGTTTGGCTACCGTGGTGAAAGTGGCTTCATGTTCCTTGACTTTGCACAAGGTTAGGGGCTGCGGATCACTGGTGTCTGGCTGCAGCGCCCTGAGCCACATCAATGGACTTGGTACTCCAATACTGGTGGTCCGGATGAAGGAGATCAATCACATCCTCATGGTCAGATGCTGGAGGCTCTTACAGAACTGCAGAAGTTTGTGAATAGAAGTGACCAGTTTGTGAATTCTGACCACAGAGTTGTTGTTGCTACTCTGAAGATCCAGCTTAGGTCCAGTAGGTTACCACCTACTAGGTGAATGAGGCTGAACCTGGCCAGACTCCAAGATCAGGCTGTTTCTAATGAGTTTGCATTTTGTGTGAGGAACCTGCAGACATAGGTGTAACTGCCGATGCTAATGTGAAGGGGGAGACCTTTGATGATAAGAACCTGAAGGTTGCTAAGGGTTGTGTTGGTGTTGCCGGTATTCCCAGAAGGAGGTATTTCATCTCACAGAGCTGTTTCGTTATGAGTTGAGTGCGGCAACACGCTGTACTAGTGTATGCCTCCCAACCTGACCTGACCTCAGAAATGGATTAAGCAGTTTGAGAATATTATGTGTCATGTCAATTACTCTCAGAGCCCCCATCAGAGGTCCACACTTTGATTTGCTATAAATCTATATATATATAAAAGTCAATGTATGTGTGTGTGTATGTATGTTCCAACATCACTTCCGAACGGCTGGATCAATTTTCATGAAACTTGGTACACATGTTTCTCATTGGTCGACTAAAAATACTGCAGGGTGAAATCAACCCTAACCCACCCCCTTCTTTGATCTTGCGGTCTTGTATGCATGTTATCATCCAGTTGACACTCAGAACAACCACCAGAGGACAAACTGGAGGTGGCTGCCACCATTCTTTATGTTTGAGCACCAATGCACCCCTTTTGCTTTTGAAATTAAATAGAGCTGGCCGGTTCTGAGCGTCAACTGGATGATAACATACATACAAGACTGCAAGACAAGCACATTAGTGAGTCTTCATTGTTATTTTTTAATTTGTGATTTTTTTATTATATTTTTCTGAAACAATTTAAAAAAAACACACTTTATTTTCCTCCCAGGCAACGCTGGGTATTTCAGCAATCCTAGTATGTGATAGACAGGCAGGGTTGAATCATGGTGAACATAAGACATCTGCAAAATAAAAATATTATACAAACAATTTTCAAAGTTTAGTCACTGTTGGGCAACAGTGGTCAGCCCAAAGTGTCATGGAGCAATTTTAACTGTATGAATGTGACAATGGTAAAATAATGTATACAACAGTTCCAGGTCTAAAAGACAACACTACAGAAGCAGATGATGATCATGTAACAGAATCTATGTTAACACTTTTCCCGATATACTGTACAGATGTGGCACAGTCCATGCATCATCAGGTACTGCCTTTGAACACAGGCTCAAAACAAATAAACACTGGACTTCAATTTGTCACATTTAGTAAACAATGAACTTGTGTTTGCTACATTTAGTAATTAGTCATGCTTCTCTCTTGAGCTTGAGTTTCATTGAAATTCTTATGTGGAGATTACAGATAGTAGACAGCTTACCATTAGGCAGTCTGTTCAATTTCCCTTAAACCATATTTACAAAAAAAGGAATATGAAGAACTGAATGAAGCAAAAAAAAATAGTCAACCTAAGGGTTTCTCCAATTCTGATGCTTTTCAGAACCATAAATCTAGCAAAACTAAGCACTTGTCATTGTTGGAAGGGTATTTTGCACCCATCCAAAGTGCCCATAAGAAAAACACATTAGCTTGAAAATCTGAACTGCTGGTGAAAGAAGCTGAGAGAAATGCCTGCTACTAGACATCCATCAGAAAGAAAACTTGTTAAAAGCTTCCTGTTCTAAAAAAAGATATGATTCTATGCCCTATGTACAAATTGAGCTAACTAAAATGACCAGGTTCTATTTGCATGGATGGCTATCACTCCCACATCTGGAATGCAAGCTCAATGCAGAGACCAAAAAATTACGTCTTAGTCAGTCAAGTTCTGTCGGAAAACTCTGTCTGCTCAAGTGACTAATTGGGCTCATAAATGTACTCTATAGTTTACCTGTGCTGATCTGTTCCAGATAAGATATTGAGTGACAAATGGATTCTCGCTGGTTTTTCTGACTTCAGTGGTGGAGATTTTAGTCACATGTCTGATTTCACAGGTGAGGTAAATGTGCAGGAGGAGAGAGACACAGCAGGAGTACAGCCAACACTACTGGAAGAAGGTGGGGATGTAGGGGCAACACTCTTCTCCATTTTAGGAGGCATGGCTTTTGCCCAGCTCTACTGAGTATTTTTCTTTCAAAAATCTGATCTCTGTGTTTCGGTTACTTACTGTATAAGCTCTAGGACTGACCGCTCACTTGCTTCTTTGTTTTGCTTTTCCAACATTTGACTGATTTCATCTGTGACAACGCCTGCAGTCTTCCTGGATACAGTCCTTTTAGAGACAAATGTACATGTGGAGGAGTGTGCCATCTTTATTAACAATTCATGGTGCAGTGTTGTTAAAATACTAAGAATGGGCTGTTCACCTCATGTGGAATTCCTGCTAATTAATTGCAAACCATTTTATCTGTCAGGAGAATTTGCATCTGTCATCCTAATTGGAGTTTATGTACGGCCTCAATCAAATGGCACTATTGTCATTTAGCAGATCAAGTCTTAGCAGCTGAAAATAAATACCTGGATTTCACAGGTATTACTTTGCATGACTTTAATAATTCCACAATGCATTATGAGCTTCCCAAATAGAGTACAAAGAGCTGTTAAATGTACAATTAAAGAAGAGAAAACTCTGGACCACTGCTAAAACACTATTTCTGATGTTTATCGTGCCATTTCATGGGCCCATTTGGGCAACTCTGACCATTCCAGGATATTTCTTGTCCGTTCATATAGACAAATATTGAAGTCATCTAAACCAGAAATAAAAACAGTACATAAGTTGACTAGTGAAGTAATGGGGAAACTACTGAATGGACTGGATTAAATTCTCTGGAAGGTATTCAGAGACACCTCTGGTGGATTAGATGACTGTATGGATAAAGTTGTTCCTTATAGAATTTATTGTCAGGAAAACTGTACACCAACTAAAAAGAAATACAATAATGACAACATATTCTTTTCTAAAAATCTAAAAACATTACAAACAACTAAAGAGGAAACTTATAAAGGTGATACACAAGCTGCTCAGTTTCATTCACTCAAGGTTGTTAAGGATGCCACAAGTAGATATGAGGTAAAGCTGTAACAGGAATTCTCCTCTGATGATTGTACCTCTGTATGGAATGCTTTGTAAGTGATTACTAGTTACAAACACAGTCTCCCCTGCCAAAGATTTCCCTTTCTACCAGACCAGCTTACCAATTTTTATTGCTGGTTTGAGAAGCACCGATCCACCATTCGGGACATCAAGCCCTCTAACTGATTTCTCTTACAGTCCAACTGCACCTCCCTTTTCAGCATTTCGCAGCCTGAACTCTAGTTTGTTCATCCGAAGGCAAAAATGTTGTAAAGTTCCTGGTCCAAACATTTCTCCCTCTATATTAAGACAGTTAACACCTGTATTTAAAGACATTTTCACAGTTTTCTGCACAATGCAAAGTCCCTGCCTGTTTCAAAGATTTATAATCATCCCTGTACCTAAGAAGCAAAATATTTCCTGTCTAAATGACTACAGGCCAGTGGCACCGACCTCTGCAAAAAAAGAGGAAATCTGAATGTCTGATCCTTCAGTATCTCAAATCTGTCACAAATCCTCTGTTTGACCCACAAGGCAGTTGAAGATACAGTAAACATGGCTCTCAATTAAATCGCACCATTTAGACACCTCAGCTATTTATAACAGGGTATTGTTTGTGGATGTCAGTTCTGCATTTAACACAATCATACCAGAGCTTCTCCACAGCAGATTCTCAATATGAAACTGGACTATGCCACATGTCCCTGAATCTCTGATTTTTTTAAGCAACAGATGGCAAATATCAGTTATGGCCTCTGACCCTAAGCACAAGCACCCTCAATCAAGTATTCTGTCTGCTCTCCTTTTCTCTTCCTACACCAATGACTGCACCACCACTAACCCATCTGTTAAACTGCTGAAGTTTGGTCATGACTTTATCTTGGCTGAGACAATCACAGATGGGGATGAGGTGCCATATTAGAAGGAAATGGATCAGATGGCCAGTAGGTGCACCTCAAATATCTTGAAAACAGCAACAGCATGAAAACACTTCTAGTTGTAAATGGTGTTACTGTGATAAACACAATAAAAAGAGAGAGAAAGAGAAACATAGAGGGTTGTGTTCTTGGGAAAAATGTAACCTTTATTAACATTCTAAAAAGAGGCAACAGTAGTTTTAAATAGAGGGGTGCCTAGTGCTGCTATGTCATGTACATTGTGTTTTGGGTTTGATTTTGACATTGGATTAGATAGTACTGTCAGGAACTCCTAGGTGGCAACACCACTGAAACCTTAATCCTGTTAAAGGATTGGGCAGTGAAAGTAACCATTAAGGGCTCTTTAGAGCTGAAGAGTATATGAATACCTCTTAAGAAGAGTCGTGACCTAGTATCTAGTATTATCCGTGTATAGACCTCCTAAATATAATATCTTTTTTTGAGGAATTCTCTGACTTAATGTCAATTTTATTTACTAAATATGACACACTCCTAATAGTTGGCGACTTTAATTTTCATATAGATAATCAGTGTGATCTAAAAGTAAAAGAATTTATGAACCTCCTGGATTCTTTTGATTTGAGACAACTCATAAATCAGCCTACACATAAAGCAGGTCATACGTTAGACTTAGTGATTACTAAAGGACTGAAAGTTGATATAAAACAGATCATTGATATTGGTCTATCAGACCATTTTCTTCTACTTTTTAATATAGAAATAATGATAAAAAACACTCATGAGAAGCATATTGTTAAAAAACGCTTCTTTGACTCGGCAGCAGCTTTAAAACTTACAAACATTCAAAGCAATCAGTCCGTTTATAGTGCCAGCTATAATAGTGAGGATAATGTAAATAGTAAGGTGGAAAGATTTAATACTAAAGTGAGAGCTGCTGTTGACATAGTTGCACCTGAAAAGACAGTGAAAAAATCTTCTAGCATTGTTATACCATGGAAGACCCAAAGAGTGTCTGATTTAAAGAGAACATGCCGCAGAGCTGAGCGTCAATGGAGGAAGACTAAACTTACTATCCACCATGAAATATTAAAAGTCAAAATAACAGAATACAATAACACTGTCCGTCTTGAGAGACGCTGCTATTTCTCCAAGATTATAAATAACAATGCTAGTAATCCCAGAGTCTTATTTTCTACAATTGATCACCTACTAAACCCAGGTAACTCAAAGGAATGCCTCCTAAGTGCTTCCAGTGAAACCTGTGAGGCTATGCTGTATTTTCAATCAAAAATTAATGATATTAGAAATAACATAGTATATCCCTCCAACACTAAGGATCCTCCTAAACCCCAGCATCCTGTTATAAACAAATTAAACTCTTTCACTAGGATAGATTTACCTGATTTACAAAAATAATCTCTCAATTAAAACCTCCACCTGTCCTTGACCAATACCAACAAGGTTTTTCAAAGAAGTATCAGGCGTGCTAATTGATAATGTTCTGACATAGTAAATTCGTCACTAGATACGGGGTCTTCCCAGACTGTCTTAAGACTGCTGTAGTTAAACCCCTACTTAAGAAACATAATCTTGACCCTCGCTCTTGAAAATTTTAGACCCATCTCTAACCTGCCTTTCTTAAGTAAAGTTCTAGAGAAGGCAGTCATTATGCAGTTAAATGACCACCTCAATAAACATGCTATTCTTGATAAATTTCAGTCGGTTTTAGAACAAATCACAGCACAGAAACTGCACTTGTTAAAGTAGTAAATGATTTGCGAGTGAATGCAAACAGAGGCCATTTATCTGTTCTCATCCTCTTAGATCTGAGTGCTGCATTTGACACCATTGATCACAACATTCTTAGAAATCGCCTTAGTCAATGGGTGGGCCTCTCTGGCAGTGTCTTAAATTGGTTTGAATCCTACCTGACAGGGAGAAAATTTTTGTTAGTTGTGGGAATTACAACTCGAAGACACATGATATCCATATGGTGTTCCACAAGGCTCTATCCTGGGTCCGCTGTTATTCTCAATCTACATGCTTCCGTTAGGTCAGATTATCTCAGGGCACAACGTGAGCTACCACAGCTATGCTGATGACACACAGCTGTACTTATCAATAGCACCTGATGACCCGATTCTATTGATTCACTAACACAATGTCTGACTTGTATCTCAGAATGGATGAATAGTAACTCTCTCAAGTTAAATAAAGAAAACTGAAATCTTAGTGATTAGCAATAATGGATACAATGAGGCTATTAGAAATAAACTGGATACATTAGGATTAAAAGTCAAGACGGAGGTAAAAAGCTTAGGGGTGATTGTTGACTGTAATCTGAATTTTAAATCATATTAATCAGATCATTAGGACAGCATTTTTCACTTAAGAAACATAAGTAAAGTTAGACCTCTTATATCACTGAAAGATGCTGAGAAATTAGTTCACGCGTTTGTTTTCAGTCGACTAGATTACTGTAACGCACTCCTCTCAGGACTACCCAAAAAAGACATAAATCGTTTGCAACTAGTGCAGAATGCAGCTGCTAGAATCCTAACTAGGAAAAGAAAATCGAACACATTTCTCCAGTTTTAATGTCACTACACTGGTTACCTGTGTCATTCAGGATTGACTTTAAAATTCTGCTTATGGTTTATAAAGCCTTAAATAATCTCGCCCCATCTTATATATCGGAATGTCTGACACCTTATATTCCAAATCGTAACCTCAGATCCTCAAATGAGTGTCTCCTTAGAATTCCAAGAACAAAACTTAAAAGAAGTGGTGAGGCGGCCTTCTGCTGCTATGCACCTAAAATCTGGAATAGCCTGCCAATAGGAATTCGCCAGGCTGATACAGTAGAGCACTTTAAAACACTGCTGAAAACACATTACTTTAACATGGCCTTTTATAACTTCATTTAACTTAATTTAACTTAATCCTGATACTCTATATGTTCAATTTCCTCATAATAACTATTCATGGTGGCTCTAAAATCCGTACTGAACCCTACTCTCTTTTCTGTTTCTTTTTCCGGTTTCTTTGTGGTGGTGGCCTGCGCCACCTCCACCTACTTAAAGCTTCATGATGCTCCAACAATGATGGATGGATTAAAAGGCAGAAGTCTATGTGACCATCATCATCAAGCCCTTCTGTGAGAACCCTAAATCCAAAGAGGACTGTTTCATTTATGTTAGGTAGAATGCCCAGAGGGGACTGGGCGGTCTCATGGTCTGGAATCCCTACAGATTTTATTTTTCTCCAGCCGTCTGGAGTTTTTGTTTTTCTGTCCCCTGGCCATTGAACCTTACTTTTATTCGATGTTAATTAATGTTGATTTATTTTGTTTTCTTATTGTGTCTTTTATTTTTCTATTCTTTATTATGTAAAGCACTTTGAGCTACTGTTTGTATGAAAATGTGCTATATAAATAAATGTTGTTGTTGTTGTTGTAACCTGGTGTCCCTGTAGACCAGAAATAGCTTGGCCAAAGGAGATCTTGGGAGAGATTATAAAGCCATTTTAATCCAGAGGGCTAACTGTGTCTAGAGACAGGACAGCATCGTCACCTTTGCAGGAGGTGAATTAGGAGGCAGAAGGGAAGAAGAGGTCATTGTACAAGAAAGAGAGAAAAAAGCAGGGTTTGATTTCCTTATCTTTACTTTTTAGAAGTGTGTGCTCTTTTGTTTATTTAGTACATGGTCTATTTTAATGATAAGCACTGCTATTTTGAAATATTTGTGGCTGTTTTGTGATATTCCTTGTTTGGAGAAGTGCTGCAAGGGGTTTTTCTACTATTATGATAAGAAAATGCCACTAATAGCAAAGCTCATTTTGTGTAGCCTTTAGGAAAAACATACTGTATATGCATTCTCAATCCTATCTACTTCAAGTAAGTGATGCAGAGAGCAGCAGCCTATCCTAGAAACTCTGGGGTCAAGACAGGTAGCTACTCTGCATTGTGTATTAGTCCATCACTGGACCAGACATATATACATACATATACATATATATATATATATATATATATATATATATATATATATGCTCACTTATCCACATTCTCAAAGGGCAAATTTACAATCCCCTAATAATCTAACATGCACTTCTTCAGGATGTCAGACATATATGGAGTACCCAGAGAAAAGACCAATGTAGACATGGGGTGCACTTGTAGACACCTTACTGACAATGATCAGGTAAGGAATACAAACCCAGAACACAATGTGAATGAGGATGCGGCAATAGGCTTCACATCACTCTACTGCCCGTCTGTGAAGGTGCAGGTCCTGCTCCATGCATCTACTTCCACTTTTAGGAGCCTCTTGAACCCAACACTGTCGGTAATGTAACCAGATGAGCTGTGCAAATGGGGACAAAACACTCTTGGAGCAAGTGGAAAGGTGCAAAAGTGCTTTTATTAAAAAAAAAAAACAAAAGCAGTGGCCAAATAAAGAGTGCAGTGCTCAAAATTAATAAATAGATAACCCATAAAGTATGTGAAATGGGTGGAAGTTAAAAATCCCATAAATATTCCCATTAAACGAGATTGAAATCAATAGGCTGGAAGCAGTATCTTTTTTAAAAACCCAGTGCCTTCTCCTTTTAACTAGCAACTCCCCTGCTCATCCCATGATGCCCTTGCAGTAGGGGAGTCACCCCATTCAGCAGGTGCAGCTGCCTTTCCTCCTGGTCCAGTAGCCTCCCTGCCCCCTCAACTGCTAAAAACACATTACTTTAACATGGCTTTCTGATAACTTCACCTTCATTTAATCCTGATACTCTGTATATTCAATTCATTATAATAACTATTCATGGTGGCTCTAAACTCCATACTAACCACTACTCTCTCTTCTGTTTCTTTTTCCGGTTTTCTGTGGTGGTGATCTGTGCCATCACCACCTAATCAAAGCACCGTGATGTTCCTACATTGATGGATTAAAAGCCAGAAGTCTGCATGACCATCATCATCAAGTCCTTCCAAGAGAACCCTAAATACAAAGAGGACCTTACTCTTATTCTATGTTAATTAGTGTTGTCTTATTCTAATTCTTACTTTGTCTTTTATTTCTCTTTTCTTCATCATGTAAAGCACTTTGAGCTACATTATTTGTATGAAAATGTTCTATATAAATAAATGTTGTTGTTGTTATTGTTGTCAAGCTACCAGTTGAATGGGAAGAATCCATGCCTCAACCAATTCAGTCCAACTGGCAGCACAGGTCCACGGCCTGGCCCTGGCCCTGCACTAAAAACAATAAAAGCACTAAAAATCCCACATTAAAATCAGCCCAAGCCCCCCTTGTTAAAACAGGACATTAAAAGAATAAAAACTTTAAAAAGACAATTAAAATCATCAATAAACAAATGTCCATTAAAAAGTTCAGTCCTTTACAATGTCCTCCACCGGCTTGGGTCCATGGGTTCTCGCTGTATCACACCATCTCCAAATAGTATTTAAAATGAGTAAATAATCATTCATTCACTTGGTTAGGAGCAGTCGAAACAGTTTAGCTCAGCTTTTCTGAAAGTAAGGAAGATGTCTTTGTAGTTCTAATTTTCAAAACATGACATCCTTCATCAGTAACACTCTTCTGTGATGAAGGGCTTAGGGAATGTATTCATTATGCATTTATCCCATTCTTCCCACTCTCCAAGAGAGAGGTGACCACTAAAGTGCATGCTATTCTTTTGGCTAGCAGATGCATTGAATTTATAATATGTAATTGGAAATTCATGAAAACTAGATATCAGTGGGGACCCTGACCCACAAAACCATGTGTGTTTTTTGTTCTTACTGCCAGCATTATTGCCACACGTAAAACCTTTCAAATTTTCACCTGCCTCAACATTTTTAAAAACTCCTAAAATGTTGCGCTTGGATAAGGCCATCAAGAGTGGGTCAGAAAATAAGTGGAAACAGTGAATTACTATTTCAAAAGCCTCTCTTTATGCAGCATTTTTTGACCCTAAATTATTTTTAAAACCTCACAAACAGACATCATGGCACAATTTATTCATCATCATTTCTAGTCTCACTTCAAGTACAAATCTGAATATCATTATCATTTAAAGGAGAAACTGGGCAAATGAAATGGAAAAGGTCACACTGTGCTTGTGGATGAGCTATGCTATGATGTAAATTGAACATCAGAGTTCCTACTCTTTATCTACTGGACAAAGCACCCTCTGGCTTCGCCATTCCAGTGTAATTGTGGGGATTCTTTAGTTGTTTTCTACTTTATTATTATTATTGTCTAAGAATTGACTTTAATGTAATTATGTGTATGGTAATGATAAAATTTGCAAATGATTTGTTTGCTTAAATCTAATTTACCTTAAGGTATCTCCATATGTCATAATAAAATTGCAGTACATTAAGCTTTTGATGTGCATTAGATTAATTACTAGACAACTGAGCTAATACTGTAAGCATAATTAAAAATGTCCTAAAACATTAAACATGGCTTTAAGCTATCAAACATGTCCTTTTTTAGGCTTTCTAACAATTTGTAAGAACTTTGATAATAAGCTCAAAACTCTAAGCTTTAAATTTGCCTGTAATACCTAATGGGCTTTGCATTAGGTTAGTAAAACCTTAAAAGTTGCCAGGCACCATTAAGACAACAGTTTTTAATAGGAGTTGTAGTTTGGGTAATACAATTAGAAACAGTTTTTGGTACTTTTTCTAGATGAATATTAGAATTCATTTAATTTGTATAACTAGTTGTGTCACACTTACGCAGGGGGTCATCTTCCTGGCTTTGTTAATTTAAGTGATACTGCTCCGGGATGAGAGATGGTGCTGTTGCTAACTGTGTCTTCTACTTTGCCTGCGGTTCTGAGAAGCCTTCCAGGGAGGTTGACTAACCCTGCCCACAGTGGCCAAAGCAAAACCCCACCCCTTCTGGTTGGATGCCATAAAAGCACACAGCTTCCAGAAGGTGGTGTCTCATTCTGACCAGAACTTCAAAAAACACAGAGCTACCTCATGAAATTAACCAGCAGGAGACTTTCAGAGTTAAGCCATTGATAGACAATTTTTTTGTTGTGCAACCACACACTCCTTACTCTTTTCTTTTTACATTAAATAGGCCCACCCGATGGGTGCCCCAACACTCTTTGGCAATTATTTGTGGTTTGTCCTGCCAATCAATATGTCCATGTGTTCATTCCATGTGTTCTGCAGTAGAAATCCCAAGAAATGGGCCACCCTGATTTCAATGCTACAATTTCTTGCATAGTTGAAAATATGCATTGACAAACAATTTGCTATTTCTCAATCTTATGGTTAGTAAAGCACAAACAAAAAAATTTAAACTCAAAGAAAAAAGAAATACAGAGAGAATTCATGCAAGTGCAAAGAAAGAGTAAAAACACAAACAAAAAAATGAAGGTTCAAACAAAATTTGAAAATGCAAATAAAAATTTTTAAAACACAAAAAAGTAAAAATAAATGTAGAAACAAATACAATAATGAAAATGCAAATAAACAGAAAAAACATTAAAGCACAGAGAAATGATAAAAATAAAAAAAATGCAAAAAAAGCAAAAAACAATCATAAAATGAACACCTACCCAAAAAAGGTTTTAAGGTTAAGAAAGCACAAATGAAAAAAGATGAAAATAGAAAGAAAATATAAAAACACAACCATTGATTTTTTCCATTGATTTATTAAACTTAAAATAATTTTTGATTAGTGGGCTGGCACCCTGCCCGGGATTTGTTCCTGCCTTGAACCATGTGTTGGCTGGGATTGGCTCCAGCAGACCCCCATGACCCTGTGTTAGTATATAGCGGGTTGGATAATGGATGGATGGATGGATGTTTTACTCAATAACTTTGAATAAATCATACAGGTACTGTATACTAAGTCACAAAAAGCAGTACATGATACCTGACGATGGTAGATCTTAATCTATCTGTGTATACAAGAAGAATGGGTGATTCAAGATGACGTTGTATCAATTGTGAACAACAATTATTGCTCGATAAACTTAAATGGCCTATTAAGGGTGAATCTTTTAAAACTGTCATACCCAAAATAAGAAGAACCACAAGGAGGTCTGAAGTTATCTCAGTACAAGTACAAGTAGTGTATGCTCTAGACATCTTGGCTACAGTCACTTCCTAATGGGAAATTATAGGCAAGTGTTTGATTTCCCAGTCCTGAATTAGCTACAGTATATTTTTCCATGTGTTATAAGTGCCATATTATATATAGTTTCTATCAGTAGGATATGAGTAAGAACTGAAATGAGGCTTGAGCTACAAGAGGAACAGCTTTTGTACTTCAGATACTGCTGTTTGAACAGAAATGAACAGAGATCATCCATAATTTTAATATAACCCTCACTTTTAAAATCAATTGTATAACTTTTATTTTTAGAGGATCTGGTGTCCTACAGTTCGAAATACACACTGCTACTGTGTATTAAGAATAATAAAATATATATGCAATCATGCATATATGCCAAGCATTGAACTGGTATCTTATCTTGAGCGTCCTCCTGAACAGTTAGGTTAGGTTCTGACTGACTGTAATTTTTTGGTTGATAAAAGTAGGCTTAGAAAATGGTTGGACAACTGTTTTTTATATTAGCAAACTCCATATTGTTAATTAATTCTGGAAAGAGAGTACATATTGTGCATTTTAAGGAATTCAATTTAAACCAATAATCATTTCTCCTGGTTTCTGTGCCAACATCTAAACACTGGTCTTGTTTGTTTCATTTTGTGAATTTGTATACAGCCTCAGCAATAGAATAGTGTTTCATCCAGGGTTAAATATTATTAGAAGACAAAAATGAAATAAGGTTGAAAAAAGAAACAAATTGGAAGCACAAAAAAGTAAAAAAAATAGTACGACACCATTCATTGATGACTTTTTGTAAAGAAATATTTGTTGTATTATCTTATCGTGGAATTTTGTTTGCATAAATCCATTTAGAAAATGTTAAAGCATAACTTATTAATTAAAAAAAATTACCTAGCAATGACTAACCCCCCAACACCCTTCCCATGTGTAAGCAATTCCTATTTGGTTATTTCTTTCACTTATTTATGATGTTTCCAAATTGTAACCTAATTCCACAGTGTATGTGAGCACTCTTAGCTTTGTATATTTTGGATCATTCTGCTACAATAGTTCTAAAGTGAAGGAAAATGTTGAAAAATGTGTAAATGCAATCCAAATCGAAGCACAAAAAAAAATCAATGAAAACTTTACGATTAAGGGGTGGCAAATTGTAAGAAAGATAAAATTGGTCTCTATTTCTCTTTCAGATATCTTACTCAAGTCACAACATTAAACACTATAGGAAGTAATTTAATACACTGCTAGTTTTTCACACTTAAGAACATTAAAATCATTTAACAAGTAAGGTATTATTAAACATTAAAAGTAAAACTTAAATCTTGTGAATTCAAACTCCTTCAATCAGTCTGCAACTGCAATGGCAGACATTTGAACTAGGAACAGAGAGATGGACTCAAGTTGTTGTTAAATGTATATGTCCATGAAGGTCAACGAATCATCTTGGGGGAAGACACCAGTCAGAAGGTCAACAGAAGAGCACCCCAGGACCACTCTTTCTGGTCACATGACCCCAGAGAGTACTTTAAGGAGCAACCGGAAGGGGAAAAATCAGTTCATATCTGACTTCAGCCAGAGGAACAACTCCATCCTTTGAAGGCTGCAATCTTTGTCTTTTGTGGTATGAAGCCCATAAAGAGCTGGAAAAATGAGCAAGCATTTGAAAAACACACTTTTAAAAACACTTTAAAGAGTTACCTTTAAAGGGTAAAAAATGCCCTTGCTGTGGCATTCTTTCTGTTCTTGATGGTGCAAGAACCTCCATAAGGTAATAAATATAAAGATATTAATATGATCATTTTTATAGTTTGTGCACAGCTTTATTGAATGTGACATTAGCTGTTCAAAAACAGGAGTTAAAATTGGCAAATTGTCTCAAATTTGATATGAAGGCCTGCGACGGTCCACTTCGGCTCCACTCTCCCTGGTTGTTTCCAGGAGCCTCTTGAACCCGGAACCATCAATAGTCATGAACCGAGATGAGCTGGGAAAATGAGGACACACATATTTAGCAAGGGGTTGGTGCAAAAGTGCCAAGTGCTTTTTTTAAAATCCACAAATAATGTCTTATAGTGCAGTGCATAAAAGTCTTCCTCTAAATAAATAGTCCACAAAAAACAGTGAATAGTCAGCGAGTAAAAATCCAGCCATAAAATAACAATTATCTTGTCCTTAATAGTTCTCTGTTCTTCACATACTGAGCCCAGCACAGCTCATTCTCTATGCACCTGACTCACCCATAGCTTCCTCAGCTGGTGGAGATCCAGCAATCATGGTCCTCTTCACCATCTGCATCTGCTAGACTGTTAAGAGTCAGCTGTCCTCCTGTCTTCCTTTTCACACACATAGTGTGCCTTGGACTCCTGAGGATGACTCTACCACCATCAAACCTGCTCCAATCCTTTGCTCTTCCACATGGCTAATGATAGCTATCCCTCTGTCTCACTCACTGGCTCTGCTCAGGCACCTGATACTGCTCACTCACCGTCTTCCCAGCTGATCTTGTTTTATCTCTTGATCACCTCTCTGTTGTGCAGACTTCCTCCTATTCTTCTCAATTGGGTTGAGGTCTGCTCCTCCGCTTACTCTGAGGTGTGAATGAGGCACCTGACTGATCCTCTGTCATTTGCATGCAAAGGTCTGATCAGCCAAGCACCCCAATCAACCTTGGAGCAGCACCAGCATGCGAACATCAGCACCTGTCCAGAGCCTGGATGCTCCATGACCTGATCATTTATTTAAAATCAGGCTTCGCCACGGACCTCTTATCACAGGACGACATTGGACTGTAATTCCATCCTGGTTTGGTACCTAGCCAGTGCTTGATATTGCTGGGATGAGCTCCAGTCTCTCAACAAAATGGACTGGATTAAGTAGGATTGACAATGTTATGTTGTTATGAGTAACAGTAGCAATACTTAGAAAATCAGATTTTTAAAGTGATATAATGTAGAAATTCGTTCAGTGTAATTCTACATGACATCATACCACAATGACATTAAATCTCTATAGAGAATTACATTTCCATTTGCAGGAATCAGCATGACTACAGCATTTCATAAGCATTTTTGAAGGAAACACTACAGTCCTCTACTAGAATAAACAAATTAAGAAAAAGGATGATTATAGTATGTTTGACATTTTAACTATTATTATTTATATGAACAACTAGTTTTCGTCATCCACCTGTGCACTATGCCAATTGCTATGACTCTGTTATTTCAGCAGATGGTACATCACAAACATTTCTAATAATGGATTTTTTACAACAAATGTTTGTAATATGCCATCTGTTGGAATGACAAGTGTAATGCATTTTATTACTACATGTATTGTTACAAAATGCATTTCAATAGATGTCTCATTCTAATCTATCTATATATATATATATATATATATATATATATATATATATATATAGTAGCAGATAGAGGCGTGGTCCACCTCTAACACCCTCAGGTACCACTCTGAACACTAGGTGAAAGTATAATAATTATTATTTTTATTATTATACAGTGCACCAAGCACCCTCCACTCCACACTCATAAATCACAAATAACAACCAATACTCTTTCCTCCTCACCCAGACACTTCGCCTTCCTACCTCCCAGCTCAGCTCACTGTCTGGGCCTTCCCACAATCCTTTATACACCCTGACCCGGAGGTGTTCCTGTCCAATCAGTCCACAATTCCTTATTCCTTCCGGGTCAGGGCAAACAGTCCTTTTCTTCACCCCGGGAGCACGTTGTTTCTTCCCGTCACATGACTATGACGCACTCCCGGGTTATAGGGCACATGCGAGCCTATAAGCCCCCCTACAGTGACGCCTGGTGGCCACCAAGGTATCCAGCAGGGCTTTGTAAAAACACTACAAAGTCCATGATGCCCTGCTGGAACTCGGGGCATGATCATGCTGTCAGGAGGGCTCCTCCTGGCGGCCTGGGGGTGAGGGCCGGAGTAACATGCTGGCAATCCACCACAATATACAATATATTGTCACGCTTGGGTCACAGATTTGCACAGAGACACTGAAGATCATGGAAATAAGAAGGAATTTTATTCAAACACTGCAAACAAACATTTGTCACTTCAAACTTACTCTTTGACAAAGATGACAGTTTCGTCTTTCAATTAAGAGTTTCGTAAGTTTCTTCTTCTTCGAATGTAAACGCGTCAGGAGCAGAGGCAGTCTGAGAGAGAGAGAAAGCAAAAGAAATCAATACCAAATCTGACAGGCACTGCGCACGGCTTTTTAAGTCGGCGGAGTACCGCGCGAGGCTTGTATTGCGCGTTATTGTGCAAAGATAAGGAGCAATGTTAGGGTAGTCTGTGTTTCAGGCTTTGTGGTTTTCCCAGGGGCTGTATCTTCTTTTCTGTATCTTCTTGGGGTGCGATCAGCCCTCCAGCTCACAATATATATATATATATATATATATATATATATATATATATGTATATATATATATAAACTAATAAAAGGCAAAGCCCTCACTGACTCACTCACTCACTCACTCATTTATCACTAATTCTCCAACTTCCCATGTAGGTAGAAGGCTGAAATTTGGCAGGCTTATTCCTTACAGCTTACTTACAAAAGTTAAGCAGGTTTTATTTCGAAATTCTACACGTAACGGTCATAACGGTCGACAATGTCCGCCATGTTGAACTTTCTTATTTATGGCCCCATCTTCACAAAATTTGGTAGGTGGCTTCCCTGTGCTAACCAAAACCGATGTACGTACTTATTTCAGTGGTATGATGCCACTGTCGGCCGTCATATTGAACATTCTAATGTCAGTAATTCTCCAACTTCCCGTGTAGGTAGAAGGCTGAAATTTGGCAGGCTCGTTCCTTACAGCTTACTTACAAAAGTTAAGCAGGTTTCATTTCGAAATTCTATGCGTAACGGTCATAGCGGTTGACAATGTTCGCCATGTTGAACTTTCTTATTTATGGCCCCATCTTCAAGAAATTTGGTAGGCAGCTTCCCTGTGCTAACCGAAACCAATGTACGTACTTATTTCGGTGGTATGATGCCACTGTCGGCCGCCATATTGAACTTTTCAACTGTCTTTGTTACTTATGGGCCCATCTTCAAGAAATTTGGTACGTGGGTTCCCAACGCTAACTGAATTCTACTTACGTACATATATACGTCCATAGCCTTTAGCTCGGTCACCGTGTGAGGCGGCGTTGGGTCCCTCATCCCAACACCTCCCACGTTGTTGGCTGCCTGCCTATATAAGTCTGTCTGTCGCTCTGGTCTCTACATTCCCTTCCTTAATTCGCCACGGGATTCACGTCTCCCTGCTGATAACTGCAGCCTTTTTATTTAATCCACGGCTTCTTCGCTGTTTTATTGTTCGTTTATTACGATTATTGTTATTGTTTAGGTATTTTAGACTTACTTTACATTGTTCAGGTACCCATTTCCTTTATCATTCCAACCGTACCAACATTAACATGTCTATCGAGGTGATTCCCATTGATCAAAGAACTGTCACTTACCGAGTGGTTTCCATGCCTGGAGATGGCACCTACCTTTTCCATTCTCTGTGTTACATATTGCACGGCCATATCAGGCTCACTCTTGATATCCAGAAGAACATTGTGTCTTATGTATTGAATGACTGGGACAGGTTCAAGGTGTGGACTGATGATGGTACAGGAGATAATTATACTACACAGGAGCACTATAAGAGTGAAATGCTTAAGCCCTTCACCTATGGTTCTGCATGTGAGTTGATGGCTGCCGCTGAATTGTTCGGTTGTCGCTTTCAAGTGTACCGAAATGGCCAAATATTTTACACCTTTCGACAACTGCCAGTCCTTCTTAAACATCTTAGACTCACAGGTGACGATTTCAGTAGTGGACAATTTGATGTTTATGAATGTTTAAACTCTCAAAAGCTGCATGTGAAGTTATCGATGAAACCTGTTGTATGCTTACAACGCTTGATAGATGCCGAATGTCACTTCAACACAAGTCCTGCAAATACTGTCATAATTGAAACAAACCATGAAACTCAAACCGATTATGACAGCAGCAATCCAAGCTGTGAGATTTGAAACAAGATTACTGTTCACATGGCCAACTGTACGTTGCATGCTCAAGAGTAAGCTCAGCGCACAACTTGGTCATATTACAACCAGAGGGCCGAACTTAAAATGTGGTATACAAAGAGATCCTTAACAAATAATTATTGGTATATTTTCCCTCAGTTTAAAAAGATTTAATTTTCTTCTTAATAAAAATGTTAAGGCAGTGCTTCGCCACTGCGAAGCATGGGTATTTTGCTAGTATAATGCCCAGGATTGGTTCCTGCCTTGTGCCCTGTGTTGGCTGGGATTGGCTCCAGCAGACCCCCGTGACCCTGTATTCAGATTCAGCGGGTTAGAAAATGGATGGATGGATGGATGGATGGATGGATGGATGGTTTAGAGTTAAAAAAAACAAAAAAAGGGCGGCATGGTGGCGCAGTGGTAGCGCTGCTGCCTCGCAGTTAGGAGACCTGGGTTCACTTCCCGGGTCCTCCCTGTGTGGAGTTTGCATGTTCTCCCTGTGTCTGCATGGGTTTCCTCCGGGCGCTCCGGTTTAGAATTATGATTAATGTAAAACCATTTCCTGTGTTATACAATAATGCCTGAAATCCTCCATTGCTGAGAAAGTAATTGGGGATCATACTAGAGAAACTGGAGTTTAGAGTTTAGAGTTTAAATAGTATGCTTAGTGGCAACCCATAACCCGTTTTCTGTGTTTCTCTTCAGCACTTGTGTATCTGTACTTTAGAAAACACTTCTCAGTCACTAGACGATACATGGGTCATTTTTTTTTTTTTTTGATCTTCTACTGGGTAGGTCTGGTTAAGAAAAATTATTTATTATGTAGGTGTCACTTGCATTAAAGTGTAAGCTTCATATTTTTAAAGAATGTTATTTACCCTAGAAAATTGAATACTTAATTGTAGCATAATTAAAAAAAAAAAAAAGAAATCATCCACAGTGGTTTACAATGACACTCTATAAGGAATCAGAGGACAAAAAACCCTTAAACTGCCTAAATACACTCAGCACAATGCTGAGAATATTCTGAGTTTTGATTCTTGCCTTCAGATGGAACACATAAAATAAAAACCATGTAATCAAATCATTTTCACAAAAATATTTGCCTCTGCTATTTTAAAGAAATCCAGCTGTTCTCCTAATTTCACTCATTCACTGTTTTTGTTTTGTATGTGGCAACCTTGCCCCCCAGGGGTTTATTTATCTTTAACTTGTGTTAGGTATAGCACAGTGATAATGATACTTTGTAAGATATTTAAACACAATGGTTTTTTTTTATCTATTAATTTTTTTTTTCTAAGCATTTAGGAAAGTTCTCCTTTTTAATATTCATATGTCCAATTTTGAGATTGATAAAAGGATTTGCAACAGACTGAAGACAAGAAAAAAAAAATGGGACGTAACTGGAATTACAAGAGAGGAAAATGTGCAACCTGAGGCGAGAATGACGCTCAGAACAAATGGCGACCAGTAGTGCACATAAGGAAAATGAACAATAATGTCTACCAAGGACAGATGCTTTGTTGATGAGAATGGAGCTTACTTGCTGTGGTCTGGGGACAGGTCTGCTTTATCAAATAAAGCTTCAATTTGTGTTACTAATTTGAAATATTTTCCAGCCATCATCAGTCATGAAGTTCTATATACATGTAAGAAGCAATAACAGAAGAAGCACCGGGATAGCTGTCATTAAAGTATGTTTATTATTTTTGTGAAGATGTGTGTTTCTTCATCAAAACCTGGTTAAAATTTAACAACAGCAACCATCATTCATTGCAAAACTCAAGCAGCTTCGTCAAGCCAATGAAGCTGCCTATACAAGTGGGGATATAACATAGTTTAGACGGGGGCACAGTGGTAAAAGAAATCAGAATTGCTAAACAGATTTACCCCAAAAAGCTGAAAAATCTGTTTTTAACCAATGACCTGCATCCGTGTGGAAAAGACTACAAAGTTTTACAGATTACAGGAAACCATCCCTCCATATTGCAGTAAATTACCAGCTGGCTGAAGATCTGAATGCATTTTACTGCAGGTTTAATAACCCCCAGAATACAAACGACATTATCTCTAAGGCCTCTCAGTGTACAGACTTATACGACTCCCCCAACACAATCTCCCACTCAACCTGCATTAAATATCTCTATAGAGGGTGTTTGCTGACTCTTCAAAGGACAGCACAATAAGAAAGAAACAACTCCAGATGGGGTCTCACCCTCCTGCTTGAAAATCTGTACTGATCAACTGGCCCCTGTCTTTACTCAGATTTTCAACAAATCATTAGTGTTGTGTGAAGTTCCCTTATGCTTCGAAAAGCCTCAATCATACCAGTCCCGAAAAAATGAAGTATAACAGGACTGAGAAACTATAGGCGTGGTGCTCCGATAGCTTTGACCTCAAGGACATTAAGGTTCCTTTGTTGGACCCCCTTCAGTTTGCTTATCGAGAGAACTGGTCAGTTGATGATGCAGTCAACGTGGGTCTGCACTACATCTTGATAGCCAAGGGACTGGGGTTTATGGACTTCAGCTCTGCATTTAATACAGTGATCCCGGAACCATTCCACTCGAAACTCACCCAGATTTCCATACCTGCCTCTGCCTGTCAATGGATCACCAATTTCCTGACCAATAGGAAACATCAGGTAAAACTGGGGAAACTCACATCTAGCTATCGTATGATCAATATGGGCACCCCATCGCGATGTGTGCTCTTATCAAGCTTCTTCTTCCTCTACACTAATGACTGTACCTCTAAGGAACCTTCTTTCAAACTTATCAAATATGTAGAAGACACAACCATTATTGGGCTCATCAGGAATGGTGACGAGCCTGCATATAAAATGAGTGTTGAGCAGATGGCCCTTTGGAGTAGTCAGAACAATTTGGACCCAACCACTCTCAAAACTGTAGAGGTGACAGTGGACTTTAGGAAAGGTTCCACAATATTATCTCCCCTCTCCATACTTAATACTGCTGTGAAAGTTATGGAAAACTTCAAGTTTAAAAACTTAAAAAGGGAGACCAATGTAGGGTCCATCAAAAATGGCACAACAGTGAATGTACTTCCTATGACAGCTGAGGAAGGTTAACCTTCCACAGGAGTTGCTGATTAAGTTCTACACAGCAGTCATTGATTCTCTTCTCAGCTCATCCAAAAATGTGGTTTGAATTATTAACTAAAGATGACAAAAACAGGCTACATTGAATAGTCAGGTCTGCTGAAAATATCATACTGGTGAAACTGTAGTTTAGCTACAATTTATAGTTTAAAAAAAACGATAAGTGACAACCCATAACCTGCTTGCTGTGCTTCTCTCCAGTACTTATTGTATGTGTACTTTAGATAACTAAGCTACAATGAATAGTTAAGTCTGGTGAAGATAACATTGTTGCCAGTCATCCCACCTTACAGGACCTGTATTATTCCAGAGTCATGAAACGGGTAGAGAAAATCACCTCTGACCCCTCATATCCAGGCCACAACTTTCTGAATTTACTCCATTGGCCAAGCGTTATAGATTAATATTTACCAAAAAAAAAACAGGTATAAGAGCAGTTGTATCTCACAGGCCATCAAGCTCACATCTGGTTAATTCAGCTTAATCTGTCTTTGTAACCCACTCCCCGGTTATCCAAAGGTCTTGCAATACTGTTTACATATTGTTAATACTTGTTTTTTAGTGTTTATTTCCATATTTTTTGTACCATGTTGCACTCTGCACTTGCATGCATATCGTATATATTTACATTCTCTGTCTTGTTTTTTTTTTTTTTACCTCAGGTATGTGATTAACAGTTGTGTGTACTCTATGTTGCTTATGGAACTTATACTTGGAGGGTATTCAAAACCAGAGTCCAATTCCTTGTATATGTGCATACTTGGTCAGTAAATGTGATTCTGGTTCTGATTCTGATTACTAGTTGAAGTAGGAAGTTAATAGGTGTGATATCAGAAAATGCCAAGTGACTGAGTAGAGTTTGCACATACTTTATTCCAGTGTTTGTGTGTTGGCTGAGGAACAGGAATTGGGGGTTAGTGCATTTAAAACAGACAGTACTGCTGCAATAAATTATTATATCCAGGATGGTTCACGGCGCAGAAGGCAGGAACAATTTTTGGACAGGACACCAGCTTGTCGCTACCATTGCGCCACTGTGGCCCCATATTTAATACATGCTTTAATTCATTTCATCATGAAAATGAAAGTATACATCTTAGTATTTAAATTCTTCAGAGAGCTCTAATGTCATGAATGTAATGTATTTTGTGTCCTGTCAGTGGAAGAGAACACCAGTTTAAGAAGCATTTAACGTGTTACTTTAGTTACGAGGGGATTTGATAAACTATTAAATTAAAAGATTTTAAGATTAAGCTTATGATGTTCTATTTTAATGACAAAATAAACTACATGATTAAAGTGGGAATTTTGAGATTAAAGTTGACATTTCAAGCTTTTTTTTCCACTTGTCCCTATTTTTTTATTTTTCTCTGTACCCTAATAAACTTCCATATGATACTCAGACAGTGGGCTATGAATCGCCTTTTCACAGTGACTTTGATATCTGACCACATCTTTTTTATTTTGGGCACTGTGCGACTTTCTGAACTTGAACTTTCGATCAACTTTCTTTTGTTGTTTATACAACTACTTAAACCAACAAATAGAACATTTTTCCTTGCCTCCACTTGGCATTCACTGTTATTCTTCTTTTTTCCCCCTGTGCTTTTGCCATTGTCTTTTCAAAGAACGCTGAATTTAAGGGAATATTTACATTGATTTATACAGTATATTCAAAGAGGCACACTTCTTGGAGTCTGGGAGGGGCAGCAGGCACATGCACGAGTGTTAAATTTCATGCAGACCGGGATTTATGCAGCAAAAGTGTGTGGAAGTTGGCTTATGCATGGTTTTCTGCATCTGAATTTTTTGTGCATACGCATATTTTGACTTTTTTCCATACGCCATATTTTAGTGTTTTAGTGTGAATTCTACACACAGTGTTATGCATGAGGCCCCTGATGACCAGCAGCACCAGTGACACCACTTCCATTCTTGCTTTCTGTTAAGGGATATCCACCACCATCTTGAAAAAGATGTCAACAACAACAACAACATTTATTTATATAGCACATTTTCATACAATGTAGCTCAAAGTGCTTTACATGATGAAGAAAATAGAAATAAAAGACAAAGTAAGAATTAGAATAAGAATAAGACAACACTGATTAACATAAAATAAGAGTAAGGTCCGAATGTCTTGTGCGATTTTTGAAAATGTTCTTGTTTTTCCATCAAACATACAGCTTTCGCCTTTAAATTGCCCTGACTCTTTATAATCTTTCTGTTTTTTTTTTCTTACAGTATTTTTGTCTAGTATCCAAATTCCACTCCAAACTAATAGACTACTGCACTCTGCAACTGCACTTTTAACTCTGATGAAATAACAATGCCTATATAAGGATAGCAAACTGCAGTTACCACTGGCTGGTACAAAATGTTACCAACTTGTCAAGAGAACAGTTACATCATTTACAAAGTTAAGAAATAATTAGGAATTGTAGTGATTAAACATACCTTAAGTGTATAATTTCATATTCAGTGCATTCTGATTTCCTCCTGCAGTCCAGAGATATGCAGGTTAGGTGGAATGGCACTGCTAAATTTGATCCGATATAGTCAGAGATTCTCTTGTCTGACAACACAAAAATTTAACTCTTTGGGCAGAACTCCAAGTTCTTAGTCTGGTGAAGACCAGGCACTGCTAATCACTTGTCTAGTACCATCTCTTCAGTGAAGCATGGTGGTGGCAGCATCATGCTATGGTGGTGCTTCTTGGCGGCAATGACAGAGAGACTGGTCAGAATTGAGGCAAAGATGATTGTAGCCACATACAAGGTGGTCCTTGAAGAAAACCTGCTCCAGAGTGCAAGCAATCTCAGACTGAGGTGATGATTCACCTTTCAGCATGGCAATGACCTGAAGCATTTAACAAAGACAATCCTGGAGGAGCTTTGGGTCAAATCTTCGACTGTCCTTGAGTGGCTCAACCAAAGCCCAGAATTAATTCCTATAGAACATCACTGGAGAGATCTAAAGACGGCTGTTTACAGACACTTCCCAATTACTTTTACGGAGTTTGAGTAGATCTTCCAGGAACGACTGGATAAACTGTCCAAATCCATTTGTCAAAGAGACTTACTCAAGAACACTTAAAGCTGTAAGGGCTGCCAAGGGAGCTTCTACAAAGTACTGAATTGAGGGCCTGAAAACATATATGAATGAAAGGCTTCAGTTTTTAATTTTTTACAAATTTGTTAACCTTTCTTGAACTTTGACAAAATAAGTTATTGAATGCAGATTGATGGGTAAAAATGTCCAATTTATCCATTTAAAATTAAATCTAAAACTCAATATGCAAGCTTTCGAGGCAACTCAGAACCCTTCCATGTTGCCTAAAAAAGGGGCCTGAGTAGCCTCAAAAGCTTGCATAGTGTAATCTTTCTAGATAGACAATAATAGGTGTCATTTTGCTTAACATCTCACTACATCCATAATGGCTAACATGGTACAACACCCCAGTGTATAAAAACAGTAAAATATGCAGAAAGCAAAAGGGTCTGAATACTTTATGAATCCACTACATATCTTTTCTTCTTCTTTCGGCTGCTCCCGTTTGAGGTTGCCACAGTGGATTATCTTTTTCTGTATTTTTCTGTCCTCTGCATCTTATTCTGTTACACCCATCAACTGCATGTCCTCTCTCACCACATCCATAAACCTTTTCTTAGGCCTTCCTCTTTTTTCTTTTTCCTGCCAGCTCTATCCTTAACATCCTTCTCCCAATATGCTCATCATCTCTCCTCTGCGCATGTCCAAACAAATGCAATCTCGTCTCTCTGACTTTTTCCCCCCAACTGTCCAACCTGAGCTGAGCCTCTAATGTCCTCATTTCTAATCCTATCCATCCTCGTCACACACAGTGCAAATCTTAGCATCTTTAACTCTGCCACCTCCAGCTCTGTCTCCTACCCATATAATGTAACTGGTCTCACTACCGTCCTGTAGACCTTCCTTTTCACGCTTGCTGATACCAGTCTGTCATAAATTATTCCTGACAATCTTCTCCACCCATTACACCCTTCCTGCACTCTCTTTTTCACATCTCTTCCACAATCCCCGTTATTGTTGTCCGCATATTGATTTGGCAAAATTTAACACCAGATGCCCTTCCTGACATAACCCTCCCCATTTATCCGGGCTTGGGACCGGCACTAAGAAACACACTGGTTTGTGCATCCCCTGTGATTGGGTTTCTGAATCCACTCTATGTTAAATATGTATTTGCAAATATTATTTATGTATACACACTTTTTGTTATGTTATGACATTTAAATTGTTACTTTCAGTGACCTTATATATATCCGTGAATCTACTGGCGTGAGTGTCAATGGTACTGTACTGTTTGTCAGTAAGGAGGAGTGCCTGTGCATGGCTGAAGGCTTCCATTATACTATTTGCCTTTCTAAGGCAGTAGAGGTTATATACAGTATGTCATGAAGAGAAGGTACTAGGAAAACACAATCCAATCTGTTCCTCTACTCCCGAGCAAATAAATAAATGATGTTTAAAATAAGGAACTATTGATGGATTTGTGAAAAAAGTGTGGTTGGGTGCAGTAATGACAGCACAGACACTTTTGAGGCACCAAGCAAGTCATCCCGTTTAATGTCCGGAGACAGCAAGGTCAAACAAAACAACAAAGGGGATGGAAACAAACATTATCTCTTCAGTGGGAGCTTAGAAAACAAAAGGCAAATATTTTAGCAGGTCTAGCGAAGCTCTGTCTCATGGTCACTCTGGTCAGTCAAAACAAGACTCCTCCTTTTTGGATGCCCAGGTTTTTATGGCGGATGGTCCAGAAGGGGTGTGGTTAATTGGCTTCCTCAGGCACGTTCTTGGTGCAGTGGGGAGAGAAGGAGGTAACATTATTAGTGGCAGCAACACCTCTCGTCATGGAAGGTTATTACATACCTCACCTGAGCCTGTGAAGAGGTCCTCCGATGCACATATGTGACAAGGGACAAGTGGTGACATAGTTTTTAGCACTTGTGCCTCATAGCCCCAGAGCCTACGTTAAAATCCCAAGTCTTTTACTGTCTATGAGGCATCTGCACATTCTCCCATTATTTGTATGTGTTTTCTGTAGGTGCTGTTGTTTTTTTCCAAGGTCTGAGGATGATTACAACTGTAAAAATATATACAGTACATATATACAGTGATTGGTATGTTATGCCAATCAGCAACATTAAATTGGCCCAGTGTTGGCCCAATGTTATTGTGCAGTGATGGACTGCTGTCTGTTCCTGGGCTGGTATAGGCTTCAGCTCTCATAACCTTGTAGTAGAATAAACTACTTCACAAAATAGATGGATGGAGTAATTTGGTAAACTGACAAACTAGCAAGAATCAGAGTATCAAAATGGTTAAAAATAGGTAAATGATTAAAAGTTGCATGTCCTCAAATAACAAAGCAAGTATATTTTTTCTTTATGAGTTTCCTTTCTTGCTTCTAGAAACAGATATTTGCAGAATCTGAAAGATGGAGAATGAAAGAAAGCCTGCTGAAGCTTGTGAATCATGAATAAAAGTATTGATTGCTTGTTGTTAACGTAGCAATGAGTATTCACAAAATGCATCATAGCTGATTGAGCAGCAAATGGGTGCACCAAACAGCTAGTTTGGTTCTTTTTTTTTTTATCAAGATTATATCGTTTGTATTTCTTTGTAATTCTTTTTTGAAGCTCAGATGTTTAAGAATATTTGTATGTGAATTTTAGCTGACTTAAATGTTACTGAATGATATCAAACACCTCTCTTAAAGAGCACTGTGATTGAAATTGTGCTGTGTTTTGTGCTAGCGTCTATTAATACTCAAAGTGTTGATTGTATCAGTAATCTTTATACAGTATATTATATTGTATAATGTAATAGCTAATTAAACATTTCATTATTGAATTACTTTGGTTTCAGCTCTGTACAGCGCTGTATTGGATTAGGTGGGTTCAATAAAAGGACGGAGGGATGGATCATTATATTACTTCAAGAAACGATTATCTCATTTGTTATTTCAGAGACACTTCAGTTGCATTAATTTGACCGAAACATGATAATTATCAGATAAACCCCTGCATGCATTTGTAGCAGCTTTCTGAAAATCCAAATACAGATCTAGAGATTTCTGAAGTCAATGATGATGAATGTATTGCATTGTGACTGCTATCACAGGTAAAGGCTCTCATTTGGCTTTGAAGGTATGCAATGGAGGTGCTTAGGATGGTATTTTCTCTTAATTAGTTCCCCAGGCTCTTCTTGATACAGTCATGTTGAAGATGACAGTGAAGGTTTCAACAGCAGGTAATCATTTGGGATCTTTTCAGGTTCTCTTTCTGGCGGCTGCATACATATCCAGAACACCTTTGATTATACTTACTGTATATGCTACTATTTACAGAGTAAAAGTTGACAGGGAAGACAGTTACACCTGTTCACATAAGCAACACACTTTTGCTTATTTTTGATGTTAAAAAATAGCTTTGCTGAACAATTCACTGTTAATGAAACAAATAATAAATTACCATTCCTAGGCTGACAACACTTACCAGACAGCCAGTGCTGAATATTTTCAGATTTCTTTGTTGCTGGGATTGCAAGCATTTCTGTATGACAGCAGTCACTGAGCAATTTAAGAAAAACTTTCCCAATAGTGACACCAGCCCAAGGATACTGTGCCAAAAATGCTAGTTTTATAACTAATGTTTAAGAAAATGAAGTTAACATCTGTTTTTCAGTGTGAGGTTTTCAATAAAAAAAAATGTGTGCAAGACTGAAAGTAAGAGCTTAATGTGCTGTACGTTTAAATTCTGTTCCAAGTAAACTCTAGATGACCTTCTCAAATTCTTTTTGCAGCACATATATATGTCATATGTTATGGCTTTTTCACTGTGAGAAAGCCTAAAATTACATGAACTAAACCAGTAATTAAAGACAGCACTAAAATAATTGAAAAACTGTTTTTAAATGTAATGCCAATGAGCTTTTCATTTCACATTAGCACCCAAACCTCATCTATAGATCAATATGTTTTTCCAAAGTGCATTTTGTTTCAAATATCTGGGATTCATAGATCAAAGAAGTTGTCCAATATGTGGAATCTTACTTAGACATATGAACATGGATGTCAATGTAGATCTGATCATTCATCACAGTGAAAGGTGATTTCTTAGTTATATTTATGAAATAAGTATAGGCCCATAATTTGAACATACTGTATGTGCAATCATAGAAATGTTACGCCCACTGCAGTGTATGAAATTTGGGCTCGCACATGTCTGTACAATTAAAATAAACACATTCCTTAAACTCACAATATTAGGTCAAGCAACTCATTCACACTGCCTTGTTAGCATTTAAAATCATATACTGTCATATTTCTTCATCAACATTTTCAGAACACGGCCAGATAAAATTAAAACTACACATCCAACTGTCTGAGGAAAGAAGCCTGTAATATTGGACTGCTGAGAAAAAGAAAGGATGAGAAAATGGATAAATAACTAGCACACTTACATGCTTCTGTATATACATGGAACTGGCTTGCTTAATTGCTTGTTGTATACACACTTGCATGCCTACATAACTCCTTATTAAAAGAAATGACATTTAACCAGAAAATACTTCCTTAAATACAAACTTCTGATTAAACACTGTCTTCGTTGGAGAATTAAATGTCCTTGTTTTTCTGCATCAAGAACCTTCACTTTAACATTTGCTTTTGAGGTTGCTCTGCAGACCAAGTATCATACTGTTTTCCTGACCATGTCTAAACATTAGTGACAATGAATAATTACTACAAATATCTAAAGTTTGCCGAGCAATGGAGATGGAGGAAATGACACACATGTCTGTATGCCAAAATGTAGTATGAAAATGAATGCAGTAATACGGTTATAAACACAAATATCTGCATCAGCCTCAAAATCTGTATTCTGTTTGTGGTTCCTCAAATTGGATTTTCTGCTGTGTGTTTATTAATATTTACGTATTCACTGCATTCATTTCCGGATGTTGAAAAGCTTTCAGCTATATGCAGCTTGGGGATATACGTGCTAGATTCAAATCTGTAAAATCTAAATGTGTCATCCGTGATCCGTACATAGATAAGCATACAAAACTGCTGCTGTTTCAATATTCATCCACTCAGTCCAGGAATCCATCTATCGGTTTTCTGAATCAAATATTCTCTTGCAGAGTCTTCAAATAATCCATCAATGTATTACTGAATTGGCTTAAAAATTCTCTGGAAGCTGAATCCGAGCAAGGCAGGAACCAACCTTTGACAGCATGGCAGGACACCTGATAGTGTATTCACTCATACCATAAAACTGGGCCAATTTAAAATCATCAATAAACTTATAACATATAATAACATATAATTGGGATGCAGGATAATCCAGGTAGTTGCCACATGAACAAAAGGAAAATATGCAAACTTCCTAGACCAGGATTTGAACTCAAGGCCATAGAACTGGACTTTAGTAATGCAAAACACAGTGCCACCATTATCGGTTAAGCAATTTTAATTGTGCATGTATGGTTGGTATGGTTTTCCTACCACATCTCCAAAGATGTGCAGGATTGGTTGACTGGCAATTCCTGTGTGAATCTGGGTGTATGTGCAATGGACTCACGTTTCTAAAAAATAATTAATGATGACTCACAGTAAGCAATTCCATCAACCCATGCAGACATTCCTATTCTTGATGATGAATAGAAAAAACAGCATAAAGCAGCATAACAGGATAGGTGAAAAATTAGCAACAGCTCTGTCAGCTTGTACAGTTGCACCCAGCTGCTCATAAATTGTCTGAGTGTTTCCAATACTTTTTGAATATACTTTAATATTTTAGTTTTGAAGGCCAGAACATTACGATGCCACACTACTCCATCAAACAATTAATAATAACATAACAGATACCACCATTTACTTTAAAAATCTAACTTTTTAAATACTTACAACAATTAATAGCCTAATAGAGTTGATCACAGGTCATCCTTTGGTTTTAAAGTAATAATTTAATGGTTTTCAGTGCCAGATTTTTTAGACTACATTGCTTTACACCAGCCATGCCCATTACTTGGAGAATGGAATGAAAATCTATAGTAAAATGGATCAAATGGCATAGGTTCGGTGTAAAAAAGTACAGAATCTGCAAGGTGCTAGTTTTTTGTAATGCCTGTTTTTTTTTATTTTTGAAACAAAATTACAGTATGAAAGAATTCTAATGACAACTATAGTGACAGTGGAGTGATTTATATTGTAATAGACTAGGAATACCACTGACTTGAAGTTAGCTGAAGAAGTGTTTCCTTTAACGATGACAAGAAAAGATACAGGAATTCAAAGAGTGCATACAATGTACGACTATGTGCTTCTTAAGTCCTAAATGCACATTAACTTTCATTTGCATCCTGTGAATCTCCTGCTCTCATACTGCTTACTTCCCAAACACATGTTCATTGCATACTCTGGCAAATTCTGTTGAACTAATTTGAACTGGATTCCATTGTATGGTACATTGAAATTCAATATGCAGCTTCTCCATAAACTAATTTTCCTATGAAGGAATATACAATATGAAAACATAAGTACAATATACATGTACACATAGTGCAGATAATGCAAATTGTTTATAAATTGGCTCAGGTTTTCCAATATTACGATTGTAATGCGTGTTTGTAATTGTATGACTGCAATTCAGCACCATAATGATGTTGACGCCTTTGTAATAGCCAACCCCATTATGGGCAAGCCAAATTTGTCTGTTTAAATCATGTGGAAAGCTTTTTACTAGAAGAGAAGACTCGTGTTCATTTGTGAGATTTGTGGGAGATCTATGAGTCAAGCCACATGTCAAGTGCATATTCTGCTATTAATCATCCCTTCAGCCTTCTGATCTCTTCCATCAAATCTGAGTATAACATGCAACCTCTACCTACAGGCCATGAAACTTTGGTAACCATCACTCCATCAGGTCTGCTGCCTTTCTGTGCTACTACTGATACATTGTTCTGATACAAATGTTTGGTAGAAAATACTGTGGAACATCAGAAAAATTCAAACAAGAACAGGCCATTCTGCTCAACAAAGTTAGCCAATCCTATCCACCCAATTACTCCAAAATAACATGAAGTCAAGTTTTGAAAGCCCCCAAAGTCTTCAGAATGAATGAACAAAATCACTGTCAACATATTATTGCATTTCCATTTTGTAGTCAAGAGATATGATACAGTATAGACAACCTGTGGAAGTGATGAATAAGGCCACCCTACAAAAAGATAGTTGGGAGATCTGCTAAATAAGAGGAAAAGTGTCCTATGAACTTTATATTTCACATTCCTTCTATCTGAACTATCTCAATTCTTGCGATTCCTCATGAAAGTTTGTGCTTTGGTCATTAAGCTCTTCATAGGGTGTTCCCTGACATGTGATAAAATAGTAAAGGGCCATTAGGAAGAGTCTGCATCCATGTTATCCAAATAGACACACTGAATTGTAAGTCAATTAAATATCTCAACATGTCTCTTTTCATTGCAGTAGGCAATGTTCACAGTAAAAGGACCAAAATAATCAACTCCAAAGAAATGGAATAGCTGGAAGTTGGCCAGTGGCAGATCAGCCATTTTACGCACTTGGGGTTTGTTTCCCATTTTCTGCAAATATGCTAATATTTCCAAATGTCCTCTCTTCTCCTGATTATCTGCTATACAAACCTAATTTCCACAAATATATGTTCTGGTCCAGGGTGACTAAGTTGTTTAGCAAATTTTGAACCAATAACTTTGTCACATTGTGACAGAGGTAAAGAACTAAACTGGATGCATTGAATCCTATTCTAGTTATTAAGGTTGCCTCAGACTTCCGCCACCTGTGATAACTCCAACGAAATAGTCAGATTCTGAAAATAGGGCCATCAATCTACCATTGGAAGAAGTAGCTTTGCTTGCTTGTAACTAATAGGAATCATCAGGAGAACTGTCTATCAGAGCTGATAATCTTGTTAAGTTCCATCTCCTGACCACACAGGTGCTTCCACCTACTATTCAAATGTACTAAACTCACTGGTATTTGGAATTGCTGGTACAGAAAACAGAAGAATTGTAAAGGGTCTGGGAGGTTTTAACAATATTGTATCATCATAATCCTCAGCTTCATTCACTGTAGTCCATTCTTTTGGATGTTGCAGGAGAAACAATGGTCTATATCTCCAATGATTTGCAATTTCTAAAAACCCCACAGTGATGTCATCTGTGGAGTTATTAACTGAGCTTACATAACATAAAGTATAATGTTCTGACAGCTCTTGAATCATGGTTATTTTGATGCCTACTAAAATTTTGAATCTGCATGAAGAAGAATTATGTAAATTAAGGACAGTTGTTTAATCTGACCACAAGTGACACTGCTAATGTTCACAGACATTTCTATTCTGAGTAACCTGGAAACGTGAGCCGATATCAAAACAGCACAAAGCTCCCACCTTGGAGTTCAAAGCTGGCATTTTGGGGTTTCTGTAGTGCTGGTCATAAAGAGAAATTTGCAGGTTGTCTTCCATTCTAAGATTGACCGCTGAGCTAAAGATCACGCTCAGAGGTATCACAATATATGTGCCTCTCTCATCTTGTTTTAGGTACATAAATATAAGTGATGAGGTGGCACTGAAAGAACATAATCTTTAACAGGTCTGTGAGTTTCACTTGAGTCCAGTCCTGTAATATGTCTTCTGAGATGAGGGGTCATCTCAGTGTTGCTACTTTAGCCATTGCTGCTGAACAAATACTTTTGCTTGCATAGTGAATGGAATTATGAAACCAAAGAGGTCAATTGGACTTGCTAGAATTTTGTAAACATTTTTCAAGTATTTTTGTCTTTAATTGACTGATGTCTATTACCTAGAGCATCAGATAAGCAGTACCGGCAAAATCCTAATGTATGCTCCATAAAGTCTATTCAGTCCTAAGCAAGCCATTACACTGGTTTCAGACTGTGCTTCCTTTGCTTGGTTGCTTATTACACTGTGCTTATTGCTGGTCCACTGACGAAACTGGAAACCTCCTAATGTAATGAAATTTATTTATTCAGCAGGTCTTAAGCCACTGTAGGTGTTGGGAAACTCTGTGGAATATTCAGTCCAATCTTTGTGTTTTTTTTTGTTCATTTTAACCTTTTTGAGTATGGCATTAACATGCAGGGAAAACTTGGGGGTTGGTGGCAGGATTTGCACTCCAGCCACTGTAAAAAACTGCTGGATAGATACTTTCATATCTTAGAGGTGGTAGGCCAAGTTAATGCAACCTCATAGGATTCCTCTGAACCACACCTTAGCAAGTAGTAATAATTGAGGACTCAGTTATTGGAGGGGCTGGCAGGCAGGTTTGCATCAGCAAAAGGGAATACTGGGTATAGCTTACTTTGTGCAAAAGTGGGTCATCTCCATTGGCATGTGGACAGGCTTCCAGCCAGAGCTTGGGGATAGCCCAGTTATCAATGTCCATATGTTGGAACAAATAATATAAATTTGAAGAGCTAGGTGCTAAGCTGTGTAGGATAACTTACCAGGCAGACATTGAACTTACATCTGGAAGCCAGAAGTGCTAACCACTCTGCCAGCCTGAAATAAGTTTGTGCCACTAAATTTAAAGTAAAATTTGACAGATTTTGATTTATTTTGAAAGTTGTTTTTTTGTCTGTTTTTAAACATAAACAACAGTTTTCACCTATTCAGTTTAGGATTACCTCAATGTTTATACATTATAGCATTATCAGCAGTCATAATTACAATCCAGGTCATTTACTGTTTCCTCAGCCCAGCACTCTTTGCTTTGGCTACAGAATAGTCGTTTGCTGTGCATCTAGCCTTTTTATTACTAGAAGTAAGTCAGCACTGGATGAAATGTAGTCCATTCTGAAATTGTCACAAACATTTCTTAAAACACATTAAACTCATCTGTATTTTACTATGGCTATCCTTCTTTGTTGAAATACATCTGAGCTTTTTTGTGAATTATTTAGGGTTGCTGCATCCATTCATTCCTTGCACCAATGCATCATTCATTCACCCATTTACTAAGTCAGGGTCCCAGGGTCCTGATGTCTGTGAAGGCAGCAGCGAATGCAAGACAGGAGGTAATCTTGGACAGTACACTATTCAATCAGTGGGTACACTCATGCTTTCATACTAGTTTAGAGTTTGCAATTATAATCTAACATACACAGAGGGCTGTTTGGGATTTGAGAGAAAAACTGCAGAATTCATATAGACATTTATCATAAAGAACATTCTCGTGTATTAATATTTTTCAGTAAATTATAGGACAGGAACCCTTACCCAGTGGCAACGTGTCTAATTCTCTTTTTAAATATATTAATATATTAGGAAGATTATGAAGGCTGCAAAATAAATCTATAAAATAAAACCTATTGTAAAAAAACAATAATTTAATTTTAAAGATCTATAGATATATTGTAATAGTAACAGTGTTTTAATGTGGCTTGTTGAATCAGAGTGTAGATTTTCATGCAGCATGTTTAACTTGTTACATTAGCATTCACCTGTTACAAAGTGACAGCAGTAAATTAAGCTGATTTATTGCTTAGTGTAATGCACATGATTTCAGATTATGTTTCGCATTTGTGATCCAAAGATCTGGTTTTAAAAGGTCAAAAATACCTGCCGTTAAAGCAACTTGGTTTACAGAGACCTAGGGTGATTAGGAATATAATAGCTAGCTAACCAGTCTGACATGGCAATGCATCATTTGCTAATAAATGCTATTAATGGATTTTTTTTTCTACTTTGGTTATAGAGGTCAATCGTAGTCTAAAACAAAAATGGCAAACAGAAATACTATGGTATATGATATACTAAATAATATGCATGAGTATTAGTCCTTTCTTTTTTATTTTTTAACAAAGATGGGTGCCAACAGGTATTGTTCAGATATGAGAATACATTTCCGTATGGTTATATGTTATGGTGACAGTCAAAATGCAGAGAAAGAGGTACTGGAAACACTAAACAATTTGCATCCAAGAGCACAATTCATTTTTTTCCTTTCTGGTATAATACTAAGAATGAATCAATGACAGAAACATTATTCTTAATATCCATTCTTGTCACTAAATTATAAATTCTTATGATAATAAAATGGAATCTTTATTTTTGTTGGACATTCCATATACATTTGTGCAAGTCTCTGTGTCTGTGTGTGTTTGCATGTGTGTGTTTAATGGTACAATGAAGGCCGGCCCGACCAGTGGCATACACATATAAGTCAAAGTCAAAGCAAACTTTATTGTCATCTCAACTATACACAAGTATACAGATAGACAAAATTGCGAAGCTCAGGGTCCACAGTTTAACAACATGAAGTGCAATAATAAATTAAAAATAGAATTCAAATTAACATTTAAAATTAAAACACAAACAAGTCAAGACATTGTGCAAAGACAAGACAAAGAAGTAGCAGCAATATTGACGTGTAGTAAGCAATATGAACATTGATGCAATGTATGGTATTATAACACAAATAAGCTGTTCACTTGATTGTGCCACCCAGGCAGGGGCACACAAGCACAGACAGAACCAAAGCCTTGGTAATTTAAGCACTTGCAAAATGCATGTGTCTTTGAGGAGGATATGCATATATGGTGTCCCAAACCATGCCGATTTTGAATTCTGAGATTTGTTAAACATGAAACCATGTTCAGAGACTCACCTATGGCATCAGATGAATTGGAGCCAGCCTTCTGGACTTTGTGGCCCAAGCAACAAACACTATGCCACCAGCTTGAATAGGGTCTATTCTCAACAATTTAAATACATTTAGTTGTTTAATTGTTGGTTTGGTCACTTTTTACCAGAGTACTTCAACAAATTAATGAAACTGATGTGATTCAAGTGCTTATTCATTTTAACATCATTCAGGCCATTGAAACTCTATCAGTGCCTAAGAAACTAATATAATAATTAGTGTATACTATAATAAAACTAAAGATCTGAAAAATTAGACCCAAAAAATATAGAGTAGCATTATATCATCTACACTTTGTTGAAGCTGGATACTTATTTCTACCATTTTATTTTAATTAATATTTTATGATGCTTTAAGCAATCTTAAATGCAATGTTGTTTTTAAAAACAGGAGAAACATTAAGTACAAATGCTTCATTTCTATGCAACCCTGTTGGCTAATCATCATTCCCTAAAAAAAACAAGTAATCTAACATTAGGAAACATTATTAGCAACATTAAAGGGGCAGTCAAGAATATCCCCACTGCCCTTCATGTTTTTCTAAAATTGGTTGCATTGAGCATGTTTGGTTTTCTATTGTTTATACAATGTATGTCCTTCTGTTTTTTTTATTTTTTATCAGTGATCAGGTCAAGACCTCAAAAGGCAATTTTATGACCTGCCTTAAACTGTTCACCTTTTGTTCCCAGATCCTATTTTTATTATGTTGTCATTAAAGCGGTGCCCTGCCTTTTTGTTACAATACACATAAAAAATTCATATTTCTATTACAATCCTTTACAACTGAGGGTATTCAACTAGTTTTGTGGTGGAACCAGATTACAAAAACGATACACAGTAAGGAGGGAGGAGGAGGAAGAGTGGCTATAATTTTAAAAATACTGTAACTTTTCCACTCAATATATGTTGTTACTTTTGTAATTGCAAAAATTGTAAAAAAATCATCTGAAATTGCAGGAGATTTGGAATCCAAAATTATTTTGAATTTTCAATCTGCTTATCATTTTCAAATGAGAAACATGCAAATCATGCACTCCATTAACTACACATCTCTAAAATCAAAACACATAAGTGCATAGTACTGTATTCATAGACACTCAGTGCATAGCACTCTGCCAAGACAGAAGTCATTTCCATTTTCAAATGGCATTGTACTGTATATCCTCACACTTATCTAACAGCATATCTTGCTTACCTCTAATGCATTTGTCACCTGATGATTTTGACCTAATTTGATTTTGTTGATCTAACAATTGCAGTGAAGTCAGATCCATAAGTTATCAGAAGAAAATGCAGGTAGCATTGTGGGTGCTGGTCAGTGATGGATGCACAATCACTTATCAAATGCCATTCATTTGTATGAACAAAGACTCCGATGTATATTAGTACTAGCCAACCCGCGGTGTACCATACGCCGCATAATCAGGCCGGTTTTTTAATGATTTTTAAGCACAGGGAGAAAATTAACATTTGAAAAATTGGTAATGTAATAAATCAGCAAGAAAAGCAACATTATAACAATGCACGGAACGAACCAACACAGTAAAACAGTTTGCTATGGTGCACGCGGTCGTGCGTTGTAACCAAAAACTCGGTTTTTAAAGACTGCTTACTTCATTGTGTTTTAACTTCAGTTGTAAAGGATTGTTTTGAGGATCCCATGGAATACCCCTCGCAAACCGTTTAACACGCTGCATATGGCGATTCATCTCTGCGAGAAACATGCCTCCATGAACAGTCAACGTGGCTCGGAGGAGCCAGGAGTTGGTGGGTGTGGCTCCTTCTGCGTGCGCCACAGGTGTCTTACTTGTCGGCGGCTCAGTGAGTCCACGCCCCTTCCGGCGTGCTTTCCATGTCTGTCTTGCCTTAGTGAATAATATATTAATATAGAATTAATATATTAATATAGCCTACCCGCCGCATAATCAGGCTGGTTTTTTAATAATTTTTAAGCACAGGGAGAAAATTAACATTTGAAAAGTCGGTAATGTAATAAATCAGCAAGAAAAGCAACATTGTAACAATGCATGGAACGAACCAACACACAATCGTCCGGGCGGCTCTCAGGTGCGGAGGGTGGAACGGGAGGAGAGGAGAACGACGTCCACTTGCTCCCTCCGTCATGCTAGTCTGCTGATTTCTCGTCCAGTATGCACTGCCTCCTCATGTGCCCACCTCCAACTCGTCACTCGAGTCGTTGTCGTCTTTGTACAGTCCAGATGCAGCTGTGACTCACAAAGACTGCATTGCTCTGTGTGGTTTTGGCTGCCTTTCTATATATAATCCACCAAGACCCCCGACCACAGTAGCAGCGAGGTGGGAGGGGGGTGTGTACAAAGTGCAGGAGCATCTAAGAAGACACGTGTTTGTTGCGGATGTGAATTGCTGTATGTAGCGTGTAAAACAGTTTGCTAAGGTGCACGCGATTGTGCGTTGTAACCGAAAACTCGGTTTTTAAAGACTGCTCACTTCATTGTGAATACGACTGTAGGTGAATGAAAAGATGCAACTCTGGCGAGGGCAACATACAATACAGCGTTTTATACGCTGCATACAGCAATTCACATTCGCGACAAATTGTTTTACACGCTGCATACAGCAATTTACATCCGTCACAAACATGCCTCTTCTTAGATAGTCCTGTCGCATCCACCCTCGTACTCGAAGCATACACACCGCCTGGTCATGTGGTGCCACTGTGTGAACCGGTCAGGCACAGAGAAGGTCAGCTGCTGAGAGAGCGTCTCGACTGTTGCAGGGCCTGCATTGGTGAAGCAGGTGAGACGGTAATGAAACAGAGGCACAGGGCTTATTGGTTTTTAAAGACTGCCTCCTTCATTGGGTTTTAACCAATGCACAGAACAAACCAACACACAATCGTCCGTGCGGTGCTCAGGCGCGGAGGGTGGAACGGGAGGAGAGAAGAACGTCCACTCCGCTCCCTCCATCATGCTAGTCTGCTGATTTCTTGTTCAGTATAGACTGCCTGCTCATGTGCCCACCTCCAACTCGTCACTCGCGTCGTTGTCGTCTTTGTACAGTCCAGATGCACCTGTGACTCACGTAGACTTTTCATTGCTCTGTGCGGTTTTGGCTGCCTTTCTATATATAATCCACCAAGACACCCGACCACGGTGGTAGCGAGGTGGGAGGGGGTGTGAACAAAGTGCAGGAGGATCTAAGAAGACGCATGTTTGTCGCGGATGCGAATTGCTGTATGTAGCGTGTAAAACAGTTTGCTATGGTGCACGCGGTTGTGCGTCGTAACTGAAAACTCGTTTTTTAAAGACTGCTTACTTCATTGTGTTTTAACCTCAGTTGTAAAGGAATGTTTTAAGGATCCCATGGGACACCCCTCGCAAATAGTTTTACACGCTGCATATGGCGATTCACCTCCACGAGAAACATGCCTCTATTAACAGTCAACGTGGGTCGGAGCTGCATGAGACCTCTACGACAGACGAATATAAATGACACCGGTTTTTCTGTGTCGTCGCATCCGAGTTGGAGGGTGTGTCTTCTCCCTGCGTGCGCCATAGGTGTCTCACTTGTCGGCGGCTTAGTGAATCAACGCCCTTTGTGGCGTGCTTTCCATGGTTGTCTTGCCTTTCCATGGGTGTCTTCCCTTAGTGAATTATATATATAGATGCTGAGCAAAACATTGTTAAGATAACTAGTGCAATCCTCCTCAACTGAAGTAATATCTCCTGATTAGCCACTATAGATTTGATGGCAAGGATGAGAGTTTGGTGGAAAGTTGATGTTGAAGTTAGTGTGGGTTTTCTTGGAATACATCCGAAAGTCAATACTACCACCATACCCAGAGACAACCTCCTGGAATATAAAAATAAAGACAACAAAAACTGCATCCCCCTTGAGTAGTATTAGCCAGGGACATTCTGTCAAACTGTCAATCAAAATGATTAACGACTTTAAGCCCCGCCCCTTATGACGTTAGACTGGAAGCTCTGCACCTTTGGCCCCACTCCCTCCACGTGACCCATCCCCACCCCTCCATGTGATTGATGGATGTAAAGGGTGGCCCTGCCCTTGGCAGTGGATTGGTGAAGGACACCCTGTCCCCACCCAGACCCCTCCTTAAACCCGCCCCCTGCACCTGATTGGTTAAACAAACTCCTTGAACCCGCCAATACCCCACACCCACCTGCTTGGTCCTCCTTTCTTTAAAGAGCCGTTTGATGGATGTCTGCCCCCTCCTTTGCTTTATCACTCATAAACCGCTGATATTTTATCTAAGTCAACCTGCCTTCCCCATCTCCCTGAAAATCATTTCACAGAAAGGTCTAAGCATCCAACAGCTGAATCTTCCATCTCACAGAAAATCCTCAAGCAACATTGAATCAGGTTTCCATCTCACAGAAAAACAAGCAACCCGCTCTTAGCAGCCTCATGCAAGCAGGCCTGTATGCCTGCTCTCTCTCTCACTCTCTCTACACACTGAGACTCTCAAAGCTGATAAGCTCTCAGAGCTCCGACAGACTCTGCAAGCGCCCGCAAGCTGGACAGGATCTAACAGTGCGTACGAGCAGGCTAGTGACTGTAGATGAAAGATGTTAGGTATGTAGATGTTGTCGCTTGCAAACAACTGAGCCTGCCCGTTTCATGCACCCATCCCCTGCTGGGTGAGCTCCAGCGAGCTCACCTGTTGGTCAACAGCTGTCTGTGTAGTCTCTCAACTCTGCTGGCCGTGTGGAGCATTCTATCTTGCGCGCAGCCCCTCAGTCCATGAGATGTAAAGGTTGTACTTCACTTTTAAAGTTAAGGGATTTTAAAAATCACACTCAGTTAAATAATATGCGGCAGTTTCCTTTTAAATCACGTTTGAGACGTCTAAAACATATCTAACCCTCGGCTGTATAATGTTCAGACATCTTGGGCTAGATAAGAGCCTTTTTAAAATACCTTTCAAATACACGGAGGTCATTTTTCATCTCTTTTCAAAAAAAAAATGTGCCGCTCGCATGAAGCTAAGGGGGAGGGGGTGTTGGTTCACACTTCAGCTGGGGGGTCGTAGCAACCGGTGACTGATACCAGAAATGTAATCTACCACCTTAACCTGCCCCCGTGCTGCTGAGGAATTCTTTGTGGGTCATCTGGTGTTAGAGAAAGGCGTATAAAACACTCTTTGGCAAGCCACGAATACGTCGGTCATTTTTTCAACTGTTTCCAAAGCACATAGCCCCCAACGTCTATATGAACTTCTTAGACAAATTATTTCTTTTATTTTTGGATAGGACTAAATGAAATATAACTATTCTTCATGCAGACTATTCTCCAGGATCATGGTAAGCCCTATTCATGACTATTATATGCGCCAAACGAGTATGTTTTTAAAAAACAGATGGCTGAATCCTTATATTTTATCCTTAATATTACTATTTCCAAGTTGATTCTCAAGTGCGTGCGTGAGCGCGCTTGTGTGTAGTCGCGTGAGCGCACTCGTGCATGCGTATAATATAAGAGGCATTAATTATTTCTATCTATGTCTACGACGATTAATGTACAAATTCATAGGACTGAAGCAAACAATAGTAGCTTTTTTCATACAGAAAAGGGTAATCCAATCAAGTAGTTTTGTCTCGACATCTGAAAATTCAAACAGGGCCCTCTCCTCTGAGAATATTCAGGAGTGGCTTTAAAGCGCAGGCAGGTTGTGCATTAGCTCTGACATAAAAGTATTCTGAACTACTTAGTTTTTTCAAAGTGACCCATTTTTGTGTTGCTTAAGGTATCAGCCATAAGTCAAGATCTTTCTTTTATTCTTTTTTGATCAGCTTTTATACTGATTTTATCAAAGTAATCTACAGTAGGTATGATGTGGTCATCCTGTCTCCAAGACAACTTTTCCTTTATTACATTTAAATTTATTGTCTCTGAAAATTTATTCATAGCTCATACGCTTTTGCTCTTAGAGCTAGGAGGTTATAGTGAGGTGTGCTTGTTTAACTAGAGGCAAGGGATGTAAGAAGCGCTCTTCTGCACATCCGACTTTCATTGAACTAAAATCATGTTTTTAAAATCAGCAGCTTTAGCTTATGCTAGTGACCTCATAAATGGGATCCAACAGCTCAGCACGCTTGTATAGCTCACAAAATAGCAGTGCTAATTATTCTTTCTGCTTAAACTAATTATCAAAGATTCAGGTAATTCTTAATTAAACACTAAAGCATTAGTGAACAAAAATACATTTTCAGTAGCCAAGTAAAATGATCAGTTGCTTTAACATGAAAATAAAGCATCTTTAGAAAATAAAGCATCTAAGAGCAATATAAGAAAAATCCTTGTTTCCAAAAGAGTTCTGCCCATTTTTCCAACAGTTTTCTTGACTGATCTTTGGAATCATCAGTGCCTTTCTGATCACATTCATCCCAAACATAGCATATAACTTAATTTCTGTACTCATTTTAAATAATAATAGCCAGTATAAAGTCCCTAAAAGACCTGGAGACATCCTATATCTTCCATCATATATCTTTTCTTGCAAGCCCAAGTAATTCAGAGTCTGCTTACAACACAAATGTACGATTATTTGTTCTCAAATGGCCAAATCTTTGGCATGCTAATCATGAAAAAATAAATAAAAAAAAATCAGATTTTATTCTCATTACACTTTATTTGCATATTTTATTATACCTACTTAACTTTTATCGACATTTGTCTATCTTTATATTTATTTTTCTAGTATCAGAATGTAGTTTAAGTTAATTTGTTTTGGGTTCAATAGATGTATTTTTCATATTTTTGATTCTTGTTTTCTTTTTTTCACATCTTCGAGCCCCCTTTTTGTTACTTTGTGTCCACCCTAGGGGGGTCAGCCCACAGTTTGAGAACCACTGTTGTAGGGCTTTATTTGTAAAACACTCTGTGGCATTTCAAGCTAAATTAGATTCCCTTGTTTGTTCAGCTGTCCACCAGTGTTCCATTTTTGTTATAAATTGTACTTAGTCTCTCTTTATTTACTAAACATTTTATATGATGATTAGAAAACAGTTATCTTGTTCAGGCTTTAATTTAAAACAGCATTTTCATCAACAGGTTATAACCACTTTGGTACTCAGTGTGCTTTGTATAATACAAAGTTTTAGAAATTCTGTTAATGCTTGGTAATAGCCTTCCATTTTACATCAGTTATGAGCCCCTGAAAATAAGAATGGTTACAGTAGGTTATAGGAGCCGACACACAACAGGGCTGATGATGATTAGGCTTATTTTGGACATGTTAGGCAAATCAGGATGAAAAATGTTTTAGTGAATAGTTACATCATATCTATTATATGTGTTAGCACAAGGATTAAAATTTTACTAAAACTGTGAGGTTTATTCTTTCTTTTAGGTAGTCCAGGTGACATAGGACAGCTGTCATTGAAAACTGCTTTTCCCCTCTTTTTGTGAAAAAGCACCCTTTGTTTTAGTAGCATTCAGGGTGAAGGGGTTGTAAGTTTGAACTGTGATTCCAAGAGTCAACAAGTGTCTGCAAACGTCTTGAATACGAGTCAAATGACCAGGGTTTGTGCAGGGATCATAGTCAGGGGCAGAGTTAAGCTAGACATTATTATTCCAAAATGAAACATTGACTCGCCCATATCACAAATATAAGATAGTAAAAAACTGAAATTTACAAATACTAAGTCCCAGAGGAGATTAAAAACATATTAAGACCGGATCAACAAGGGATCACCCCAAGTTCATAGCACACTACAACAGAACCTACGTGTTCTGCGGTATATTATCAGCTAAACTGACATCTATTTAGGCAGTTCCACGGGATTGCAAAGAGTTGGGGAAAACATTATTTAACATCTGCTAGTATGAGACTAATTAACATTAGCCGGTTATTGTTAGAACGTTATCTGGAACTAAAAGTGAGGCGTGTGTTCCTCCTGATTAAGGAAGAACATTAAATATTAGAGTTTAAAATATGAACTAGACTGGTAGTCTTGAAGGTAAGGACATTTGTGCTAAAATAATTAAATAAAGTTAATTATGAAGTAAATAACCACATGAAAAAGTGGAGTTATAAAGGAGTTATTACAATTTGAAAAACTGCCGTGATGTATAAAAAACATTGATAGGTGACAAAACCAGCATGAAAAGAAACCTTTTGAAATAAATAATAAGCTTCTTTGACATGTGTAGTCTAGAATAGTCTGAATATGTCTTAAGGAGTTCATTTTTAAATAAAACTTAAAAAGGCAAATTAAACCTGAAATAAACACAGAAGTATCATTTAATGATATCAATTAGTGTTAAGTATTATCAAGTACCAGGATCTATTTATAAAGTTTATTTAATTTAGTTATAAACAAAATGATTGCTGGCATTTTGCTTTGAAATTAACAATAGTTTGATAGAGCTTTAAGAATTAGAATGCAAGACAAACCTCAACACTATAACAAATGTTGCTGTTTCAATAGGAGTATCTCGGATCTTTGTTTTATTTTAACCTTTTGACAAGAAGCCCCTGGTCAGGGAAATATACCACATATATTGAAAATGAACAGTGCTGACATGCTAACTAAATAGATATAATCTAAGATATTTTAGAATATGGACCTGGGCGCTACCCACATGATTCTGACAAACTAAAGGGTCTTCACTTAATTGTCAAACTTCCTGTGGGTGCTATGGATCTTGTAATGGAGAGTGCAAAAGATCCTATAATCTTTACTCAGTAAAGGTCAATATGACGGAGATCTAGCGCCAGTGTCCGCAGTGTTAACCAGTCATAGGACATGATGTTCAAAATTCACCTAGGGTATTTCAAAAGAGATAGGACGAGTGCGGTGTGTGCTCTGTATTCTCTTTTCTGTATTAACTATTCACAATGACCATACTCCCAAGATCTTAGGTTTTTTATGCAGAAGTACATATCACAGACCCGAATAAGAGACATCCATCAAAATGCTCTTGACACAAAGGAGACCCAATCAGGCCAGTGGGGCGGGAGTCTCTTTTCACCTCTTTTCGCCTCTCCAAGCGACCAGAAAAAATAATCGTACATTTATGTTGTAAGCAGACTCTGAATTACTTGGGCTTGCAGGAAAAGATATATGACAGAAGATATCTGATGTCTCCAGGGACTTTATACTGGCTAATATTATTTAAAATGAGTACAGAAATTAAGTTATATGCTATGTTTGGGGTGGATGTGATCAGAAAGGCACTGATGATTCCAAAGATCAGTCAAGAAAAACTGTTGGAAAAATGGGCAGAACTCTTTTGGAAACAAGGATTTTTCTTATAATGTTTTAAAATTGGACCTTTACAAAGATGCTTTTAGATGCTTTATTTTCTAAAAATGCTTTATTTTCATGTTAAAGCAACTGGTCATTTTACTTGGCTACTGAAAATGCATTTTTGTTCACTAATGCTTTAGTGTTTAATTAAGAATTACCTGAATATTTGATAATTAGTTTACGCAGAAAAAGTAATTTGCTCTGCTATTTTGTGAGCCTTACCAGCGTGCTGAGCTGTTGGCTCCCATTTATGAGGTCACTAGCATGAGCTAAAGCTGCTGAGTTTAAAAACATGATTTTAGTTCAATGAACTTCAGATGTGCAGAAGAGCGCTACTTACATCCCTTGCCTCTAGTTAAACAAGCACACCTCACTATAACCTCCTGGCTCTAAGAGCAGAAGCATATGAGCTATGAATGAATTTTCAGAGACAAGAAATTTAAATGTAATAAAGGAAAAGTTGTCTTGGAGACAGGATGACCACATCATATATAGATTACCTTTATAAAATCAGTATAAAAGCTGATCAAAAAAGAATAAAAGAAAGATCTTGACTTATGGCTGATACCTTAAGCAACTCAAAAATGGGTCACCTGGAAAAAACTAAACATCTAGCAATACCAGGTTGTGTGGCGTTCACACTTTATTTTGCTTTTGTTTTATGGCACTGTGTAATTTGACCTATAATACTTTTCTCCTCAGCCTTTTAAAGCAGGCGGCTACGTACAGAGAGAGTCCGTTTCGAATGATTACGCATTTCACAAACGGGGCCCTTCTGTAAGTAGTTCAGAATACTTTTATTATGTCAGAGCTAATGCAAAATCTCCCTGCGCTTTAAAGCCACTCCTGAATATTCTCAGAGGAGAGGCCCCTGTTTGAATTTTCAGACGCCGAGACAAAAACTACTTGATTGGATTACCTGTTTCAATAGGAAAAAAACTACAATTGTTTGCTTCAGTCCTGTGAATTTGTACATTAATCATTGTACACGTAGATAGAAATAATTGTTGCATCTCATATTATACGCATGCACGAGTGCGCTCACGCAACTACACACAAGCGCGCTCACGCACGCACTTGAGAATCAACTTGGAAATATTAATATTAAGGATAAAATATAAAGATTCAGCCATCAGTGTTTTAAAAACATACTCGTTTGTTGCATATAATAATCATGAATAGGGCTTACCGTGATCCTGGAGAATAGTCTGCATGAAGAATAGTTATATTTTATTTACTCCTATCCAAAGATAAAAGAAATCATTTTTCTAAGAAGTTCATATAGACGCTGGGGGCTATGTGCTTTGGAAACAGTTGAAAAAATGACCGACATATTTGTGGCTTGCCAAAGAGTGTTTTATAGGCCTTTCTCTATCACCAGATGACCCGCAAAGAATTCCTCAGCAGCATGGGGGCAGGTTAGGGTGGAAGATTAAATTTCTGGTATCAGTCACCGGTGTGGGGTGGGATTGGGTTCAAGGAGGGGGCAGACATCCATCAAACGGCTCTTGACAGAAAGGAGGACCAAGCAGGTGGGTGTGGGGTGTTGGCGGGTTCAAGTAGGGGGCAGACATTCATCAAACTGCCCTTGGCAGTTTGTTTAACCAAGCAGGTGCAGGGTAGGGTTCAAGGAGGGGGCAGACATCCATCAAACGGCTCTTGACAGTTTGTTTAACCAAGCAGGTGGGTGTGGGGTGGGAGTGGGTTCAAGGAGGGGGCAGACATCCATCAAACTGCCCTTGACAGTTTGCTTAACCAATCAGGTTCGGCGGAGTGTTCAAGGCGGACTCTGGGTTGAGACAGGGTCCTTCACCAATCCACCACCGGGTGGGGCCACCCTTTGCATTCACCAATCACGTGGAGGGGCAGGATCAAAGGAACGGACCTTCCGGTCTTATGTAATAAAGGGGAGGGGCTTAAGGTCATTAATCATTTTGATTGACGGTTTGACAGAATGTCCCTGGCTAATACTACTCCCTTGTTGTTACCTGTAACCTACATCTTGATGCACTTTGAAAAATTATAAGAGCTTCCCAATACTAAATAACGATGACACACTGTGAGATCTATTCAAAGAACCTCCCCTACTGGCATACAGACAACCACCAAACCTGCAGCAACTAATTGTCCGAAGCTCCCTGAGTGAACCAACTGATAATGGTACATTTCCCTGCCTACAGAAAAGATGTAAAACGTGTGCTCACGTTTATAATACAGATTGTGTAGTTAAACCACGCTGCTTATATGAACATCGAATGAGGGGATAATTTTCCTTAAGATCCTTTAATGTGGTCTACCTAATTCTGTGCAAGAAATGTCCCAACAGTGCATTCTATGTGTAAAAAACTGGACAAATACTCCACCAAAGAAGGAACTTACAGGTTCCACGTTAAGCATTGCACTAGGGATATTCTTGTAGGAGCTCAGTTCAGCAGCAATGGATGATGTGAGAAGGTCTTTAAAGTCACAGTGATTTTGGGCAAATTCAAGACACAACAAATAAGAAAGGAATGGGAAGTTAAACTGATGCTAAAAATGAACACATTACAACTTGGTTCAAATGGAAACAACAGTTTTATGACCAAAATACAGTGATCCCTTGCTATATCGCGCTTCAACTTTCGCAGCTTCACACTATCGCGGATTTTATATGTAAGCATATCTAAATATATATCATGAATTTTAAGCTGGTCCGTAGATTTGTGCGGACAATGGGTCTTTTTATTTATGGCACATGCCTCCTCAGTTGGTTTGCCCAGTTGATTTCATATAAGGGACGCTATTGGCAGATGGCTGAGAAGCTACCCAATCAGAGCATGTATTATGTATTAAATAAAACTCATCAATGATATACGATATGCTTCCCGCGTGGTGCTTCGCATACTTAAATGCCCGAATAGCACCTATTGATTTTTGATTGTTTGCTTTTCTCTCATTCTCTCTCTCTGACATTCTCTGCTCCTGACGGAGTGGGTGTGAGCAGAGGGGCTGTTTGCACATTGGCCTAGAGAATAATAATAATAATAATTCTTTGCATTTATATGGCGCTTTTCTCACTACTCAAAGCACTCAACAATTGCAGGTTAAGGGCCTTGCAAAAAGGGCCCAACAGAGCAGAGTGCCTTTTTGGCATTTACGGGATTCGAACCGGCAACCTTCCAATTGCCAGTGCAGATCCGTAACCTCAGAGCCACCACTCTGCCATACGGATGCTCCTTTAAAAATGCTGAAAGACTACCTTCACATTGCTTCCTTACTTGAGGCTGCTTTGTCAGGTGGTGCTTTGCATACTTAAAAGCCGAACAGCACCTATTGATTTTTGATTGTTTGCTTTCTCTCTGTCTCTCTCTCTCTCTGACATTCTTTGCTCCTGATTCGCACTCCTTTGAAGAGGAAGATGTTTGCATTCTTTTAATTGTAAGATGGAACTGTCATCTCTGTCTTGTCATGGAGCACAGTTTAAACTTTTGAAAAAGAGACAAATGTTTGTTTGAAGCGTTTTAAAGTCCCTGTCTCTACAACGTCCTGTGTTTCTGTGCAAATCTGTGACCCAAGCGTGACAATATAAAAATAATAATATAAACGTATGGTTTTTACTTTGAGGATTTTCACCTTTCGCAGGGGGTTCTCGAACTCAACCCCCACGATCGAGGAGGGATCACTGTATAGGGATTATTTACATCTTTCTGACTGATCCAAATTGTATGGAAAACTCATCACAACATTTCGAAAGACTCTGCAGCACAGTTATCATATCAAAAGATCTTGACTATACATCGTTTTCCTCTCGTGCTGAATGAATCTTAGCTTGGAGAGGTCTGTTAATTTTTTTAATTGGAGATAACCCACTTAAGGGTTTTCCAATGCTGTCTTTGTCCTAGTGTCTATGTGCATGGGAGGCAGCCAAAAGGTCCAAATGGGAGTGAAATTACAAGAGACAGGGGACTGGAAATGAGCACTAACACCTTTCTCCCTCTTTCACCAGAATGACAGAAGAATAACCTTTTTTTCCCACTTCAGTCCCAACCAGATGACATCCCTTCTGTCGGCTGTCAAATGACTTTATTTCTAGGTCCAATTGATGACATCCCATTGATGCTTCCTCTGCTAGATGATGTCATTTCCACTTCCTCAAGTTCTCTTCCTGTCATTTCTTTTTAAAAGCTCCAATTGATCAGTATTCTTTGTCAAATGTAATTTTTTCAGAAAGACTATTATTCATCTACTTTTGACTCTGTGCTCCAAACATTATATGGGGAAGGCCTCCCCATATTTGTTTTTGTCAATTTATTTTTTCACACTATATAAACACAGGGAATTCCAGTTTCTGTGCTACATCTTGCCAGAAGAAGGGGCCTTGCCTGCCTCGAAAGTTAAATATTGTAATCAGTTCAGTTGGCCAATAAATGGTGTCATTTTGCTTGACTTCTTATTTCATCACCAACACGCCCTTATTGAACAGTAAACTGCTTGTTTTATCATTCTGATTGGACCAGAGAAGAATCTTTCCGTTTTTTCACTGTTTAATTGACTGGTTTCTTTTTTTTAATGTAGAAAGCAAAATTTTAACAATAGGTTGACAATTGAAAAATGGAGAGAGTGTACAGGAGACGAAGAAGCGGAATTGTTTGTTTTTTTCAGCGACTGCTTAAATGTGGCTGTTGCCACTGGCAGGATAGACTAAGTAGAAATAATTGACATCTTTTATAGGCCTGATAAGTGCCTACAATAATGAAAATTAAAAATTATTTTTCTTGTAACAATTTACAAGAACCAATCAAAAGGCCAGTAAAATCATTTATTAAACCCAGCCTGGGGGTGGCTAATTGAACAGCCCTGAATTACAAGCTGCCCTGCACTGAACAGTCACCCCCACCATGGCTATTTATTGTGTGATACCCATACAATTCAAATTAAGCAGCTTCAAATAATGAATGGAGCAGCAGCACTAAAGTTTCAGATTGTAAGATGAGTACAGAATGGACTGTTGTGTCTTTTGTCATTCATTGCAAACTACCTTTTTACTATTAATGCTTTATTAATCCTTTTCTTTCACTCCATTCTCTAAGCCAAGTTTGTCCATGAAAGTTTTTCAAAGAACCAAAGTTTGTTCTAGCAACTTCAGTCCATTGAGACAGCAGGAGCCAAAGTTGTTTGGGATGCCAATTTTCCAGTCAGATTCAAGATAAAACACGCTCAAAAATTAGTACTTACACTGATAAGTAAAAAATGCAGCAAACAAAACTTTAACAGTAAGATTTTATTTTTATATATTCTATTAAGATGCAGAGCTATTAAATAAAGACATAACCATTTAACAAGACATTTGTGATTTGTATTAAATTGAGGGAAGTTTCAATGTGATAGAAAAGTGATGAAATGCAATGTACCATCATAAAGGTTATTTAATATAGAATATATTTTCGACAAAAAAGTGTTTTGGGTTTTTTTCTTAATGGAAGAAAGTGGGCCATATTTTATTTTCTCTTTATTCTTATGCCAGCAACACTATCTAGAAGTAAACCCTCCATTAAATCAATCTGCTTAATTATTGGGTTGTATAGAAACAATGTAGCGTTATTCATAAGGCTGGAATTAACCCTGGATGGGTATGGAAGTTCATTTTAAGGAACACTGGGACACAAAGCAATACTCACCTGAACTGTGCCAACTAAAATCACCAACTTATATACATACACTTGAATTTATGAGAAAATAGAATGAGAAAAAACAAAGTAGATAAAAGATGTTTTACTAGACAGGACGTATTTCAAATGCTTTTTAAATATATTTTTAGTGTAAATGCAGGTTAATTCAGTTGCCCATGGTCCCACAGTGAGTTTGATATAGGGATCAAACCTATGACCATGTGATTAAATTCCAGTGCCTCAGTCACTGTACTTCACTGGGACATGAATGTAGTTCAAAATTTATATATACACAATCTATAAACAGACACTAATGAATAGCTCCAATTGTACATTAAACTACAAGACCTTTTGTTAAGTGTAATATGAATATATTGGTCTTTTTTAGAAGTATACATAAATTTCAATTTATTATTATTTAAAATGACAAAAAATATTTTAAATGACCAACATTTAATAATCATTTTTCTTTCAAAAATTACCATAATTGAGTTTAACCACATATTCCCTAGACTTTTTCATGTCTTACGGTGATATATGGACTGGTTTAAAATTAGTCTGTTCTGCTCTGTGTCAAATGGCACAGCCCATAAAGCAAAACCCGAACTTGTACAGTACATGTTTCATTTCCATTACTTTTCTGAGCTGAATGTCTCTTGCTGTTTGTCATTCACGTCTAAGCAGTAACTCCTCTGCTGTTTTGTGCCTCCAGGAATCACAGCCTATATGGCGCAGTGTGTTCAATAAAAGCCATCAAGATTTATTATCTTTTTTACACTGACATTTGACCGGTCACCTGCTGTTTAAATCAAAGTGCCACTTTTGGAAGAAAGAAAATTTTACAATAACCTCTTTTTTAAAGTCTCCATCAACCACAATATACTACAAATTCTTTTGAGCAACAAAAGATTTCGAAAGTGATTGACCTTTATACTGTGTAGTAAAAAGTATAAAACAGAAGTAACAGTTACCTTTTTATTGTTATAAAACGGATATGCATTTTAGGACATGTAAAAAGTTTTTGCAGCAGAAAAAATAAAAAGTACATAAATATCTAGGCATCCTTGCATAATTAAGTTAGTGAATTGTACGTATCATAATACAAACCATTTTTAGTTGACTTGAACCAATTCAAGGTCACAGGGAATCAGAGCTCATCCCTGCAGTACTGGTCACAGGGTATAAACCATTCTTGGATTGGGTGCCACATTGTGTCAGGGTCACCGGGTTAGATGAGGTTAGATGATTTGTGTTTTGTTTTAAATAAGATGGAGCTATGTAGTGGTGACATGTTGCATGCTGGTCAGATGTGCAAGTAACATTTTCACAATAATCCATACTAGTGGCAGTACTACAACTACTACTACTATTACTTATACATATACTCATTCTCACATAACATATCACTCACATCTTTGGAATGGGTTTATTAATTATCAGTGCTTTATATGGTATTCGGTAAAATATGAGGGGTGTTCAATTATAAACAGGAATTTTCATGCTCTGTTCTTATAACGAGTGCAAGACGTGACTGATTGGACAAACACACGCATATATGAACTTGCCGTTAGTAGTGCTAGCTGCTCTTTCCCCCCTTCCTGTCAGTTGTAATCAACATGTCGGAGCAGGAGGTACACAGTAGTAGTGTGTAGCTCATTATTATTATCTCTCAGTGTAGAGTGTATGATTGGTGCAAGTCATACAGAAAGGGACTATCATCTCTTCTGTCCACTTAAAATTAAATTTTTAGGAGGGAAGAAATTCAAGTAAAATGAGGAAGTTATTGACGCTGAGCAAGAATGGGTCAATATGCAGTCAAAAGACTTCAACTCTTCTGGATTTAGGAGCTTCCTGAGCACTGGAACAAGTGTATTGCAGTGGCAGGAGACTACACAGAAAAATAGTGTAATTCATTTCATTATATTCAATAAATAAACGCCCCTCGTAATATCACTTTCATTACAATTTCTAGAACAGAACATGTATATGCAGTAATACACTGTAATTTAGACCAGGGTCATCCTTTATTCTTGATATACCTCAACACACAGTAAAGTGAAGGCTTTTAGTATTTATATAACTGTTAAAAGTATATATATGGACAGTGTTAAGCATTAGGGTTAGGCTTAGGCTTTATATCAGCAATTTGGCTGTAAACTCTCATCTATGATCATCTTGATGTCATACATTTCTGGACAGGGTGCTGTTATTCTATGTTAGAAAAACAGCATTTAGCTGTCAGAGCCAGATCTACTGTTATCTGGTTGTTTCTATTTAGCTTTAATTATGGCTGTCAAGAGACAGGGTTATAACATACCGTAGCTGAACTTACTGCATTGTTTACTTTCGCATTACTTTTATTATGAGGTAATTACATTAGGAGAAATTATTAATTGTTATTAAATTTACTTTCCCCCAGTGTCTATGTGGTCATTATTTAGGAAGTGCTGCTTAGATTAAATAAGCTCAAGTCAAATCTCCAGAACCAGGAAATATTCTTGAGTTCTTAAGGAGGTTAGTGAGTACACACACACACACACACACACACACACACACACACACACACACACATATATATATATATATATATATATATATATATATTTATATATATATATTTATATATATACAGTATATATATATGTATGTATATGTATATCTTGAAGTCTCAGCAGCCATACCACATGTACTTTAGAACAGGTAATCCACTTGGAGCTAAGCATGTTAGGGCCAGGCCAGTACTTGGATTGGAGAATAACTAGGATAAGCTTGGGTTGCTGCTGGAAAAGGTGTTGTTGGATCCAGCAGGGGCAATGCTCCAGCACAGTGCAACAACAGGTGCCATTCTTTGTATGAGACGTAAAAGCAAGGTTCTGACCCACTCTGTGGTCATAAAAGATCTCTGGGCATGTTCCATATCAAGTAGGGTGTTTCCCGATGTCCTGGTTAAATTTCCCATAATGCCGTGGTCATTCCCCTGTCTCCAATTGGCCAACTATCTCTCTCAATTTTTCACCACTTAATAAGTAATGTGTGGTGAGCATACTAATGCAAGATAGCTGTTGTTGCATCATTCAGGAGGATGCTGCATATTGGTGGTAGCTGAAGTGGTTCCCCCCTCTCTAAGTAAAGTGCTTTCAGTGTCTTGAAAAGCGCTATTTAAATGCAATCTCATCATATACCTGTATAAACCCTTGATGCATAATTTTAGGATGTCACCCTGCATGGATGAAATTCAAAAAGACCAGAAGAATGAAAATATTATCATGTTTTATATAAAAAGGGTGACTGGGCAGATCCAAGAAAGTATATCCCAGTAGGCTTTACATCCATCATATGAAAATTAATGGAAGCAATTACTAAGAATAAGATTGACCAACACATGGCAAGAATAAAAGTTTTACTGAACAGTCAGCATGGGTTCAGAAGAGGAAGATCATGTTTTACGAACATCCTGGAATTCTATGAGGAAGCTACAAAAGGGTATGATAAAATTGGAGCATATGATATTATTTATCTTGACTTTTAGAAAGCATTTGATAAGGCGCCAAATGAGATTTTGGGATTCAAACTAAAAAAAGTGGGAGTTCAGGGTGATGTTTGTACATGGGACTAAATTGACTTTGAAACAAGAAGCAGAGGGTAACGGTACAAGGAACCTTATCGGAAATGGTTAAGAGTGGTGTTCTACAGGATTCAATGTTGGGGCCGCTGTTGTTTTTAATATATATAAATGATTTGGATAGTAATATAAGTAACAAGTTAGTTAAGTTTTGCAAATGATACCAACATAGCTGGATTGGCAGATAATTTGGCATCCATTGAATCATTACAGAGGGACTTGGACAACAACAGGCTTGGGAAGATGAAATTTAATGTAAATAAATGTAAAGTATTACACTTAAGAAGTAAAAATGATAGGTTTAAATATACAATGGGAAGTCTGAAAATCAAAAGTACAACTTATGAGGAGGATTTAAGAGTCGTAGTGGACTTGACACTATCAACTTCCAGACAGTGTTCAGAAGCCATACGAAGGCTAACAGAATGTTAGGTTGTATAGCATGATGTGTAGAGTACAAGTTCAAGGAGGTTATGCTCAAGCTTTATAATGCATTGGTCAGGCCTTATGTAGAGTACTGTGTGCAGTTTTGGTCTCTAGCTGCGCTAGAGAAAGTCCAGAGAAGAGTAACTAGGCTGATTTCAGGGCTACAGGGCATGAATTATGAAGAAAGATTAAAAGACGTAAGCCTTTTCAGGGTAATCAAAAGGAGATTAATAGGAGACATGATTGAAGTGTTTAAAATTATGAAGGGAATTATTAGTATAGTGGATCAAGACTGTTTTTTTTTAATTATTTCTTCAGGTTGGAAATTTGTCAAGAGTAAATTTCACATAAACTTTAGGAAATTATCCTTTACACAGAGAACCATAGACACTTGGAATAAGCAAGTAGTGTGATAGACAGTAGGGCTTTAGGTACTTTCTGAACTAGACAGATTTTTTTTAGAACAATTGAGTGGAGAAGACTAGCGAGCTATGTTAGGCTGAATTGACCCGTTCTTGTCTAGATTGTTCTAATGTTCTAAAAGTATGTTTGCCTAGCTGTGCCTCTAATGGATAGGCCTAACATTCCAGTTGATTCTATATATTGCTATCCATGTTATGTATGAGACAAGAGGAAAAAGACTATTCATACCATAGCATATCGTAATATATTATACCATACCATTTTCTAATTCTGCAAAGTATTGGACACTAGTACTGTGGAAATCTGAGTTATGACAATGGTTGTAATTTGATTTATTCCACTTTTAAACTACAGTGTAAGAAAATCATTTCTCTGTGCATAAGAAAATGAAGTGTTTTGTCTATAACATAATGAACTGGGACAGAAGTTCCTTGGGATGTTTAAACTTGAATCTGAATTTTCATCTGTTATATTAAGTTTTCTGGTCTTGTATTTTAGATACCTCTCATGGATTTAGTGTCCTGGCTTCAATATCCTCTGCCCCTCTCTCTGTCTATGTGGATTTCCTCTTAGTATGCTTTTCCTCACATGTTCAACAGATGTCCATGTTAAGCTAGTTGGTGAATCTAAACTTGATGCACGCGTGTGTGTCTGAGAGTGTTCTGTGATGAGCTGACATCCTATCCAAGGATATTTCTTTTCTTGTTTCTAATGCTACTAAGATGGTCCCCTGTACTCACAACCTTGAACTGGATTAAGTAGTTTAGAGGATGTAAAGCTATAAAACTTTCTTTATTCTTCTGCTATGAATGTTGGCATTACTGGATCACCAAAGTGAATATATGACAGACAACTTAGGAGCCCTGAAAAATCTACTAAATGGTATGAATAGAATAGACAGAGATGGAATCTGTAGCATAAATCTATGTCCTATTATTTAAATATAATGAGCTAAGTTATTAAGAATATTTTAACACCACTTTCAAGAATACTGCTGTATGTTTTGCTTTATGCACAGCTTCAACAAATCTCTCTTTTGAACGAGGTCACATTGTTTGACAGATGAAGCTATGTCAGGATTCTTTACAAGAAATGTGTCACTTTTTTATTATAACTCCCCATAGTGATGTTAGCACCGACTTGTCAAGTCATTAGTTATCTGTTGACAGTGGCTATGCTCTTTACAGCCTGCATGTTGGCCCAATTAAGGAGACCACTCATGGGAGACACATTTTATTACATTTTATGAGGTTATTTTGATTGTCTTGTTCAAAAGATATATTTTGTGGAAAACAGGGGTGTACTCTAGCCATCCCCATAACCAGAATAAATTCCAAGGAAATCAAAGCAGCACAAAAAAGGGAAATGGAACACAGGGAGAACTCAAAATACTAAATAAATAAAAGGAAACAATAAACTTGGTGCTCCTCTGGGCCTGACTAATAGTTCTGAAATGCAAAAGCAAAACACTTTCTTCTCACTTCCTGTATCTTATCTGTGCAAGCTATGACCTCTCTTCTCCACTTCATTTAAGCCCTTGCAACACAAGTCCTTCAGGCTCCATGCCCAATGACCATGTAACAGGAAGTATGGTTTTAGTTTCAGCATTAGCAACACTTCAGGAGCAATTCCAGAGACGAGTGGTTCTCAAATGTTGTGATGCACAAATTATGGAAATTATTACAAATGCTCACCCTAAGTGGAAAGATAGTTCAAGGGGGAAGACAACATCCCACCCACCCTACGCTTTGACATGGACAAAAACTTTTATTTTTGTAACATTTCTTTTAGGCTTGGGAAATATGGTAACACTAGAAAAGATATGGAAATCAATGGGGAAAGAGAAACTGAAATATTTTTGATTGTATTTTAATAGTGCAATGTGTTTTAATATAGTTTAATGGTGTTTGTCCCTGAGAGCTGTTTGCCAGCTATGCTGGCCAGTTATTGTGGCCAAAAACAAGATCCACTGTGCCGCCATGCCTCCCTGAGATCAAATAAAGCTCAGCATCCACAATACTCAAGAGTCCTTTATCTCTCTCGGTGTCTCCTAAGCTCCTCTTATGACTGTCTAATGTCCACAGAGTCTATGATGCAAATGATTACTGTCCCTTTCACTACCCAATCTTCACTACATAGCAAAAGTGTAACATGCTTAATCCAGCAGTTAAGACACAATGTGCAGTGAATCTATTCAGAATAACAAAGTATTATCATAATTTTCCAATATGGTCAGCTAATGTATCCCTCAAATAAAAATGCATACAATTTGCAAATCCAGCTGGAGTATGGTTAGTGGCATCAAGCATTAGTGTATATTAGGTAAATTATTAATGAATGTACAAAGCAGATTGGGCAGATCTGTAAAGTTTGGTGAGGAATACACAACATTGTTCACATTCAGGATACAAATTAGACAGGTAGCACAGATTGGGTAATGACATCGCCATTCTACATGGCTGATGCAGCTCTGTGATGTCATGTTTGCCTTGGAAAGCATCATGGAGCACTGGGGGAAAAAATGTTTGTCTAACCAGCTGCTTGATGAATTTTCAGAGAGAAAATTGACGAAGGTCACTGGTGAACCCCGAAAATTTGCTGTGAATAATGCTGATCTATCCTAGTGGTTTTCATAACAGAATGGGATGCTACAGATAAAATTATGAATCTGCACTGGCAAAAATTGTTGACTACACTTTTCAGAAGAATCGATAAACATAACCATAAAACACAAATTACTCTATCCTGCAAAATTTATTATATTCTGTGGATTTTTTCAAATGTCTAAATACTGATTGAGTACAAAACATTACAGTAAAAAATAAATTACAACAGTATGGTACCTAAGTCTTAAGACATACACAGTTGTGTTTTTTAAAAATTTTTAAAGAGGTTTTTACATCCCAAACTCCTTTATCAGTCTTGTTTCTGCTCTAAAAATGTTCAACATTTACAGAAGTACTGAAAAGTAACACAGATTTGTGAATATTTTCTCTTTCAAAGCACTCCTGTGTTACACATTTGCTGTTCTGTGTTTGAATATTGTGCCTGAATGTCTGTGTACAGTTTACACATTCTTCTGTGTTTACCTGGGTTTCCCTGCAGTTATGGTGGCTTTCTTCTATGTCCACAAAGATGTACATGTTAAATCAAATTGCCAGTTCTGGACTGGTCATGTGTGGACCCTATGTTGGATTGGTGCCCTGTCCAATGTCCTTAACTGCCTTGATCCTAGAACTGCTGGGAGAGGTTGTGGAACCCCTTATAACAACCCTGATTTGGATTAAGTAGATTTAGAATAATGTTCACTGAATCCAAAAAAAGTAAAATGTAATGAAAGGACAACCATTTTATTTTCTTTCCTTCCTTAACTTTCAAAACAGATTTACAGTATTGCTGGAAAACTGCTTGATTCCAAAACTGCCTCATCATTTAGTTCATGTGGCCAGAACCTACTGTAGATAATTGTATTTTATTATTATTAATATGTCTTGGAAAATTCTGAAAAGCAGTCAATAATTTTAATTTATCTAATGGGTTTCCTTCAGGATTATTTTTCCTGATGCCTGTCTATCACATTGGCTTGCCTTAGCTCTGACACACCACCTGCCTGCTGCTGCTGGCGTCTCTTTGGTGCTGCGCCAGTACTGCTTGTCAGATGCCCTTGTGTAGTCCCAGCCTGATTGATATAATTATGATATCACAAGGGTTGTTAGGCTACTACATCAATCTGACATTGAGAGCCGCAACCCCAACCCTCTGTACCGTTTACAGCCAAAAGTGATGTTTTAATTTGAATAGCAAGGAAGCTGGCCTTTTCCTCTTCTACTAATATCAGCCAAATGTTTTGTTTTGAACAAAACTTGTATATGCTGCATCCACTGCTGTTTTATATCTGTGAAGAGGTGGAAAGACGTTCCTCTTATTGAAATGAGCAATAGGTATACTTAGTGAGTCTGATTGTAGATAATTCAATAAGCTAAAGCAAGTTTGTAAGTGTCACTGCCTGAAATTGTTTTTAATGTTTATACATCTGCTTTTGTGCTATGTTTTTATTTATTTTATATCACAATTGATGAAAGCAGCAAATGGGTAACTGTAGCAAAAAGCTATTGTTTTTTTAATCGCACTGCAAACAAAACATCCAATATTTTCACAGCAGCTACAAATGGCTATGCTTGAATGCATTAAATCTATAATTGGAATAATGCTAGAAAGGTGGCATTCCAATTATAGATCTAGTCACATATAAAAAAGATATATTAAAGATTCAAATTTTATTGCAATAACTATGCTACATTTATTTTGACTGATACTCTAAAATCTTATTCTTTGGAAGCTTGAAGGATTATGCTAAATTATCAGGGAAGTGACAGGAAATAAAAGGGTAGTGCCATTTGTGCTATTTGGACGCTTCATTTCTTTGATTCTTGCATTAATTTCCCAGCTAGCCAAGGAGTTCATAATTAGCGGACTTACTAGGAATTTCATGTTATTTTAACATTGTAGAAAGTACACCTTTGAAATCTGTCCAATAAAGCAAATCGTTTATATTATTTACATATAATATAAATGTAAATATTATTTGTAAGGCATGGCCAGATATTTCAGGGTAGAGAGGTATCATGACTTTTTCTTCTTTGTGATGTTGGGAATTTCTGTGAGAGCAATGACATGTGATCTTTTACTAATAAGCTTAAACAACAAATTGACATATAAACTAAGTAATCAAATCAAAGATGGCTATGCAATATTTTTTATATACATGCATACACCCACACAAATGTTGAACTTTATTTCCAAAACATTTTCCAAAAAAGTTGGGACGCCATGTAAATTGTAAATAAAAACAAAATGTGATGGTTTGCATATAATTTAAACCCATATTTAATTGAAAATAAAACAAAGACACCTGGGGGGTATTTTCCGTACGTCGCTCAAATCATCCGAGATCAGATGCCTCATCTTGGATGAGCTAATGCCGGGGAAACTAATCCAGGATAAGTCGGTTTTTCAAACGCAGCCGTGTAGTAGATTAGTCTAACTGGATCTAATCATCCGAGATGATTGCGTGCCCTGCGCTGATTAAAAAGCCCATATATATTGAGTCCAGAAAACATGATTAGCAAGTCTTTGATAGGCTGCAACAAAATGACAAAAGAATGGGTGCATTTTTTCACACAAGCAGAACAGGATTGTTTACTCGAAGGATATGAAGAATTTCAAGATTTAATATGCATATAAGGGGTAACACTGCAAAAGCAGCCCCAACCAAAAAAGATGGCTGGCAAAAAGTGGCCGACAAATTAAATGATAAGTAGTGTACATTGGACTTACTGAATGCAGCGTTTCATTTCCTATATGTCAGATTAATTATTATTTAATATGTCAGAATTCCAGATCAAACGTGAGCACAAGGAGAACATGGGAACAGGTTAAAGTGAAGTACAAGAATATACTTCAAACTGGTAAATATTGGTATATAACTGTTTAAAGAATTGTTGACATAAAGAATCATATAATATAAAAAACATTAATTTTAAAGCTAATAAGAAGGCAGACAAGCAAAAAACAGGAGGAGGTGCACGTGGCCCAGACCTAACCCCTGCAGAAGAGTTGCTCTCCAGCAAAATGCCCATCTTCCTGTTTCTGAGGGCATTCCAGGGGGAAGGTCCTCCTCAGAACCAGTGGCAGGATGCAGTGGTCACTTCATTTCAAGTAAAGGATGGTCATTGCATATATTTGTCCTCAATGTGTGCCATAGGTATGTTCCATATAGCCCTCTTTTTTTTGGTTGGGTCAGTTGCAGGGAATGTCATATCCCTAGAACCTGATGAAGACACTGTGTCTGATTATTCATCAGGAGGAGAGGTAAATTTTCCAAATGTTTGATCAAACTCCACTGTGATCAGTCCCATGTGCCCCAATCACATTTGGAAATCCTGGGTAATGAGAATGTTAGGCTGATTGTGAGATTCTTTATGGAACTGTGGGTGTTTTTGCCTGTGTATTACCTACCTGCAATGGCATGAAATGCCTCTTTTATTGTCTGCACACGCAGGTGTCCAGGAAACACTATGAAAACCCGAAGGAAATATTTCAGAGCCAAACATACTTTACGAATTGCCTGGCAAACTACACTTTTAGATAGATTTTCCGCATCGCCTACAATATATAAAAAAAGTGCCACTTGCAAAAAACCTCAAAGCAATGTATAATGGCTGTGTGGTTGTGAGAGCCGGACTTTGCCTAGTTTGACTTTGAATATAAGGTGCTAATAAATCTTTAAGGTACAATATTCTCCCCCAGCTAAAGCGGTATCTTTCGAAAAGAATTTCATCTGGGAGCAATAAAAAATCTTGATTGTGCAAAACCATCTCTATATGAAATTCTCTTCTTACAATTTGCGCACCAATATCAATTGGTTGCTCATTCATGAACGGCAAAGCCATGTCTGAATGAATTCCATGCACAGACACTGATTAAGTGTGTAAGCTAATCCTTGTTTACTCGGAGCAGGTTTGAGGATTTGGATGTGCTGCTATGACAACACATCCTGCAAGAGTTTCGAAAAATCAACAGATCCAGGATCATGTCAAATTGTCAACAATTACATCCGGCTAAACGAGTGATCCACGTACGAAAAATACCCCCCAGATCTGTAAGAGCCATTTGCTAGTTATTTAGGTTATGTTAAGCTGATTGAAGTATTTTCTTAGTTATATAAATTTTTGTCAATAAATTCGTGCATAGTACATGGGATGTTCTTATAACACCCCATAGGCAGAATTAAATTGGTATATTCTAACTATTTCTTGTCTATCTGACTACAGATTAGTCTCAGATAGTGAACTGCCTTGCCATAAGCAAGGCATGGAGGGCACACAGCTTCAAACTGTGTCTTAACGTGCCCAGTTGTATGTAACGTAAATTTCTCTACTGATCATACAGCACTGTACGTATAGAACATATTGAATGTGAAGCAAAGCATAGAGAAGTAACTCAACTTTAAGTATAAAAAACAACTGAACTTTAACAAAAAAAGGTTCATTTTAAAGAAGAGATATTTTTTTCTTTTTAGCTTTTTATTCTGCATGTGTAATAATAACTTGTTTCTATTCTTGTGTGAAATATTTGCTTTGAATTTTCACTAAACATTTTTAAAACAATCTTTTTTGGACTGAGAAATTTCTTTTGGTATGTGTTTGACTCATGCTTGATCGTGCTTTACCTACTAGCAGCTACAATATCAAATGTTTAAGAAAAATATTGGCTCATTTTGAATTTGATGTCAGCAATGCATTTCAAAAAAGTTGGGACAGGAACAAAAAAAGACTGCAAAAAATGTGTAAAGCTAAAAAAAACACTGTTGGAACATTTCATAACAAAATAGGTTAATTATGCAATATCAGTAATTACCAAAATAGACAGAGATAAAATTATTGACTATAAAAATATGCATACATGCACTCATTTAGAGACTACAATAAGTCCTTATATTCTACTCAGTTTAAAGAAGACAATCTAATGAGATTTTTGATGCATTACAGATACCACAGCTAGATATTCTCAGCTCAGAGGAACTAGATAAACCTCTGACAATCTCGGAATTACTAGATGTTATAAACTCACTTCAGAGTGAGAAAGCAGCAGGTCCTGATGACTACCCTGCTAAAATTTATCAAAACTTTTCAATTAAGTTAGCTCCCCTTTTATTAGCAACATTTATAGAAACCAGAGACAATAAAATTCTACCTCAAACTTTTTGTCAAGCAATTAATCTTTCCTAAGAAAAATAAGGACTTATTACAATTATCATACACACCAATTTCACTTCTGAATAACAATGTTAAGATATTCTCCACAGTTCTAGCTTGAAGGATTGAGAAAGTGTTTCCTTCGGTAATATCACAAGAACGGATTTATTAAAGGTAGACACTTAACTTCCAATCTTCGACATATAATTTAATGTAATATATTTACCCATAAAATCTAGCACTCCGGAGATCATATTATCTTTGGATGCAGAAAAACCATATTATATGGTTGAATGGGATTCCTTGTTCACCACTTTGCACAAATCTGGGTTTGGCCCAACATATGTGCATGAATCAAACTACTGTATACCAATCTAGAAGCTTCACTTTGTATTAACAACATCATTTTAGACTACTTCAAACTAGAATGTGGTACTACTGTAGGCAAGGGTGCCCCCCATGACCACTGAAATGCATTTGAGATAATCGAGACTTGAACAGAAAATATCACTATATACAGATGAAATGGTACTATATATATTGGACACACAAAATTCTGTGCCTGCAGCCCTAACTGTACTAGCATAATTTCAAAAGATATCTGGACTCAAAATTAATTTGAATAAATGTTTTCTTTTTCTATTGAATTCTCTAGCACACAACATTAGATTAAATACCTTCCCTTTCATCATCACAGATCAGTTTAAATACATAGGGGTAGCCATCACAAGTAAACATAAAGCTCTTTTTCAACAAAATTTTGCTGTCTGCATTGAAAAACTTAAACAAGACGTGTATAGATGGTTTACTCTTCATCTAACTTTAGCAGGGAGAATTAATACTGTCAAGATGAATATCTTTCCAAAGCTTCTGTTTCTATTTCAAAACATCCCCATATACATTAATAAACCTTTTTAGACTCAATCATAGCCTAATTTATTTCGAATTCAAAACATCTACACCTCCAAAGGGTGACCTACAACAACCTAAAGCAGAGGGCAGCAAATATAAAAACTATAAAAACCTGGACATTGACAGAAATAGATGAACACACACAATCTTGGTCCACAGTAGAAATAAAATCCTGCAGTACCTCTTTATATTCCTTGTTTTGTATCCCAGTAAATACAGGTTATCATCAATATATTAACATCCCAATTGTCCTTCATTTACTCAGAATATGGAACCAATGTAGGAATCACTTTGAGACAAAGAAGCTTTTATCTGTGGCAGTTCTACAAGATAGCTACCTTTTTCCACCCTCTCAAACTTACACCATTTTTAATGTTTGGAAAACATAAAGGATTAAATCATTTAGAGATTTGTATATAGATAATGTATTTGCATCCTATGAACAAGAACACTACAGATTTAGCCTCCCATCAACACAATTTTTCCACTATTTCCAAATTAGAAACATTGATAAACAAAATCTGCCCAGTTTTTATTTCTATTCCAGAAGAAATATTGATCAGTCTTGAAGACTCAGACATAATATATTTAAACATTTTAAAGTCCCTTCCTTTCAAAGACTCCAGAGTACTCTGGGAAAAGGATCTCTTACTCAACATTTCAGAAAAGAAGTGGAAGGCAGCCATGTTCAGAATTCATTCTAGCTCCATATGCACAAAGCATGCAATTATTCAACTTAAAATCTTTTATTAAGCACATCTATGTCTTATTTGAATTTCTCCAAAATGTTTTAAGGGCAAGATCAAACCTGTGAACATTGCAATTGAGTTGCAGCCTCATGCTTTGGGCGGGTACCAAATTAACATCATTCTGGACCAAAATCTTTTAATGCCTATCAGACACCCTTGGTGTCACAATCCCTCCTAACCCATTAATAGCTGTGTTTGGTGTACTCCCAGATGGGCTTAAAGTGGAGAAGGACAAACAGACTGTGATTGCCTTTACTACACTATTGGCACGTAGACTTATCTTGCTCAACCTATTTTAAGTCAGTGAATAACTAATGTTATATACTATTTGAAACTGGAAAAAAATGTAATTTTCACTTAGAGTATCTATTCAAAACTTTTATACAACTAGGCAGGATCTAATCAGTTTAGAATAAGTATTTATATTGAGTAAAAGGTTTCTCTTCCTTTTTTTATACTCTTAAACTTTTTCTCTTGGGTAGGGGTTGAATTGAATTTGGTTTTGCTAAGTTTGACTTGTTTGTATGGAATGTTACTTGCTTTTAATAATTTCAATGAAGAAAGGTTAATTAACAACAGAACAGTTACATTATTGGATATAAAAAGAGTATCCCAGAGAGACATGGTCTCTCAGAAGTAGAGATCAAACTTAAAATCATGTAATATGTACCTTGTGATCCCCAGGTGGCGCTGCAGCTCCCTAAACTCCCAACACTCAGGCTCGGACACCAGTTTGCAATGAATAAAGGGTTTTTATTGTGTGAAACTGTTAAGTAAGTGTTTCCCACACCACAACCACACTGCAATTCAACACTCTGCAACTCTGTAATCTCTTTTTCCTTTTCACCTCCGCTCCTCCAGGCAAGCTTTGTCTTCCTCCTCCAGATTCTGGCTGTCCGAACTGCAGCAGGCTACACCTTTATGTAACTTCTGGTATCCTAAAATTATGGCCCGGGAGTACTTCCTTGGTAAGTCTGGAACCGAACAATGTAGGGCTCGCTAGTTCTCTCAGTGCCTCTGGCAGTACCCACAGAACCTAACAGGGCTGAACCAATGAAGTACAGTTCCCATTGTGCCCTGCAGGAATTTGTGGTGGTATGATAACCTGGGTCGACTGCCATCTAGCGTTTCAGGGAGACAATGCCCTAAGCGAATTGTCCTCTCCTGTCCTTAATAAAATTAACAGTTCAATTTTCACTTCAAAGTAGATAGATTTGACAGTCTTTCTGTAGTTTTTTTCAACATTTTCATGCATAGTTTTTTATTTTATTTGGTCTATTTCCTTCTTTTGTTAGTGTTTCGACACTCAGAGTATCATACAGCGATGTTGTCATTCAGCATGACTGTGAGTTTGAAAGTGATTGTTTCACAGGCCATTTTATAAATAAACAGATGGAGAGAAAAATCAGAATTTTGTTTAGTGGATCTCATGACCTAGGTTGAAATCCTGAGTCTGGTCATTGCATGTGTGGAGATTAGACATTTGTCACTTTATTTTATGGTTTTTCACCAAGTACACTGTTTTTTTTTCCCCCAATACTAAAATGTGGATTTTAGTTTTACTGGGGATTCTTATTTGATCTTCTGTGAGTGTGAATTTGTCCATGTGTATGTCCTGAAATGATATAGCACTTCATTTAAGATTGGCTTTTACCATTCTCAATGCTATAGGGATAAACTCCTGCCCACTGCTCCCCTAAATTAAGGAAAAGGGGTTGGACACTGCTAGCTTGTGGGAATATTGTAGCAGGCATAAAGGAAAAAAAATTAGGACTAGCAAAAAGAAAAAAGTAATTGTTGTTAACAATGGAAAACACATTTTTTCAAATTAGAACAATCTAGACAAGAACAGGCTATTCAGCCAAAAAAACCTCGCCAGTCCTGTTCACTTAATTCTTGTAAAAAAACATAAAGTCTAGTTATGAAAGTCCTTAAAGTCCTATTGTGTACCACAGTACATGGTAGCTTATTCCATGTGTCTATGTTTCTCTGTGTACATAAAAATGCCCTAATGTTTGTGCGAAATTAACCCTTAAAAAGTTTCCAACTGTGTCCTCATTTCTTGATGAACTAATTTTGAAATAATAGTCTATCATAACAATTCTCTTCATAATTGTAAACACTTCAATCATGTCACCTCTTAATCTTATTTTGCTTAAACTGAAAAGGCTCAGCTCTTTTAATCTTTCCTAATAACCTGGCCCCTGTCGCCCTGGAATGAGCCTAGCCACTCCTTTCTGGATCTATTCTAGTGCTGCTATGTCCATTTTGTAATCTGGAGACCAGAACTGCACACAGTACTCCAGATGAGGCCTCACCAGTACATTATAAAGTTTGAGCATAACCTCCTTGGACTTGTACCCTACATATCATGTGTGGTGTTTATTCTTCCCCAAAGAAGACAGCACAAACAAACACAAAGTTCTGGGGACCGTCCCCATATATTGTCGTCCAGACAATAAAGAATGTAAATGATTCAGAGTTTCAAAAGTAAAACAGTGAACAACTTACTTTGACAAAAATGGCGGCTTTATACAGAACAGGATTGTGGTACAGGAAATGGTTGGCAGGAAGTGACGTTGGAAACAGGAACCGGAAACAACGTTATCATGATTGGACGGAAGTGAGGTGGATTGATGGAGCCGGAAGTGACATCATCATGGTTGGCCGGAAGTGACGTCGTCGTGGCCATTTTGGAACCTGGAAGTGGAGGAACTATTTTTCTTCAGGTGTTCTGTTGACCAAAAGAGATTTGGGTAAGTACCGCGTGATAACCCTCTATCTCGCGATGTTTCACTCACCTTTAGGCTCTTTGACTGCCTCCTAATCTCACATGTGTGACACATGCTATATAACATGACATTCTGTTAGCCTTCTTAATGGCTTATGAACACTGTCTGGAAGTCGATAGCATAGAGTCCACTATGACTCCTAAATCCTTCTCATAAGGTATACTCTCAATTTTCAGACCTCCCTTTGTGTATTAAAACCTAACATTTTACTTCCTATGTTTAATACCTTATATTTACTGACATTAAATTTAAAATGCCACAAATCTGCCCAACAGTGTATGCTGTCCAAATCGTTCTGAAATTATTTAATGGCTTCCAAATTATCTGCCAATACACCTATCTTGGTTTCATCTGCAAACTTAACAAGACTTTTTGACTTCTTATATTCCTATCCAAATCATTTATCTATATGTAAATATCAGCGGCCCCAGCACTGACCCCTGTGGAACATCACTCTTAACATCAGCCATTTCTGATAAGGTTCCTTGCACCATAACCATCTACTTCCTGTGTCTGAGCCAACTTTGCACCTATCTACAAACATCACACTGAACTCCCACTTCTTTTACTCTCATTCCCAGCCTCTCATGTGGCACCTTATCAAATGCTTTCTGAAAGTCAAGGTAAATAATATTATATGCTCCACTTTGATCATATCCTTTTGTTGCATCTTCATAGAATTCCAGCATGTTAGTGAAATGTGACTTCCCTCTTCTGAACCCATGCTGATTGTTCAGAAAAACTTGTATACTTGCCATGTGCTGCTCAAGCTTATCCTTAATAGTTCCTTCCATTAATATTCATGTGATGCACGTTAAGCTTAATGGCTTGGATCTGCCTGGTCACCCTTTTTATATAATGGAATAATATTTGCTATTATCCATTCCTTCAGAATCTCCTCAGTGCACAGTGACTTCCTAAAAATATATGTCAATGGTTTATATATGTACTCACTCGTCTCCTTAAGAACTTGAAGGCAAATACAGTATAATCTGGTCCTGGTGATTTGTTTGATTTCAGTCTATTTAATCATAGCAGTAATTCTCCCTCTACAATACCTAAATCATTCAGAACCTCCTTAGCAGCCCTATTTACTGCTGGGAGGTTATCCATCTCCTCACTTGTGAAGAGCTCAAAAAAATATAAGTTAAGAGTATCCGCTATTTCATTGTCTGTATCTTTTAATTCCATTTTACTATTACTGGTACACTTCCCCTCCTCCTTGACTGAACTTTAACTACTAAAGTACTGAAAGAATTTCTTCAGTTCGTCTTTCATCTCATCTGCTATATTCTTCTCCAGCTGTCTTTTTAGCTCTCCTAATATCCTTCCTAATGGTTGCCCTCATGTTCTCAAGCGCTCTACAATTCATTTTGCATTCATTAGTCTTATATGCCTTATAAAGCTGTTTATTTCTTTACAGCTTCTTTTTTAACTCTTTATTAATCCACTGCGGAGTTTCTTTAAATTTCCTATTAATTCCAAATTTAGATATGTACCTGTCCTACGTTACATGTAAAACATTTTTAAACCTGTTCCACTACTCCCCACTGTCTCCACACTTAAAACCTTAGTCCAGTTTATCCTTCTTAGACTTTGCCATATCTGCTCAAAATTAACCCTGATCCTAGTGGTTCAATCAACTCTAAACCCTCAATTCAGTCCTGATTATTACAAAATACTATCCAGGCAGGGTTCACCCCACATTGGTGCTTTAACATACTGTGTTAAAAAACAGTCGCTGATTACTTCTAAAAACTCTGCCATTTGCAAAGTTATCCCAGTTAATATTCGAATATTTAAAGTCCCCAAAGACTATAATATCCCCCTCTAAACTTGCCTTTTTAATATTAATAAAAAGATGTGTGTTGAAATTGCTGTCTGCATTGGGTGGTCTATTGCACACTCCTAAAATAAGGCCTCTTTCCCTAATACTTTCCAGGCAAAGCCACATGTCCTCACTAAGATGGGGCTCATTTTCCAACTGAAGGGGACTTGCGTTTAAATTCTGTTTGACATAAACAGAAACCCCATCTCCTTCTCTGTTCTGCCTATCTTTCTTAAAAAATGTGTATCCCTCTATGTTAGTTATACTCATCCCCATCTTCGTTACTTAGTCAGGTCTCTGTTGTTGCTGTATTATCATAATTATGCTCTACTACATACAACTCCAATTCACTTGCCTAATTTTTGATACTTCTGGCATTAAGGCAAGCTATTTTTAATGTGTTACTCCTTTTACATTTAAAAGTTAGGTTAGAATTTGCTTTTTTTCTCTCCATGTATAGTTCTAAGCCTGGCCTTTCTTAAACTCCCTGCCTACCACCATTACCCCCCCATCCCTGGTTTAAACAATCCTCGACTAACCTACTCATATGTCTCCCCAATACATTGGTGTCCCTCTGGTTCAGATGTAACCTGTTGAGGCAGAACAGGTCCCATCTGTTCCAAAGGGAGTCCTAATGCCTCATAAACCTATACCATTCTACCCTGCACCAAGATTTGATCCACGCGTTAAGCCTTTTAATCCTCTCAATCTTACCTGGACTGGTGTATGGAACAGGCAGAACATAAGAGAAGATTACCTGCTCCTCACCCTGGCTGAACTGAGATACTACCCTTACGTATGTCATTTGTTCCTACATGGACAATGACAACTAGATCCATCCCTGCTCTGGCCAAGAGTTATCCACCCTTCCAGGGAGGTCTCCCACCTGTGCACCTAGAAGGCAACCCACCATGAGAGACTCTGCGTCTTTGGAGCAAACCTGTGCTTCAGTCCTTCTAATGATTGAGTCTCCTACCTATCACTACCTCTCTCTTTCTGGGAACTGGTTTTGAGGTGGCCCGTTGGTGCTCCTAATCCCTGCCTACCACCTCAGAATCATCAGAGACACCATCTAGTTCCGCGAGGACCTAAAAACGGTTTAACACTTCCAATTCTGGGATTGATGCCACTGGACAGTGTGCACCCTATGCATTGCAACTTCTGACCGTGACCCACGCATCTCTACCTGTCTGGTCTGGAATCTCCTCCCACACCACATTAGGGGTGCACACTATCTCTCAAAATGACACCTGGGACAGGTCTGCCAATTCTTTACTACAATGCAAGGCTAGCTAATTCTTCCTCCAGGACAGTAACACTGAGCTTGAGGTGTTGCATCAGCTGGTTCCTCCAAGCCGTCATCTAAAAAGGCCAGCCTCCAACAGGACTTTCATTGCACTAGTCTTGTTATTAAAATTTGATTTAAGATTACTAAAACTGCCTTTTTTCTTTTTTGTTTGTTTGTTTGTTTTTATTTTCCTTTTCAAAGTGCTTGTCATTGATGACTTGTTTGATTTGTGAACCTACAATAATACCTTCCTTAATCTTAGCATCAGTTATTCATGTAATATTAGTCTCAGCTATTAGAATCCTTCACCTTCGCTTTCAAAACTTTTTTCAGCAACAACACCACCATTTATTTATATAGCACATTTTCATACAAACAATGTAGCTCAAAGTGCTTTACATGATGAAGAAAGAAAAAAGACAAAATAAATAAGAATTAAAATTAGGGACACTAATTAACATAGAATAAAAGTATGGTTCGATGGCCATGAAGGACAGAAAAAACAAAAAAAAAAACTCCAGATGGCTGGAGAAAAAAATAAAATCTGCAGGGGTTCCTGGCCACGAGACCGCCCAGCCCCCTCTAGGCATTCTACCTAACATAAATGACCTCAATCAGTCCTCAATGTATTCAGTGTTCTCATGGAAGAATTTGACGATGACAGTCATATGGACTTCTGGCCTTTAATCCATCAATGTTCAACAATTCAAGTTTTGTAGAGGATGCAAAAATATCATTGTTGGATTGACAGGAGATTTATGTAACACGCTTTTATGCTTTGGGAATAAATTCTTAGGGAGCAGCCAGCTCTTTTAAATGTAATGAGACTCTTTAGCACAGCACCTGGTATATCCGAGCTGCATTCCTAGTAGCAGACCAAAAATTTTAGCTGTTTGTGTGACCGGAGATCAAACAGATTCCATAGTGGTTTTCGGTCTTGCCCTTTACGCACTGAGAACTGACTGAATTCATTGAATATTATATTGTATACGGTAGAGGGTAAAATACCTAAAATCTTGCAATTTTGTCTTGGGAGAGCATTGATCTCAAAGTGCTATTTCGCTATTTCTCATTCGTGGATGAGCCTCGACCCATCATTTCTTTTGAAGGACTAAGCCTCATAGGCCTACAAGAAAACACAACACCTTGTTATTTTAACTTGTCACATCCTTATTATTCCTAAATTATCCATGTCCCAGATTATTTGACAAATTATGGTATGGCGTACATCAATTTCAGAATAAACATATATTTAAAAAATGCAATTGATTGGGTAAACCTGTCTTTATAATGTTTTTGTTTGAATACAAGTCAAAGTAAGTTTACAGATCAGTGCTTTTTGCATTTATTGTCATTTTCTATGTTGTTCCAACTTTTTGGAATTGGAGTTATACAAAGGAAAGTCTAATATTGTTATTTGCTAGAGCTCTTTGATTTTCAATAAGGAATACTTAGGGTTTTGTTAGATTTTGACTAAGAAAAGGAATTTTTCCTACAAATTTGCTTTAGATTTTTGTTTTTAGTATATGACTTTTCTGTTTAAAGCTGATCCTCCAGCTAGGACATTGGATATCTCTGGGTCCACAGTTCTTGAGACTGATCCCCCAATTAGCAGTGAACCACCCAATCTCACTGAGATTGCACAGGTGTTGAACCAGCTAAGGATAGGGAAGGCTGCCAGGATCTGTGGTATACGGAGTGAACTTCTCCAGTCTGTTGGTAAGGCTATCTTCCTTACACTGCAAGCAGTCTTGGCTTACTTTTGGGAAACATGCATCATCCCAACTTACTGGAAAACTAGACTTGTCTTCCCAGTCTAGAAAGGGACAGGTGATCGCCTGGATTGTGGCCACTACAGGGGAATAACACTGTTCTTGGTGCCGGTTAAGGTCCTTGCTAAGGTCATACTTAATAGGATTCGTGATCACCTGTTTCTCTACCAGTGACCAGAGCAGTCTGTTTTTATGCCTAAGAAGTCTATCATCGACCGCATTCTGGCACTGAGGGTTTTCATTGAGCACAAATGTGAATATCGGCAGAGTTTCCTTGCAGTCTTTGTAAATTTTCATAAAGCGCTCAACTCATGCTGCCCTGTGAGACTTCCTGAGACACTGCAGGATTCCCCTGAAGTTGCTGGATATAATGGGCATCCTGTGCACTGATACTGTGAGTGCTCTGCAGAGTGGATGCAGAACCTTTGCGTTTTTCCCAGTTGATTCTAGGGTCATCAGGGGTGTGCTCTTGCTCCTGCTCTATTCCATGGGAGTTGATGCTCATACTCTGTTCAATGGGGGTTGAACACTGCTCAACTGGCTGTTGGGCAGGGTTATGGGGTCCAGCACCTGTGAAGTATCTGTTGGTGAAGAAATATTCACGGTTCTTGACTTTGCCGACAATGCTGTGACCTTCATGGAGTCAATGGGGCTCTTGAGTTACTTAGTGAGGAGTCTGAGTGTCTAGGCTTGTGAGTGTCCAAGATAAAAACCAAGATCCATGCCATTAATGACCTCTTCAGCACAGCCATCAGCAGTGTTTCTGTCTGCGGAGAAAATGTCGACCTCATCAAGAGGTTTACTTACTTCAACAGCGACATTCATGTCTCTGGTGACTCTTTTCCTATTAAGTCGGTAGACAGATTGGGAGAGCTTGGGGTTGTCATGAGGTTGCTGGAAAGGGGTGTGTCCACCTCCTGATATCTTTGCAAAAGAACAAAGGTCCAAGTCTTTAGAGTCCTGGTGCTTCCTGTTTTGCTATTTGGATACAAGACATGTATGTTATCCAGTGGCCTGAGACGAAGACTCGACTTTTTCAGTACTGTGTATCTTCGGAGAATCCTTGGGTTCCGCTGGTTTGACTTTGTGTGAACAAACAGTTGCTCATGGAGTCCCAAATGAGACACATTACCTGCATTGTGAGGGAGCATCAGTTACGGCATTACAGCCATGTGGCACAATTCCCTGAGGTTGATCCAGCTAACAGCATCCTCATTGTTGAGGAGCTGAGCGGATGGACCAGGTCAAGAGGACGCCCATGTAATAACTGGTTGTGGCATGTAGATGGTCATTTCTGAAGGGTGGGACTGGACTGTGTGTCTGCCTGGGGGAGTTGCCAACTAGGATCCCGAGCTATTTTATTGTGTGTTGGGTGCAGCAACGCACTTTACCAGTGCATTCTCCCCAACCTGACCTGAAACTTGACTTTCAAATTTACATGGGTGACCCAAACCTGTTTTCAAATTCCTTGCTTTGATTTTCCTTATATTATCACTTCTCTATTGCTAGAAATAATTCAAATTGTGGTGGCACGGTGGCGCAGTAGTAGTGCTGCTGCCTTGCAGTAAGAAGACCTGGGTTCGCTTCCTGAGGAGCGGAGTTTGCATGTTCTACCCTTGTCTGCATGCGATTCCTCTAAGTGCTATGGTTTTCTCCCACAGTCCAAAGACATGCAGGTTAGGTGTATGTGCGATTCTAAATAGTCCCTAGTGTGTGCTTGTTGTGTGTGTGTGTGTGTGTGTGTGCCCTGTGGTGGGCTGGTGCCCTGCCCGAGGTTTGTTCCTGCTTTGCACCCTGTGTTGTCTGGGATTGGCTCCAGCAGACCCCCATGACCCTGTAGTTAGGATATAGTGGGTTGGACAATGACTGGCTGACTGAATTCAAATTGTTTGGACTTTCCATACTTCCAGTCAATTCATTACCAGTTATTGCATTTAGTCATGCATAAACAATAAGTCCAGCATGTGACTGAAGCAGTGGTCTTGAGGAGCTATCATACTCAAAATATAATACTAATTCTAAGTGTGACATTCCAAAAACACTGTACACTCCTCCTTAAAATTTTCCTTAAATAAAAATGTGGATTTATCTGGAACTAAGAATTCATTCTAAAAAGAAATACAAAATTAACTACCACCAAGTGTCGGTCAAAGCCCATTTGAAGCCCTAGGCAGGGTTGATAGATGTCGCTACTCGTTGCCCATAGCAGGTAGCCCCCCTTGGTGTATTACTTTTATAAACGGTGCACAGTCCTCTCGCATTTACTTTCATTAACAGCCCCCAACCTGGGGGGAGGGTATCCCTCAAGGTCTGGAGTATGCGCTCCTTTCTTTCATAAATGGCAGCCCTCAGATAACGACGTCGTGGGCAGCTGCCTATGTCACCTAATGTATTGGCGGTTACCACCACACACAACCATTTTCCACACCCTCTTCTAAACAAAATGGAGGTTTAGATGTTTATTGGGTCATTATTGTCACATACAGTATATCACATATAGTGAAATTCTTACGTGCATGTTCTAATCAAAGCGCAACATGCCACTCCCCAGCACGATGAGTAAAAGATACTGTATTTCAGTTCTGGCAGTTCAAATTGATTTCATTGCACTTTCAAATTAATGCAAAAATGCAATTTATTATGATATACTCTATAAGAAAAAAAAAATAGCACACCCGTCTCCTTTAGTCTCCTGTTCATTGTCACACTTTACTGGCACCTGCTTTCTCTAAGCACTTTACTTTGATTTACAGATGACACGTCATTTTTTGACCCATTTTGATGGGCACAATAAAAAGCAACAGCAGCTCTCTCTGGCAACAGATGAAAGACAGTTCACTTGCCACTAGCCTTTACCTTTATTTCACTTGAGGTGGCTTCCTCTTTATTGCCTCTTTAACGCAATAATGTCACTTCTACTTCACAAAGTTAATTCATAAGCAGGCACAGCTGTGGATAGTCCTTGCTAATCGCAATTCTTTTATCTTAGTCTTTCCTGAAGAGACTCTTTAAAAGCAGTTATACACAATTTGGTTTTAATTACTGGCCTGGTTCTTCTGAAGGTGAAAGGGTATATTAATGTAAAATATGTGTAATAATGCAAAATATAGGCATGGTCATTCTACAGTATCATCCTGGGTTAAAATAAAACCATTAAAAATTACAATAATCACAGGACAAAAGTAAACTCATACACAAACATAATTGGTTATGGAGCAATTGTTAGAATAATTGTTAAATTAAATGTCAAATTATTAAAGTAATGTCTAGGAAAAAAATATCATATCAACTCAAGTTCAAGTTTAAATTGAAGAGTATAGTGAAATTCTTACTAGCATGTCGTACCCAACTTGCAAGATCCAAACATGATTTGTTCAAAAAGTAACCTGATGGTATAAATATACTGATACAGAGAAGTATGAAAAAAATATGGAATTAGATTTGATGGAAGATGTTTTGAGAATATGTCTTTGCGTGATACATGGAGCAATTGGATATAATTTTTATGTGAGAAGTTTACAGTTCTTGTCTAATCATGTTAAATTTAAAATTAAGACATTTAATTTTAAGAGCACTTTATCACTATACTTTATACTGTGGAGGAATGCCAAGCTGGCAAGAAAGACACCTGAATGGTGCAGAGAAAGGTTCTTTTGATATTCTGCTGATAAAAAAGAGAAACAATGGAAGCTGTAGAACTGCTACAGATGACACTGAGGAAGCACACTAGTAGTAGTAGCAGTAGTAGTAGTAGTAGTAACAAGGTTGTTATGTGTAGTGCAATTCTTACTTGCATGTATGACAAACATGCAACACATTGTCAGTCTACGAAATAACAATGAGTAAGAATGTATTAAACCATATAAATGTTTCTGCCTGGGAGATCCAGCCTTTAATGTTCTGGGAGAAAGTGAGCCTCATTTTCAGGTTCAATTCACCCTCTTAAGTCATGGACACGCATTTCCTGCTTAGCAATAAGGATCCCCAAAAGATGAATCTTGGACCCCTGTAATGGTTTGGCAAGGATATGAGTTGTAAGTTAACCTAACATGCACTTCTTTGGAATGTGCATGATAAAACAGAGTCCTTGGAGATAAACACCTGGATACAAACTCCACACAGACAACACTTGAGCATAAACTTTGAACCCAGCACATTGAATCTGGTTGGTATACATAAGCAGGCAGTGCAAATCAGTACATGTGTAAAAGAGAGAGAGAGAGAAAGAGAGATGGCCAGGGTGGAAGGAAATGCACCCCTAGGATGCTAGATTGGAGGCAACACAACAGTGGAGAAGGACCCACTAATCAAAAAGATAGTAAGGTAGACATGTAATGCAAAAGACCACAATGCCTCTGGCCACTAAATGGTATAGCATAAGGGACTAAATAGGGTTGTTCTAACTCCCGATAAAGTAGAAGGAAATGTAACTGCTCCTTTAAGGACAACTGAAGGATCCTTGTCTGGAACCTCTGGAGACATAGAAGGGCCACCTGGAAGTGATTCCAGGGCTTTGTCAGATGTGAATGAGTTGTGGGGTTTAAAGGTACTTTAATTCTTTACGCGGGGTTGTGTGATGCTGGAACAAACTATAAATACATGTAGTTGAAGCAGAAACCTTGACAACACTTAAGAAGAATCTTAAAGCAATATTAGGACATCTTAGCTATTAGTTAGACAAACAGGATTATTGGACTGAATGGTAGGATCTTACTGTATGTTCTTACAACTTCTGACCATAAAGTCAGGAGGGAAATAGGGTAAACATTCAACTGACAGGGCAAAGAGAAGCACAGTCTGAGAAACAGAGAGATGCGAAGGTGAGAAGGCGAGGCTCTTGAGAGGTGGGCATCCTCACTTAAGAAACAGAAGTTTCAAAAGCCATTTAAGCAGGGCTAGAAAGGCTTTTGGTTTCTTGTTTTGCACTGGCCGATTTGCATGGTTATATTTTCTATGTGTCCATCCCACCCTGTACTTATTTTTGTAAGAAATGTACCATGTTTTGATCATTCATTGATTCCTAGATATTGTTTCTGGGTATGGAAGACTGCTCTATCACAATACATACTACTAGCTGCCACTTGAAATACAGCATTTTCTTCCTGTATCCCAAGTTTCCTTGTGTTAGTTTGATTGGCAACTGTAAACTAATATGGAGTGACTAAGCCCTCTGACAGGCTGGCACCACATGCAGCGCTAGTTCGTGTCTTGTGCTCTATGATGCCAACATAATTTCCAGCTTTTCACAACCCTGAATTAGATAAATGGATTCAGAGAATGAAACTCCACATCCACTTCGGAAGCACTGGGGAGACTGTAATAGCATCAAATGTTTAAACTGCAATTTCATTTTGGAAATCCAGAGACTTACCTAATAAGTTCACTTATTTATCATTCTTAAACTACAATGAATTTCCTACTGCCCAAGTTAGAAGCTGTCTTGCCCCATCAGATGAACTGATTAACTGGAATTTGTTCCACTTTATAAAGGTATTTCTTTTTCAGGCCCCAATAAGCAAGTGATGAACAGATCCAATAATGTCTTGAAACTGTCCATTTTGCTGCCTGGTTAAATTTTCTTGAGCTTGTTTTAGATAATGCCTAGTAAAGATGGTACAATTAGATGAGAGTAGTCCCATTCTTCATTTGAACATCATGCCAAACGAGAAGTCTGCATGCTTTCTAGTCAAAAAGAAAGATGTGTTGATTAGCAAAACGTCACAACACTTTCTTCAATGCCTTGAGCATGAATCACTGCTTTAAATAAAGCACTCCAGTTGAAGAAAAACAGTGCCAAAAGGTGAGAGATGAGGTGAAACAAAAATCAATTTTTCAATATTGTTCTATTGAGTCCCGGTGGTCGCAAGTAAAAAAAAAAAATAAAATCTTTGAAGTGGTTGCTTCAAAGCAGTTGGATACATCTCATGATAAAGCAGACCTCTGAGCAGTTTTCTTTGAAGCAAACATCTTATTACTGCTAAGAGGATGTGTTGTGCGAAAATAAAACAATTAGCTATAAAAGCATTTGGATTTGTCTTTTCCTTATCAGATATATCAGATTAACATATTAATCTTACATTTGTCTCTAGGGCGATCAGATTATGATGAAAAGGTTCTTTAGAGCCAATGATTAATTTCAACCTATTTTGCATAACTTTGCATATTAATGCAGCTTTTAATAACTAATTCAGAGCACAGAAGGTAATTTGTTTTTCAAACTTCATTAAATCACAGTTTTAATGCTAAATTATCGTGTCAGCCCTGCTTTGGATTTCAGTGAACCAAACTGCTGTAATTGCCTTGTGAGTGATGATTGTTAAATAATTTTCACACATTTAAATGAATTTTCTTCTTATTCTACTATTTTAAATCTGCTCTTTCAAACACTTTTGTGCAAATTAGACATTATACTGTATCTATGCTGCATATTCAGCCATCCATTTTGTATACTCACCTTTAAATAGAAAGGATGGCCAGTTATGGATGCTACACCTATCCACTGTAGGGGTTAAGTGTGAACTGAGAACTCTGGTATCTTCTACTGTCCACTTACAGCAGGCCGTGTCACTATAATAAAATGTGTTTGGACTGTGGCAGGGAGCAGATTTCCCAGGAGGAGTAGAGGGAACTTATATAAGGGACATAAACATGGAATCGAGCAATGCAGAGGCTGCAGCACTATCCACAGCACCACCATATTGCTCCTTTTATATTAAATTGCACCTCATACTCAGCTTTACTTCATTGTCACTTCATTGTCTACAGGATTACCTGATATGAACATGTATAATATTTTGAAAATGACTAAGTAAAATTAAAACCCACATCAAGAAAATGAATGGTGTCCGCTTTATTGCATCATTAATTAATTCCCAATTAAAAATTAAACATGTAATGTCAAGTCTCAAATAGTAAAATATTAGTTTTCATCCTGAGTCACATCACATCTGGTAAACTCCCACCCCACTAGAGGATAAAGAAAGAACAATCATCTGCTTAATATTTTTCCTCCTGATTGCTCAAGATCGGTCTCTAGAGTGACATCTCTGTTTGACAACATGTTATGTAAACCAGACAACAACTGATGGTAATTACAACTGTTATACCTCAAAGTAATTTCATGATATATTGTTTATTTAATGTTCATTAAGGCAATCTGAATCCTAATCACGATTAACAATAATTACTGGGGGGAAAAAAGAAAAAAGATGTCTTATTAACATACTGGTAATTTACTTTACTGCTGTAAATTACTAATCAACCTGTACTGGGGCTCCTTTTGTATTTTTAAAAAGGTTTATTGTTTGATTATAAAAGTCAAAAATAGTATACCCCTGGTGTATCAGGATTGGATTTTTGAATGAATGGCAGGAAAAGTAATAAAAGCAAAGGTAAATAGAAGTCTTTAGATGCTGTATTATAAGTAAAGTGTGTGTATATTGACTCAGGCTTGAGACAGGCAGTATTTCAATAAATTTAAACTCAAAAAAGTCTTCTATTTTCAAATAAGAAAAATAAACAGAATGAAGAAGCTGCAATTTTATTTTTGTGGAAGACCAAACACAACAATATTAATGTAATGCAGAGTGATTTTGGCTAAATTTTATTCTAGACTTAATTTAACAAACCATGTTTGCTAGGTATTAAACAGTTAAAGCAAGTGCTTAAACACTGAAATGTAATTATTGAAATTTTTTGTGTTTGTCTACAAAAGTGCCAATCATTGATAATATACCTGAATAACAGTTATACTAGAAGGCAGAGTTTTAGTAAGATTGAATTTAATATATCTGTATTAATGCACCCATCCACTTAAAAATGGCTATAAACTAAAAATGAATTTGGTAAACTTGGAAAATACTAAACTACCAAATATTCTGTTGAAGAAATAACATGTTGTGATCCTCTTACCTGAAAAAGCCACAGAGGTGTAAAGCTTTCAAAAATAGCCAGGGAAGGAGGCCTGCATCCTACTAGCTTACCCAGAGGAATTGCACCAAAAGGCAGCCTAGCTTCTGCTTGAGTGGCTGGCGAGGGAGTATGATGGGCTAAAATGCACTTAACTCTTAAAGTTCAAAAATATACTCTGAAATGTCAAAAAAGACACTCAAAATGCACCACTAGTAAAGGGAGACAATCATCCCTTGGTTAGTAGGCAGCAAGGCAACAAAATAGCTTTTTAAAAGGAGAAATTATTTTTAAAAAAAATGTAAAAAGTAAATGCTCAGGAGAGTAAAATAGAGTTGCCAAGAAGGCAATCCTAAGCAAACAAGTTCTAAAACACTATCCAGAAATCATTACCCCAAAACAGAAGCAAAGAGTTGAAAATGCAAGTAGATACAAGTAATACCAATAGCAACACAGGAAAAAAATCACCAGCAACCAAGGGCATACAATATACAGCAGAAGGACTGCAATTAACAAAAGGTGAATGGATTGTAGAATGCTGGCCGACCCAAAAAAGTTGAAATCTTAAATGTAAAATGTTTCACAGTCAGTTGGCTCCATTGTAAAAAAAGGACTTCACAAGCTCACCCGAGTTTACAAGTTTCAACAGGTCTTTTGGAGCTGCTGAACATTTTTTCCATGGCCGAGGTAGATGCTGATCAGTTTAGTTAGGTCTTTTCCATCTTTTTTCCTTGATTTCTGTTTCTCTCCTACTTTTGAAAAATGGCAAAAAAGAACTGGATGTCCTGCCTTCCAGGGTTCCACTGTCAGTCACAGGATGTATCGGCAATTCTAATACCCACGCAAGTAGACCAGACAGCAGAAAACACATAACATTTTATGTGGCAGCGCTATATTGATTCCCACGCCAGTCGACAGTATGTCTAAAGTAGGGCTTGATATTGGCCACATGAATAGTTTGAGTTTTGGCATCTAATCCACTACCTCTTTGTATGCGGAAATTAACCAGTCCTAAACATTTTACAATTTTTGGCGGTCCTGACCATTTCGGCGCTACCTTAGTAGCAAATCTGTTGACAGCACTGGAGAGCTGATGAGTCCTAGTCCAGACCAAGTCTCCGACAACAAAGGGTACCTCTTGTCATTGTGCATTATAATACTTGGCATGCCTGGATGTCGAACTCACCAACCTCCTTTGGATGCGCTGCTTTAATTTTTCTAGAATCTAAATAGTACTGTATGTTTTTGAGTCAGGGAGACAAGTTGGGGTGTGAGATGGTCAATGGGACTTTTGAGTTGTCTGCCTATTGCAATCAGAACAGGTGTCTCACCAGTGGCCTCACACACTCTGTGTTGATGTCAGATCGGAGCTCCAGTAGCCACTTATCCCAATGTTGGTGTCATTCACCCACATAGGAGGCCACCATAGTCTTCAGGGTCCTAATCACTCTCTCCGTCAGATTGATCTGTGTATGGTAAGCCGTGGTGAGTTTTTGTTTGACCCCCCAAGCTGTATACAGTTCCAGGAACAGAGAGCTGGTAAATTGCAGACCCCTATAAGATACAATATACTTTGGAACCCATCAGTAGGTGAAAATCTCATCTTTCAGGGTAGAACAAATCTTTGGAACCTTGGCAACCCTGAGTGCAAACAGTTCTACTCATTTTGAAAAATAGTCTACAATGACTATCAAAACCATCTTTTGGTTTCTTGTTGAGGGTAAAAGCCACATAAAATCATGCAAGATCTGTCAGCAAATGAAGAATCCACTGGGTAACCTAGCTATATTTCTCCAACCATTTTTTTGACCGAACCAGGCGAAATATTGAGCATTGACTTGATGGTTTTGACGTTCAACCACACTCATGACTCATGCAGGGATCAATGAGATATTGAGTGTGTTGCAGTCCAGTTATCTGGAGGATCCGGATAATAAGTACATCAATGGCAATCTACTTTAAGTTGCCACTGCTATCTAATGGCTCGATGAAAGAATAACATCTGTGACAGAGATGGCATAATATCCCGTGAAGAGGAGTTCCGGGTCTATGTGGAAACCGCAATCAAAGAGCTGAAAGACAGCTACTCTGCCCAGCCGGCAACTATGGAGCAGAGATTGTCCAGTGTCTGTATCAGCATGATTGTCAGTGGAAGGAAGAGCTATGTAATGAGATATGAAAAAGTATGTCCATGATTAAAATGACGGCAGTACAGTTAATGCCAAGGGTAGGATTGTGAGTTTATCAATCCAAAGTGTGCTCCCTTCTGTGCCAGCACTTCACTTTGTTTTTCCAAAGTTTAAAATGGACTACACTTCTGAGGATGTGATAGACTTTTTGGAGAGCGGGGAAGATTTTGTGTCTGCTACACCTATGAGCAACAAAGAGCACGGTCCAGTGAGGAGCTGGTGTCAGGCTACCTGGCATAAGATCACTGTTTCATTTAAACATTAATTTCTTAATGCTTTCCTTCCCTCTGGTTATAAGATGGAACTTGAAGAGTGTCTCCAGTCCATGGTTCAAGCACCAACACAGTCCATACGGGAATTTGCTTACAATTATCGGGCTCTGTGTCTGAAGTGGCAACCTGACATGGCAGAGGAGGAGCTGGTATGTTGTATGCTGAATGTCTTAAATCCACACTTGGCTGGAGGCTTAAAGAAATTGCTTACCTCAGTGGGAAGACTCGTGAAGGTTGGTTCTCCTGTAGAGTGAGAGTGAGCTGCTTTCAATGAATACTAGACTAAAGTTCAGACAAGTAAAAAAGGAAGCCCATTGCTCAAAACCACATTAAAAACAGTACATCCAAACCGAAGCTGGGGTCTCAGTTGTCCAAATCCAGACATCTCTTGTGGTTGTTTCTGTCCAGGTAAGAGGATTACAGGTGGAGGCAGTCATTGATACTGGAAGCCACTTCACTCTGATCTTGCGGAAAAGGATTGCATTACCAGGTGAAGATCTTGCAACAGCAACCGTGGTCAAATTTATTTTAGTAGAATGCATCAAGCATGTGGCAGTGGGGAGGGTCCTGTTAACCTTCTAAATATACACAACCCTCTGAAGACCAAAACCTATGTTCTGGAGGACAAGCACCGGACCATTCCATTGTTCCTCAGACTGGATTTTTCTACATCCATCAAGATGCCATTATATCTGCATTTGAGGAAATACTCTGTGGATGGGAGTGAAATGAAGCCATTCCTGTCTAAAGCTCAAGAAGATATGGGATGGTCCAGCTTCATCTTTTATGCAGCTGAGGTGATGACTTCAAAGACCAACTGTCTAGACAGTGTTCTGAAACAACCCAAGGAGGTGAAGCCCCTATTTAGCCAATGGCCAGAGGTTTGGATAGAAAAGCTGGGGTTGACCAATGTTATCTCACATGTAATAAGGACCATGGATAGTCCCAGTTCACCACAGGAAATTTCATTCATGTCTGCCCAGAAGAGAGAAATCATAAAGGAGCATCTGGACAAGATGTTAAAGGACGGCGTCATACAGCCTTCATCCTTACCCTGGGCCTCTCCGGTAGTCTTAATCAAGAAACGGGATGGGTTATATTGATTCTGTGTAGACTACAGGGAATTAAATGCAAAAACTCATCATGAAGCTTATCCAATGCCCCTAGTCTATGAGATCTTGCAGATTCTGCATGGGGCAAACATTTTTAGCACCCTGGACCTGTGCAGTGGATATTGGCAAGTACAGATGGATGAAAACAGCAAACCAAAGACAACAGTAATTACCACCGAAGTGTTATTCCAATTCAAAGCCATGCTATTTGGACTGAAGAATGATGGGGCTAGTTTCCAGTATCTTATGGAGCAAGCACTCAAGGGGCTAATTTGGAAAATCTGCTGTGTGTACACTGATGACATTGTTGTGCTCTCTACAGTACTGAAACAACATCTACAACATTTACAAGTGATCTTCCAGAGGCTGCAACAGGCTTATCTGGCCCTGAATGTGAGGAAATGTTGCTTCCTTCAACCCCAGGATAAGTTCTTAGGATGGAAAAAGAGGTTGAAGTGGAAGATAGAAGTGGTACAGAGATATCCTACAGTATACCCACGAATCTGAAAAGGCTGCAGAGATTTCTTGGTCGAGTGGGGTGTTACAACAAATCTATACCTAGATTGACCGACATTGCAACTCCATTGATTTATGCAGATCCTGTCAGAACAAGAAACCAGATGTCCCGCCTTCTGGGGTGCCATTGTCAAACACAGGATGTATGAGATGGAAAACACATAACAATTTTTATGTGGCAGCACTACAAGGTGGACTTGCCTAATGGGGAACCACCTACAATAAACAAAAGACATGGCAGAACACATTTAAGCACATAAAAACTACACAATACATTATTTATAAATAAATAAATAAATAACCCATGCAACCAGTGTACACGACGAAGTTAGGATAAACCAATAAGTATACTTAATAAATTCTCCATTAAAATCAAGGGTAAAACCAACCTCAGAATTGCCTTTGTATTCTTTCCCAGTGCTCTGTCTCTAATGCTTTCTCTCACTGTTGTCAAGCTCTGGTCACTTTATTTTTAAGCCTACTCAATAGGACCGAGAACCTAGCAAAGGTGGTCCTCCTACGTGATTCCCATCTTCGTCATCATCCCTCTGCATCCACAAGGACGCACTGAGCCTGATTCCATCTTACTGACACCTATCTCATAGTATGTGAGGCCTATGAGCCCCACGATCAATCCTGCTCAATGTCTCTTCCCCTTTCATTTTTCCCTTCTCTTTCATCCCAGGCTTCTTTTGTACCTTGTTGGCGCAGGCGGTCTGCCTGAGTGTCAAACGGGGAACAAATGAGCCGAACGCACCTGCGTGTTAACAAGCAATTAGCTTACCTTTCCACTGAACACCCAGTGGTTGCACAGGTTTGCAGCAGTGTGCACCTGTGCCCTCTAACCTGAGCCACACTGATTTATTTTAGATCCTATACTGCCACAAACCTTTCACTTTCTTCACCTCACTGGGTTGTTGTGAAACAGTCAGGACTGCAATGAGAAAAGGCTTCACAAGCCAAACCAGACCTCCTTTGGCAGAATGGAAAAGGCTTCACCTCAAATGACATAATGCCAGCTCGACTGGCCTGCCTTAGCCCTTGCAGGACCTAAAAGGGTTTAAACCTCAAAAAATAAACCCGAATGTCCCAAAATATTAAATTGTCTACTGAGGAAAATGAACTGTACTAAACAATACAATACAATGCAATTTATTTATTTGTATAGCCCAAAATCACACAAGAAGTGCTGCAATGGGCTTTAACAGACCCTGCCTCTTGACAGCCCCTTAGCCTTGACTCTCTAAGAAGACAAGGAAAAACTCCCAAAAAAGCATTGAAGGGAAAAATGGAAGAAACCTTGGGAAAGGCAATTCAAAGAGAGACCCCTTTCCAGGTAGGTTGGGCATGCAGTAGGTGTCAAAAAGAAGGGGGTCAATACAATACAGTACAATACACAGAACAGAACAAATCCTCAATACAGTATAAAAATACAAATTTTAGAAGTACAGAGTAGAATGTAACAGTAGATGATATCACATAATATGATTTGGGTTTGTTTAGAGTCCTAGAGACCACCTCATTCATCAAGCTGCCTCCACCATTTGGCCATTCCACTGCTGAAAAAGCGCTAATCCGATGAAAGGACCCCTCTTTCCCACGATTCCTGTGATCCTCCATCAGGGATAACTTTACCTTAGGCAGGCAAAACAAACCTTTGGTTGAAGAGACTGTCAAAGTAGTCTTTATAAATAAAAATATTTATTTGGAATATACAGAAATTTCACAAGAGACTCAAAAGGAAGCAAAAGAAGGTGCCTAAAAAGCAGTGTTAAGTAAACAAATCCCAAAATGTAATCCACAAGAACAATCCAAGAATAAGAGCAGTAATTTTATAAACTCAGAAAATCAATAAGAACAAACAAAGAAAATACTCACAATGACTCCCATGAATCTCAATGTACTACTAACCTGAGCTACCTCCTCTTTGAACTCAATAACCAGAGCAAAGGCTCAAGTGTAGCGATGTCAGGGTTGCCTCACCTTTAGGTGTACCACCAACAAAGATTAAAGGACATAGGAGTATGGCGTTATTTCAGTGCCACTATTCTGAGCACACGTAAAAAATATTGAGCGCACGTAAAAAAAGATTGCAAGTGCAAGTGTTGCATTTTGAAGAGAAATTTATTTTGAGCGTACAAAAGCTGAATTTGAGTGAACACAATTCATTGCTGCGTGCAAAAAATGTATTTCAGTGTTTGCGCTTATCCATATACACACACACAATAGCACCCCCTCTCGCTCAGTTTTTCATTTGCGCTTGCTCGCAATGTGTTGCTTGCGCTCACAACATTCTCTGCTGCGAGCGCTCAACTCTCTGTACACCGTTATAAGTGTGCCACAAAACCAACCAATCACAGACTTGGTTTCAAAAATTCTGATTGGCTCTTACGGTCTCCAATCAGCTCGCTAGCTGCTGCATTCCGGAAACAGTCAGTTGGCATGGTTGTATAATGCAACTACATTATACTACACCAACGATAGTCTTAACAAATAATATATTTTAAAATAAAATAATTAAAGATATTATCCGCAAATTGGGGTTTAATTGAGTTTAGCTGGATTTAGCTACATTTCGGACTGTTTCCGGAATGCAGCAGCTAGCGAGCTGATTGGAGACCGTAAGAGCCAATCAGAATTTTTGAAACCAAGTCTGTGATTGGTTGGTTTTGTGGCACACTTATAACGGTGTACAGAGAGTTGAGCGCTTGCAGCAGAGAATGTTGTGAGCGCAAGCAACACATTGCGAGCAAGCGCAAATGAAAAAACTGAGCGAGAGGGGGTGCTATTGTGTGTGTGTGTATATGGATAAGCGCAAACACTGAAATACATTTTTTGCACGCAGCAATGAATTTTGTTCACTCAAATTCAGCTTTTGTACGCTCAAAATAAATTTCTCCTCAAAATGCAACACTTGCACTTGCAATATTTTTTTACGTGCGCTCAGAATAGTGGCACTGAAATAACGCCATATAGGAGAACTCAATTTTACACATAGAAACATAATACATAAATGGAATACTATTAATCAAAAATACATAATCACATTAAACAAAAAATATTTTAAAATAGACTAAAATAAATAAAAAGAATCATAAGCAGAAGTCAGGGAACACAATGCTTAAGGGGTTGGTGAGACATATTTTTGGAAAGTAATTACACACTGTGGAAATTCTACAGACTGTAAATTAGAAAATTTTACTACATTATATAAAAGGGGTGATCTGGCCATTCCATACATCAGTAAGCATAACTAATATCATGGTACCATAATGGAAGGAATTTTTAAGGAGGAGATTGAGCAGTACATTGCAAGAATTCGTGTTTTAGGCAAGAGTCAGCATGGATTTTGGCTAGGAGGGTTGTATTTTACTAATATACTGGATTTCTATGAGGAAACAACAAAAGTTTATGATCTGAGTACTGCATATGATTTTATTTATCTTGATTTTCAGAAGGCAATTGATAAGGTCCCACATGAAAGGCTGCATGCCAAACTAAAAGAAGTGGAATTACAGGGTGTAATGTGTAGATGGGTCCAAAATTAGGTAAAACACAGGAAGCAGAGGATTATGGTGTGAAAAACAATACATTTTCTTCCTGTATCACAAGAAGTTAGAAATTCCTTTATAGCTTGAGCTAAACTTATTTTTTTGCTGCTATGTATTTACCAGTTAAATCCTAATTTTTAATTTTTTTTAAAAGCTGCTGTTCTTCACTACTTCATGTTTTGCTTTATTTGTCCCATATTTGTGGCATCATTTTCTGGTCTCTTTGTTTTTTGCCTACAATACTCATTGGTGTTTTGTCCTAGCTCTTTTCACATGAAACGACACTACTACTTATTTAAAGCCTTGAACACAGATGTTGCTAGGTTTTCTGAAAATTTCATATTGCTTGATGTTATATTTGTGGAGGCTCTTCTAGTATAGGGCCTGCCAAATTGTCAACAATGAGTCATAATATTAAATCTAGGTGTGACTATGTACTTAGGCAGTCTAACACATGTTTTAATAACTACCATTTACTTTAACTTTTCTGCTTTGGGCTTATTAAGTAATGCTAAAGATTATAATGACTGAATGAAGTATCTAAACCCTTGATGGCCATGATGCTCTATTCTGCTGATCTGGCGATAGAAGAAGAATTAAAGGAGATCCCTCCTAGAGGGAAGAGTCACAGTACCAGTCAATCCTGGTGATGTCAGACTGTACTCCTGGGTACAAGTGCAACGTGGCTGTGGGTTTTGTCTCATTTCCAAATTGTAAGTGCAGGAATTTCATATACAGTACAGGCCAAAAGTTTGGACACACCTCCTCATTCAATGTGTTTTCTTTATTTTCATGACCATTTACATTGGTAGATTCTCACTGAAGGCATCAAAACTATGAATGAACACATGTGGAGTTATGTACTTAACAAAAAAAGGTGAAATAATTGAAAACATGTTTTATATTCTAGTTTCTTCAAAACAGCCACCCTTTGCTCTGATTACTGCTTTGCACACTCTTGGCATTCTCTCACCTGAAATGGTTTTCACTTCACAGGTGTGCCTTATCAGGGTTATTTAGTGGAATTACTTGCTTTATCAATGGGGTTGGGACCAGCAGTTGTGTTGTGCAGAAGTCAGGTTAGTTGGACGATCATTTATTTTTCAACAGGACAATGACCCCAAACCCACCCTCAGGCTGTGTAAGGGCTATTTGACCAAGAAGGAGAGTGATGGAGTGCTGTAAATGGTCATGAAAATAAAGAAAACACATTGAATGAGGAGGTGTGTCCAAACTTTTGGCCTGTACTGTATATGGCAAAAAAGTGACATACTGTAAAACTGTGGGTCTGAGCATTAAAACAAGGTTTATGCTTTTGGGTGGGGCCCAAAATCTTGCCACAACTGAACCTCTTGAATTTGTTTCCTTCCATGTATTAGGTTGTTTTAGGTTTTTTTTTTTTATTTTAAAATTTTTGGTTGTCTACTTGTTCATTGCTTATTGCATTAGCCCTCAAAGGTCTTTAGAGAGAAAGAAAATTTTTGAAGATTTCATTGTAGGAGCTCTGGTAGTTGTTTCCTGCAATATGTACTATCTGCTTTTTTTAATTGTGCACTTTCTGTTTAAATGTGCCCCCATTCTATGTATTTTGTGGACGGTGTGAGCCCCAGGAGACACGGCCACCCTGATGTCACCCCTGCTGGGTCATCCCTCTGGCTTTATCTGGTGGCTATGGCAAGACAACCATCCATTAGATCATTGTGCTTGTTTGAAGTTCTTTTTGAGTATTGTTATGTTCATTTGTTTCTCTTGGTTTTTGCTTTTGTCTTTTGGATTCTGATTACTCAGTAGTGTACTGGGATATATTTGCTGTATGATTGTTTTTCATTTATGCTATTTTTGTTTTTTTCAGCATTTCCTTGTATTTTTTAATTTTTTGTTTATAAATCCTAATTTATGAAGATTCTCTGTTAACCCTTCTGGGCATAAGCTGGGTGTTTACCATCATCTTCCTCCTTGTGGGGCTTTATTTTAGGATATTTCTGGTTATTTTGCCATCTCCCATGTTTGGGGTGTGCTAGGACTGAAGCTTACTTTTAGCTTCTGTGGGGTCAGCTGAATTAGAGGTGAACCTCCTTGGGCAGTCTGATTATGTTGTGGCCTTACATTTATGGTCATTTTAGGGGGCCTTATACCATCATGTTTGTGACAGTTAATCACAACAGTGGATAAGGAAGGAATCAGCACTGGAAGGATCACCAGTCTATCACTTACTGACACCACTGAAAAGAAAATAATTCATGAAGCACAAATAAGAAGAACATTCAATTATAAAGAAAAAAGTGACCAGGTTGGCAATTGAACCCAGTCACTAGAGCCATTAGGCATGTGCCATGAGACCTCCAGTATCCAAGATTCTCCATCCATGTGTTATTGAACTGATTTAATCCCACTTAATTCAGTTCAGAACTGAGGAAACTTCAGCCCAACTCAGAAGCACTTGGTGCAATGCAGGAAGTAACCTTGGATTTGGTGACAGTCAAGTGTATTTAGAAATTAAATAAGTATGCATAAGATTATTATTATTTTTTTAAATTTTATTGCAATCATTTCATACAAATCAATTAATTGTTACAAAAAGTAGTATTGAGAACATGTCGACCCCTCAAAGAATGCATAAGATTATTAAGTAAATGCTTAAAATCAGTGTTAAAAATGTGTAAAATGTGCCTATCATTTAAAACACGCAGTACAAATAAATTATAAACTTCTACCTCTTTTTTCTTACTGCTTCAAAACATGAAAATCTCCAGCTGACAAACCACTAAGGTAAAACCTTTTAAAAATAGGAGTGCTATCTGCTGACATTAGCAAAACATTAGCCTTGTTCTTCTTGTTTTTTAGATACAGCACTTCTGTGGAGTCGTTTCAAGGCAATTTCTTATCCATAAAACATTCTGATTAGTGAAAAGAAACTAGGAATATTCCTTACTTGCTGTCATGTGGAATGCACATCTCAGAATTTCCTTGCAGATGTCACTAGAACATTGTCATATAAAATTATGAAGAATTCCAGGTAGGTAAAGGGCTGGGATGAGGCGAGATTCCCTGTGAAAACACAGCTCACTTTTCAGAAAATGTTCAGATCCATACATAGTGCATTAATGTTCTGTTCACCTCAAACTACTGAATATTACAACTTTTATTTTAAGTTCATAAAGCTTTTAGGTGAAGTACAGAATTGATGCCTTCTAAAACATTATTGCCAAAAGACAAGACACAGAATGGTTTGCTCTCTTTTTTTAACAATCCTTTATCTTTTCACTATCCATTTGAAAAGGGGGTCCCACAGATGTAGAATTTGCTTATGGGATTCCTAAACTGAACTCCAACTTTTTAGTGAACGGGTGAAAAAACAGTTTGTGAGTGCTACTTCAACAGTTATTGTTATTAACATTACTGAAACCACACGTATTGCAGGTCACATAGTGTTGGTGATTTTCCAGCAGCTATGGGCACAGGTTGTCAAGCAACCCTGATCAGAACATGAGTTTCTTACAGTGTACGATTATGTAACACATATATGAATATGGGGCATATTTATAATTGCAAAATAACAGCAGGGGTGTTTAGTTATGGAATCGCATCAGGATTTCTGACAGTTTGAATCTCTGCACTGGGGTACCTGCTGGTGGCCAGCTGCAAACTCTTGACTCCTTCAGAGTTAGTTCCCTTTTCTATGCCTTGAGCAATAGGAGTTCTCCTATGATCATTAATGCAGAGACAGCCTGTACACACTGCAAGCAGTGTACTTCCTGGTCACGTCAGCTGAGCTCTGTTTCACTTAGTCACCATTGCCATTACACTCCACCACAAATCTTGCCAACTACGGCAATTGTTTTATCATATTGGGATTGTAAGGGGTGACCCTACTCCCCTTGTTATTATATAGTCATAAACTTAAGTATTACTTTTTGTGCCTTTTACTTCTCTCTCTACTAATGTTTGTTATCTTACTCACACTGCACTACTTTGACTGTAACAATGCCTTATTCCTTTTGATTTAACTCTTTGGCTCCCAGACAGTAAGATTAAGTGCAAAAGCAGGGAGTAGATTGAAACTTTTATTCACTCGTTATAATTTTGCAATTGGTAAAGATTTAGCAGTCATAAATGTGCCTAAAGTAAAAGCAAGGCAAAAATGGACATAATGACAGCACAACCTGGATTGATGGTAACTCTTTTTGCTAAATGTCAACGCACCCAATGTGCCTAGAAAAAAGGTGACTCTTTCTTTATTATGTTGCACCTCTGAGCTGGAAGGTATTTGATCTAGCATTATCTCTGGATGGAAATTGATAGGAGGAGCAAGACAAGTAAATGCTGCTGTGCCCTATATTTATACTTGTCATTACTGTACCCCTTGGATCAATAGAGCATTGCAGTTTAAGGGTAGCTCCCGTCCCAACTTCTGACTATATGCCTCTGGACCAATCCAGGCAAGGCGTCGCCTACTCCCTGTTCTTGAACCTTTTACCAATCAGCATTCCACAACTAAGTTAAAACATTTCATTTTGTCTTGCAGCACTCTAACTGTGATTAATTGACCAATTTAGATCAGGGGTTTCCAAACTTTTGGACGTCAAGTACCACCTGAGTTTAAGTGAGTTGCGTTGCGTACCACCCGCACCTTGTTGAAAGGGAGGGAGAGCTGTCTAAACTGCCCCGAAATCTGAATAAAATGTTAAAGAATTGGAAGAAATTATGCATAAAATTAATGAAAAAATTTGTTCATGTACATAAATTGATAAATTCTGCCCCGAAACTAAATCCTGCCTTGTATGTGACGCAGTTACCAAAGACGAAATGGTATCGGCTTTGTGCTTAGATCTAGTATCTACGATGCAATACAGCGGCAGTGCACGTATAACAACAAACACGAGCGGTTTCTGTGAGGCAGAGTTACCGAAGACTAAATAGTGTCGCCATTGTGCTTTCATCTAGTGACCAAAAGCTCAAACAGTGAAGAAGTAGAAGTTGACTTCCGAAACGGAATTATGGTAGCGTTAAATGAACTAAATACTGATTTCGAATAATAGGTTTTATTTATTCAGATGACAAAATTTCACACCACATTAAATTTGGGAATCCACGTATTATTGTATTTAAACAGTTTCATTGGTTTTTGCTCACAACAGGCTTGTCATAAAGGGTTTTGCACAGATATATTGCTCATATTAGACATAATTTGTTTCTGTCGGCGATAACCATGCTACCGCATGAAACACGGAAGTGTTAGCTTCCGAAAGACACCTAAGTTGGCCAATTACGACGGGTCTGGGGTTGACTGGCACCTCGTATAGCCAACCAGTGTCACAGAAAGCTTTGAGGATGACGTATAGCTCTGAACTCTGGTAGAATCTACCAGTTTGATTGGACACTGTGACTGACACTCAAAACTTACAGCCAATGAGCAGCCGAGCATTTTGATATGTAACTTGCCATACTAACTTGTAAACAAAACGATCGGAGCTGCGTGAAGGTGGCATTTGTGCCAGTCTGCAGAGTTGGTGCGTGGTTGTTTATTGTGATTTCGCCAAGTTTTTTCGCATTTTAAATATGAATAAAAGTAGAAGTTTAAACGTAAATAAACGCTCGATTAAATAATAGATGCATGTACGCGTTGCGAAAGTATTCAACCAGCACAGGGGACTTGTAATGGCGAAGAGCGACGTGCCACGCCCTTGTGCTTTCTGCTTGCTAGTGATTGCTGCCATCAAGTGGCACATGGAAAAACGCTGAGCTGTGTTGTAACAGTTTATAAAAGAAATATATATAGTTTGTGTGCATTTTATAAAAAAAAAAAGGAAAAAATAAAAAATATAAATATATTTTTGGCCCATAACTTGTATTGACTATTTTTACATAGAAATGTGTATTTTTTATTGTTTTTATTATGGAACATGAATTACCATAACTAATAGAGTGACACTGTGTGTAGATATAGATTCCTTTAGGTGTAAGCTTTCAGTAGAGCCCTTATTGATATATGTGGGTTGAAGCATTCAAAAGTTATTACACTTTTTCCACATGTTCCAAAATGTGGATAATGGTCCCTCTAAAAAGCCCCTGGGCATGCCCACATAAAAACTGGTGTAAAAAATGTCATTTTTACAGGTATTCTTTTCAAATTTGAAATTTGAGTAGTCAACAAGTTATTCTGTTGGTACATAGTGTGTTTCTGTCCCCACCTACCTACTGCAGCTTTATTTTCCTTTATTTTCATAAAAAAACTTAGGCGAGAACAAAAAAATTCGTTTTTTTTGTGAGTTCTAATGTGCATAACTTTTGATCAGTCACACCTACAGTGATTCTGACTACTAAGGGTAAAACTAGAGAATGTTACCTTTACAAAGAGACCAAACATGTGTTTATACTCCAGATAGTTCAATAACAGCAATGATTCTAATTTGGAGAGGTCGAATTACAAGCGATTTAGCAAAAATGACCCCGAATGATAAGTTTTGACCTGTTATCCATTAAGCAGAGAAAGCAGGCAGCTTTGTATTATATAGTAACTTAAAAGTTACCGTGAAATGTTTTCTTTCAACCCTTAAAAGTGTTGTCTACTACATACTTTATTACTATTAGAATACTAGTAACATAACCCTTTAACAACATGAAAGCAAACATACCAAATAATTGACCAAAGTCTGTTCTCATACCAAGAAAAAAAAACCTAAATGTCATTAATATAATTCTCTCACCACACAATTTGATGATATTTCCTGATATAACCTTATTTTTACAAGAAATTATTATTTTTTAATTTTATATTTTCATAGAAACAGTACTCTATGTTGCTACAAAAATTATCTTTAGGTTTTATCTTTTTATGACTACAAAATTGTCTTTAGGATTGATCTTTTTACATATCACATTTTAGATAATTTAGAAGCTACCTTAGGTAACAATAAATTGTTTAAATCAAAAATAAACATCGTAAAGGGATAGAGGGCTTTTTTTAGCCTTTCTCATCCCTTTTTCCTAAATATACAAAAATGAGAATTAAGTCATTTACCATGTCTTAGAACTACATTTTCCTGAGAGAAAAGTCCAATTTACTTTCCCTAAGCTTCTACAGAAGCACTTTCTCATGAGAATGTTTTTCTCCCTCCCTTTTCATTTCTGTTTTTCTCAAAGTTTGTGCATGTGTGTGCATGTACTCTATGTGAGCATGACAGCATGGGCACTTGACCTTCTATTCAGGGAAAAGTTACAAAGTATCAATTGGAAAAAAGTCAGCATTTCTCACAGTGTCATAATAAAAGTGAAGGTGACAACCAGTGGGTTCATTCCTCTTTGCTGAATGAGGAGTACATGGTTCTCTGACCAAACAGCCCATTAGCTCATTTTGTCCGAAGATAATGTCCAGGAGGTAAATGAACAAGAAGATAACATACATTTTGATTCTTCCTCCGAATATGGCAGTGCTTCTCCTGAAATCCCTGAAAAAGTGAAAAAAAGATATTTTATATCTAATAACAATTAAATAACCCGGTCATCGTTCCCATTCAACTATCACCATTAGGATAGAATCACAACACCAGACATTGTAATGAATTTCCAACACACAAGACATTACCTTAGCCCAGCATTTCTCAACCTTTAAGTATTTGCGACCAGAGTTTTCATAACAGTTTTAATCATGCCCCCCTAACGTTTTTTTGAAAGGAGCCCACTAATACCAATTTGTTCTTTTTTAATTAATGATATATCATCGATGCAAATTTTATTATACTTTTATTGACATTTATCTAACTCTATTTTTCTAGTATCAGAATGTAGTTAAAGTTAATTTGTTTTGGTTTCAATAGATGTATTTTTCATATTTTTGATTCTTGTTTTCTTTTTTTCACATCTTCGCGCCCCCCTTTTTGTTACTTTGCTCTCCCCTAGGGGTGGCCCGCCACACAGTTTTAGAACCACTGCCTTAGCCTTTGAACTTTTCTTTTCAAAAACCACTAAAAAACATCCAGGAGATCACAAACATGGAAGGTGTATGCAAGTATAGAGGAAGAGATTGGAAGAGGATAGATTACATACACCCTGCAGGCCTACATGGATCTGCTGATTTTGATTGGTGTATTTAGGTGCAGAAAAGAGGTAACTTCCTGTCTCTGGGATATACTCAATACTCAACAGGCCAGTTTTTCACAGCACAATGTCGGAGACGACATTTCACAAGTTCTCCTGAATCATTAGATATGACAACTGAGATCTGAGACATGCAAAATATGTCACTGATAAACTGGCAGCAATCAGAGTCACCTGGCATAAATGTGTGGAACGACTGATTTGTCATGAACCTATTAGCAAAGATCTAGGTTTGCTGTGTTTAAGTATTTTTATAGTTTCACTGCATTTATTTTTGTAATTACAAGTTATGATCCAGTTTGAACATTTTCTGATTTATTCTTGGTCATTTTTGCAACAATTATTGCATTTTTTGCAGTTTAAGATTGCTGTTCCTTTTCATAAATGCTATTGTGTTGTTGATAGCAAAATCACCATTGCTAAACCATGACTGCCTGAAGCCTAGTTGTAGCATGGCATGTTGAAACTTAAATTTGTTTTTCTGTGTATATATTATATATATTATATCTTTATATATACTGCATACACAAACAGGCTCTGAGAGGCGGCTTTGGAACTACGGACTGAGATATCCTGCAGGGATCATATAGTGAGAACATTGAGGAATTTGTTGACTGCACTACTGACTACATCAACCTCTGTATGGACATTGTAGGTCCAGTAAGAACAGTTCGCTGCTATGCTAACAACAAGCCATGCATTACAAATGACATTAAGGGCCTTTTGAACCAGAAGAAAAGGGCTTTTAAAGGCGGTGATCAGCAAGAGCTCAAGCACGTGCAGTAGGAACTCCGAGTCCAGCTCAGGGAGGCAAAGGAGCAGTACAGGAGAAAGCTGGAGCAGAAGTTGCAGAATAACAGCATGAAGGAAGTGTGGGATGGGATGAAGATCATCACTGGCTGCAGCTCGAAGTGGGGTGCCACCATCGAGAGAGACGTGGAGAGAACAAACCTGATGAACAACCGTATAATTGAAAGAATGCAAAATTCAAAACAAGTCTTTTCAGATGCAAGTCTCATGTAGTGGACTGCCCAAGATGAAGGTTCTTCCGGCTATGTGGCAAATGGGCAGGAACAAGAAGAGGCAGGTCCAGGTGGGTGGAAACCAGAACTAATATTGGAGAAGGAGAACTGTCACTCTTCCTGTCTGCTTAAGGAACAGACACACAGCACGAGCACAGTACATATATATATATATATATATATATAGGAACAGGAGGAGCACTGCCAGAGCCCTACAAAATGACCTCAAGATGGCTACTGGTGTGGAGACTTCATGACGATGGTATGAGAGCCTGATGTCCACTAGTGGGACCCGTGCTCACAGCCCATCACCGTGCAGCTCAATTGGCATTCAATAGAGAATACAACAATTGCAAGCTTCACCATTGGTCCCTTCTCAGATGAGAGAACATATGAGAAACAGAAAAGAGTACGGAGATGGTATGGTGAACATTATGTAGTCTGCAAAATTATCTAGTATGACAACTTGGACGGTTGCCCAAACATCCATGTGCTTCTAGGAGCCATTGTCAGAACTTATGCTGGTGCAGTGTGCCCAGGGTTCCTCCTGATGCAGGACAGTGCCTGGCCTCATGTGGCCAGAGTGTGTAGGCTATTCCTGGATGAAGAAATCATTGATGTCATTAACTGGCCTGCACATTTCCCAGACCTATAGTTGTGCTTGAATATTTGTGAACCCTTTCGAATTTTCTATATTTCTGCATAAATATGACCTAAAACATCATCAGATTTTCACTCAAGTCCTAAAAGTAGATAAAGAGAAACCAGTTAAATAAATGAAATATTATATATGGTCATTTATTTATTAAGGAAAATGATCGAATATTACATATTTGTGAGTGGCAAAAGTATGTGAACCTTTGCTTTCAGTATCTGGTGTGACCTCCCTTTGCAGCAATAACTGCAACTAAACGTTTCCGGTAACTTTTGATCATTCCTGCACACCAACTTGGAGGAATTTTATCCCATTCCTTTACAGAACAGCTTCAACTCTGGGATGTTGGTGGGTTTCCTCACATTAACTGCTCGTTTCAGGTCCTTCCACAACATTTTGATTGGATTAAGGTCAGGACTTTGACTTGACCATTCCAAAACATTAACTTTATTCTTCTTTAACCATTCTTTGGTGGAACGACTTGTGTGCTTAGGGTTGTTGTCTTGCTGCATGACCCACCTTCTCTTGAGATTCAGTTCATGGACAGATGTCCTGACATTTTCCTTTAGAATTCTCTGATATGATTCCGAATTCATTGTTCCATTAATGAAGGCAAGCCATTCTGGCCCAGATGCAGCAAAACAGCCCCAAACCATGAAACTACCACCACCATGTTTCACAGATGGGATAAGTTTCTTATACTGGAATGCAGTGTTTTCCTATATACAGGCACATGGAGCCATACACACTACTTAGTCACATTATGACTTGCCATTCACAAAAGCTGGATCAGCCTATGATTTCAAATTTTGATTGTGTGATGTTAAATCCAGCCCTTATTGAGTTGGTGATTTTAGTTTCCATTGACTTTTGTTAAACATTTTGTTCTCAATTAATTACACAGTATTACTCAGTAAAGATTTTACACTTTAATATTTCATTCATTGAGATCCGATGTTTGATATGTGTTCCCCCAATTTCCAACAGTGTATATTTACAGTATATAATAATGGAAAGTTGACTGGCTCACTCATTCATTCATCAACAAAATCACTATGTCTTTGCACAAAGCTGCCCCTTTATGCATATGAGGCTGCTATCAGAAGCAAAACAGAAGGACGATGAAAGTCTGCAAAACTCACAGAAGATATGCTTAGCAAGTTGCCTCCTTGGTGTGAAAGGCACTATATAGCGCCTGACCCGATACAGATTGGAGGCACGTCTAAAACACAAAAGACTTTTATTTCTCTTCAGCTGGGGGGCACGTCTTCCCCGTAATCCCCCCAGCCACAACACAATCCCAAGCACCAGTACCACACAAGCACTTTTCACTTCCTTGGCACCTTCACTCCTCCCTAGCAACCTTGTCCGCCTCCACCTGACTCTGGCCGATGAGTGGTGGTTGCTGGCTCCTTTTTATAGGTCACCTGGAAGTGCTCCAGGTGTTTGATCACCAAGACCCGGCGGCACTTCCAGGTGTGATGAATCTGTTGACCACTCGGGCTCAGGAGTCCCAAACACAGCACCCCCTGGCGGTACATGCGGGACCCAACAGGGCTGCCCCCAACTCCGATTCCCAGGGAGCCCCGTGGGAAACCGAGGCACTACACCAGCCCAGGGGGGCGGCCATCTAGTGTCCAGGGGGAGGTATTGCACTGTCCAGGGCTGCTCCCCCTGAATACAGTGTGCAGGGGAGTCCCGGCTGGGCATGGACGGCAGGCGCCTGTCACATTGGGTAAATGCAGTATTCTGTTTGCTTCTTCTTAATCCTTGCAATGAGATCTAAACTACATACAAATTCAAGGGTAAGTTGTCACCCGTGGATTGTCCCTTGTAGGTTGTTGATCGCAGTTATTTACAGTATGCTTCAAACAACAGAATGGCAGGGGACAGTACCTTGGTGGTGAAATGCCTGCACTATTGTGGAGAAGTAGGATGCCTTCTTGGATGTCAGACCACTAAGCCAAGAGTGACACCATGCCTTGGTAAGTTTTAATGGATATGACAGTTCAGTACTGTTTAAAATCACATTTTGAACAACAGATGCTGGTTAAGGTAATTTATAAATGATGTGACTGATCAACATGTAGCTTGTGCAGCTTTCTTTCTTTAAGGTGCATTTGCTTATAATGCAGAAAGTAAGTGCCTTGAGCATTGGAAAGGCGCTATATAAATTAAATGTATTATTATTATTACCTACTGCCATCATCATATCTGTCTGTCTGCCTGCGTAAAACAACTTGGCTCCCAGGTGACTGAAGTTGTTGAAATCTGGCATACTTATTCTCCAAAGAGATTTGTGAGGAAAGATCCATTTTCGTTTCAAATACAGCACACACATTTCAGAATTTTGTCTTGAGACCTTAACAAAGATTTTAACTTTCCGTCTGGTACAACTTTCAAAAATTGTATGTTTAAGAAATCTAAACAACAATAATCATAGACATTCCAAAAACAACTTCCAATAGAACAACGACCAATGCCATTCTACATTCCTTGAATTGGAATTTGCCGTCTATGACAGCTATTGAGCCACTACAAGCCTATTTGAGCCAGTTTTTAACTACATGGTATTACAAGAATGGACAGGACAAATAAAAAGATTTGAGACAGCCACCTGTGTATTATGCCCTGGCTGTTAATTATTGTGGGGTTGTGTCTGGTTCAATGTCCAAAACAGAACTGATTTAAAGGTCTGAACAGGAAGTGACATCATCACATGCACTGGAACCGGAAGTGACATCATTACACACCCTGAAACCAGAAGTGATGTCATCTGGGCAGGAAGTGATGTCGTCACATGCGTAGGAACCCTGTGAAATTTCCCGTGAATGGTTTGCATAGGATTGAGAGAAAATGTCAGTGCACCTCGGCACACCCTGGTCAAATATGGAATTGTCACTATTCAAGCCCTTTAGCTGCCTCCCATGCACACGTGTGACAATGGCATTGAATTCATGTATTTAATGTATTCTAATAACACATGCATTTGCATTCTATTACAGTTCACTGATTGTATCAAAAATATAATAAAATGCAAATGTGGTATCTGATAATTTGATGAACTAACTAAAAAAAATGAATATCGTCCAAATTTCAAACCAGTTAACTAAGTCCCAGAATGTACCTGAATATTATGCCATGCAAACATTTTCTAAATTGTTTGAATTGTTTTCAATGTACTGAATTCAAGCACCTCATTGACACTGCTGCCTCACTGTTTCAAGAGCCTGGTTCAATTTGTCATCTTAGTTTCTGTCATTGCTTTGGCATTCAGTGTGTCTTAGTGGCTATAGAGCAGTTCATCTTCCAACACTAACTGGAACCGGAAGTGACATCATTACACACCCTGAAACCAGAAGTGATGTCATCTGGGCAGGAAGTGATGTCGTCACATGCGTAGGAACCCTGTGAAATTTCCCGTGAATGGTTTGCATAGGATTGAGAGAAAATGTCAGTGCACCTCGGCACACCCTGGTCAAATATGGAATTGTCACTATTCAAGCCCTTTAGCTGCCTCCCATGCACACGTGTGACAATGGCATTGAATTCATGTATTTAATGTATTCTAATAACACATGCATTTGCATTCTATTACAGTTCACTGATTGTATCAAAAATATAATAAAATGCAAATGTGGTATCTGATAATTTGATGAACTAACTAAAAAAAATGAATATCGTCCAAATTTCAAACCAGTTAACTAAGTCCCAGAATGTACCTGAATATTATGCCATGCAAACATTTTCTAAATTGTTTGAATTGTTTTCAATGTACTGAATTCAAGCACCTCATTGACACTGCTGCCTCACTGTTTCAAGAGCCTGGTTCAATTTGTCATCTTAGTTTCTGTCATTGCTTTGGCATTCAGTGTGTCTTAGTGGCTATAGAGCAGTTCATCTTCCAACACTAACTGGTAGTGTGTCCCTAAGTGAGTCACTTAAACTGTCTGTACCCAAACTTTACTTATAGAGAACCTTGGCGTGGTGTTGACCCACTCAAAGGTGGTATATAAAGTTAAGTGGGCTTTCTTGTTTATATGCTGGTGGATTTTTTCCTCGGTTCTCCAGGTTCCTCCAGCTTTCCTCATCCTAAGGATATTCATCCTTGGCTGTCTGGCTCAGTATTGCTGAGTATATTTTCGAGGTACCTTTGATATACTGCTGTCCCACCCAGTGGTGGTTACTGACTTGTGTCTAATGTTTATGGGATAGATTCAAGATCCCCACATAATTAAAATGCTAAAAGTGGGCTCAGCAAGTAAATCAAAGGATGAATAAATAGATAAAATCAAAAATTAATTATGCTTTTAAGTGCTTATGTTTATTCAGAGGCCATCTACTATTCATATCACTATTTTTCTAGGTGAATGTTTTCATTTGACTTTATGAATGGAGTGATACATACCTTTTATATTGCAATATTATTTTGTTACTGCTTTGGCATATTTTACCACTGTGTTTAAATATTCAATAGATGCACATATATTTAAACTTCAAAGCATTTGAGCCTAAAAGTGGAATGTAATGTAGGAACTGAATTGTTCCTTCAGTAGATGAATAAAATGATTTTAACAACTTTTAAAAAACTACGCTCTACAGAGCATTTTGATTTTAGTCCAGCTGCTGGGTATCACGCATCTGCAAATGTAGCTCAATCAAGTCATTGAAACTTTACTGAGGGTTTGTACACCACTGTGAATGTGGCTGGTGATTGCCTTGGTTGGCGATTTACATCATTTAACACAGAGCACAATGCCTTTTTCTTCCAAACAATTGCCAGTTCAAAAAAAACGTGTATAGTATAATTAAGCATTGGTTTCACACCTTGTGCCTCTGTGTTACTTATCTGTTTCTTCATCCATTTTCTGAACACAGCAAACCAAAGCTTACCTTCACTGCATCAAGCGCAAAGTAAAAATAACACTTTCTATCCATTGCAGACACAGGTATACTCACTCAAAAAGGATCAGTTTAGAGTCACTGGTCAGCCCAGCTGCACGTCATTGGACCATAAAGGGAAAAAAAGTGTCCCCAAATTTACTGATAAAAATGAATATTTCAATATCAATTCATTATTTTAAGGAAAGGATTACAATTTTTAAAGATATTTATATTACAGTGCTTTGTCCCATTCATTCCCCTATATATGCAGTATATATGATTATGTGATTTCTGCTTATACTGTATATGATCCTTCAGTTCAATGACTTGTATGCCATCGAAATATTCGGCTAGGATACTTTTTTCTGTCCTGCTTCAATAGGCACTCACAGCAAAATTAGTTAATTTAAATTTTCTTTAGTAGGGCGCTGTGGCATATATACCTTCAAAACAGTGGATCTGCTCCCAGCCTGGTCACTGTTGGATCCTGCCTTGGATTCAATTCTACAGTGAATGGCTCCAGTTTCTGTTAATCTTGAAATTTGATTAATTCGGTCCAGTAAAAATATATAGATGGATGAATTTTGCCTTACTATATATATTTGGCTATGATGGCCCCTGAATAATATTTAAACTTGTAATGATCCAAAGATAATCCTGATCTTTACGGGAAGGTTGTGCATCATCATTATTGAAAATATGCAAATACAGATTTATTAAAGATACTTAAGATTTTAGGCCAATAGAAAACATTTTAAAACCATTATTGTTACTACAGTGCCACCCTGTGAACTAATTTCTTCCACTGCAATAAAACATAATCTTTCATAGGATGTATAAGTAAAAAATAATAAACGTAAAACTGTCTCTCACTTATTCAAAATATGAATAACTTCTGAAACTTTATTTTTTTGTTGGCAAAATTTCTGATTGGATAAATGAATAATTGTGACAGCATGGTGGCACAGTGGTCAGGGCTGAAACCTCACAAGACCAGGACCCAACTACTGTCTGTGAGGAGTTTGCATTTTGCATCATGTAGCTCCGCCGCCCACATCTCAAAAGAGGTGTGTCTGTTTGGTTATTGGGTGACTGTAGGTAAAAGTGCTACTGAGTGTGACATATTGTGTCAGCGTGCTGTACGATGGGCTGGTTTTCTGTTTCCACCTTCCAACCTACAGTATACAGCTGGGATAGAGATTTATAAGATGGTATAAAATGGATGAATCAATGAATAATTGTCCTAATGGAGCTCTAGTAAAAAGTGGCTTGTTTCTTTGTTTAATTTTTGTCATCAGTATAAATTTAGACAATTTATTAGACAATTTCACTCATGTGCCAGCCTCGGGGAGTACATTACCGCCACTTAGCTAGCGAACAAAACAACTACTTAATGGATTTAGATCAGGTTTTTTTCTATAATTTGCTTGCACATTCTGGTTGATTTTGTGACTTCTCTCATTTCGGCAAGAATCATAATTCGCTAGCAGAAGTGATATATTCGCGCTAATGTGAGACAGAGGCTATGGCCCGAGGGGAGGAGGTAGCGTGATATCAGGAGTGGGGAGCCAGGCAGGGCCCTCCTCAGTGTTCTGTTTCATTACTACGCAGGCAGGGCCGCAGGGAACGGCTAGTATAATATAATAAAATATAATATAATATAATATAATATAATATAATATAATATAATATAATATAATATAATACAGTGGTACCTCAGTATACATCCACTTTGGAATAAGTCCAACTTAGTATACGTTCTGTTTGGATGCGAAAAATTTTGCTTGGTATACAACCTATGTTTGGAATACGACTTGCATGTTAAAATACCGCGCGCTACCCTTGTTTACCTCTCTTGAGACAAAGCCACGGCTGGCCACGCGCATCAGTACGCCAGTTTCTAGCATTCAGTGAACAATTCACGCAATAACTCTATGTGAATTTTCACGTGATTTTGTGTTTTTTTGCATAAATTTGAATTGATTGTTGAAAAGCATGAAGGTGGCATGCGTATCCGGGACATGGCTGCTGCATGCCATATACTGAGAATGGCGGTATCTACGATTGTGAAAAACAAAGACGTTATTAAAAAGTAAAGTGAGATTAAATTTTCATTTATTTCATCTAATTGCTTTTGTATTTATGTATTTTAGTATTAAGCAGTGTTTAAATTATTTTATACAACCCCATCAATGTATAATATGCCAATAACAATAGGATTTTTTTTATGGGAACGGATTAATCATTTTCCCTTTATTTCTTATGGGAACAATTTGTTTGGTATACGTCCTGTTTGGTATATGTCAAAGGATCTGGAATGGATTAAGGATGTATACCGAGGTACCACTGTATAATATAATATAATATAATATAATATAATATAATATAATATAATATAATATAATGGAAATGTGAGGATGAATGTTCATCTAAAGACAGGCCTTCAATGAAATCGTTTCCACCCCATTTGTGATAAGAGATATCCTTAAGAAAGTACAGTAGTAGTATAAAAGCACAAGTAATGTTTTACATTATACTGAATATCACCTGAGCAAAACAAGCTTAAATTTCGATTAAGAACGTATTTCATTACTAAAACAGGGTGAGGAAGAAGTTATTTTATTGAGTTGTAGGCATTCTAAGGGATACATTTTTTCACAAAATGTGAAAAATGAATGTGCTTAGTAAATCTCCCTCTTCCATCTATTTTACCACAGCTCGAATATTAATCATTGTATTTTGAAACCATTACACTATGTAATCAGTAATACTATAATTAAACAAAGAAGGTCATTAACTGCCAAATTTCATCTCTCACATGAACATCTTTAACCATGCCTTATGTCACCACAATTAATATCTGCTTTCTGAGTTTTTAATTGTTTCAGCACACACTGTTGGTCTTAATTTGCATTATAAAAAGAGATTAAACTAGCTATCACCTGCACTCAGGCTTTTGAATCCCATTCCATCTATACCTTCAACATTTTATTCCTTTCCTGTTACATTCAGGCAGGTCACTTTTCTCTGTCTTGATTGAGAGCCAATAGATTTATGTAATGTAATATTTTAGGTGTGATCAAAACAAGAATATGGAGGAGCAATTGAACAGTTACTATAAATCTCCTTGAAAATTACCATGCTGCATACGATATGAACGATTTCCATGTATTTCAAACATGATAACTAGGAGAGGAAGTATATCCCTATCTTTCCCAAAGAAAAACAATTTCTTCTTCATGGCTGTCTATGTGTTTTTGTGGTGGTCAAGCCCTGTACACAGGATCTGCAAAGCGCATCATTGTATCAAACATAACTGTCAAATATGTGTATATTATTAAAAAAAAAATCTCCACTAGGACAAAAGGGTATAGTATAGAATATTTTCACATTTTTCACACCTGTAAAACCAATAAAGACCACCTTTTGATACCTTCTCTGAGTTTGCATTGAATTTTATTTATGCTTTTTTGCTATTATGACATCTTACTGCCTTTCGGTTGTCAACTGAATGCCCTTCAACTGAAGACAGGAGTAACAGCAAATGTAGGATGCCAGCACAGTGCATGGTTTTCTTTTCAATCAAATTTCAAATCTGAGGCAGGTGGTACTTACCTGAGCAAAATAAAAAAAAAAATTAATCTACTAAATAAAAAAAAACATTTTGTTTCTCATGCAGTCTTAACATTGATCTGACCTATTAAGCAGCACAAAACAACTGCTAGTATCAGTAGACCTGGAGGTGAAGGTTGGATTTGCAGTATCCTACATTTCCACTTTAAAACATTTCAGGCTCAGTTTAGTTTCAGCCATCGGTGCTTTCTCTGTCACCCTTTGGTAGACTAGTTTTTGGGCTGTTGGGTTAACTGAAGTATGCCTCACAAATGACTTACTGTGCACCCCATGAAAAGTTGTTTCCATCTAAAATAACCTCTTACCTTTTGAAAAGTGGATGGAAAGTAAATGGATACAATAAAACTTTGAAGCAATAATGTGTAAGGGTTTTTCTTTTAGATGATTCCCTTGCTTTGTACCAGGATATCCACTGGTCAAATTATCAGACTAAAATGAAATACAAATGGCAAAATTCAAGGAAACCATTTTCAGATATGCATGTGAAAAAAATAACGTTTCAATATGTGGCACTCTTACATTAGCTTTGGCAGACCTTAGAAAACCAAAATTTATTCTCTTTAAGCGCCATTTTAGCGGGCCTTACTAGCTTCTGTGTTCCCCTACTGTGCTTATCTTAATTATATGTGTGCATTATTTATTTAACTTTTTATACTTTTATGCATTATTATTTTTACCTAAATTTCATTCTTTTTTCTTTGCATGTAACTGTTTCTTTGACATTTTGTAAAGCACTTTGAGCTACTTCCTTGAGCATGAGCTACATAAATCAAACATAATATTATTATTCTTGGTATGAAAACGTGCTATAGAAATAAATGTTGTTGTTATTGCTGATCCTGCTAAATAACATGTTTCATGATTTTTTGTTTAGAACTCAATGGAACTGTTAATATGCATCTGAGTGGGTTATAATGGTAGCACATAACAAAGCTGCTGCATGAAATATAATTGTAAGAAAGTTCATGTGTGTACCCAGCAATAGGCTGGCATTTGCAATCTTTCTATTTTGATGTACCCCAGTTTTTTGCAGCCTCAGACAGGGGATGTATTAGTTTGCATAGAGCAAATGAAGAATAAATTAAAGTGTACAGTATAAAATGTTTTGCTTTTTGTGTTTCTCTCTCAACAACACTAATGTGTTAATCTATATAAATAAAATCATAATATCTTTTGCTGCGATGGGCTGGCGCCCTGCCCGGGGTATGTTTCCTGCCTTGTGCCCTTTGTTGGCTGGGATTGGCTCCAGCAGACCCCCGTGACCCTATAGTTAGGATATAGCAGGTTGGATAATGGATGGATGGATGGATGGATGGATGGATAATGCCTTTTGTCTGTCTTTTTAATTTTTCAGCTTCATTTAATGTTATTCATCCATTTTGCATATAATGGATCTTATTTAACCTTCATATAACATCTTCTCTGTTTGGTGGTTTATTGGCTGAAATGATTTGAACAAAATGTTTGTAATTTTTACTTAAAATATAGACCAAATAAAGTGCACTTTATTCCAAAATATTTGAGGTGATCTTCAGGACATTTTGCATGTATAATAAATCTGAATCAGCTTAAGATCAAGACTACATGCTGTTTCGAAAAAAAAAAGAGTCAAACTGAATGAATTTTTGCATAGATATTACAATCAAAACAAGTTATAATTTAGATTTTTAGGCCTTTGAAAGTCAGAATAAGAAATGGTATTATATAAGAGGGACACTAAACCAAAACTGTGTTATCATACCAAATCTGTTCATCTGATGGTTATAAAACTGGGATCATTTTTAAGGATTGGCCCTACTTAACAAGGAAGGCTGCATCGCATGTCAGTAATTTAATGGAAATGACAGTGAGGAAGGTGTGGGTGGTGTGATAGATGCAAAAAATGGTGCATCATTCAAAAATGAGTATGTCAGCTTTCATGGTATTTTATATTTACATTATTGTTCAAGCAATTTAAAATATAGGTTTTATGGAGTTTCAAGAACTTCATTGGGGAGTTGTAATGGGAGGACCCAACAGCACACAAACCACACATTACTGCAAAACAGCTGATTGGATGTTCATAATATGTTAATTTGGATTGACTGTAATAGAGCTTAAGCAGTTTCAAAAGTTTCATCATGAATAAGGGTTCATAAAGAAAACAACACGAAAATTATAGTTTTGCCCAGCTTACATGTCGTATGAACGATTCAACTATTTAACAAGCATTCCAGTTAAACATCTATTAAACCAGGAAATTCAATGCTTCTTTACATTTTTATAAAGCTTTTTTCACTACTCAAAACACTTTGGATAGGGAGAGGACAGTCACTTCAATCACCTGCAATGTGCGGATCCGGATGATGCGACAACAGCCATTTTGCGCCAGTACACTCACCACACATCAGTTGTTAGGTGGTGAAGAGTTGCAAGAAAGTTAGCCAATTAGAAATTGGGGATGATTAGGGGGCCAGAATGACTAGGCCATGGTGCATAATTTAGCTAGGACATTGAGATACACCCTACTCGTTATGAAGGATGCCCAGGAATCTTTTATGACCACACAGTCAAGACTTCGATTTTACTTCTCAACTGAAAGATGGCACCATTTTTTCAGCATATTGTCCGTATGATTGCACTGGAACATTCGCATTCAATTTTAGTCCCTGGGATAAGTGGCCCCGTGCTGGCCTCACCAACACCACTTCCAACAGCAACCCCAGCTTTTCCTGGTTGGCTAGGCCTGAACATGCTTACCTTTAGGTGGATGGCTTGCTCTGAAGTACATGTGGTATGGCTGCTGACTACAAAGATGTACCATTCATGGATTCAGCCCAGCACAGAGTTACTGCAATATTATAATACCATCATACATTAAAAGAACAAATTCTTGATTCATGAGAGCAGAAAAAATGATTGAAAGGTATTGTAGATGACAGATGGGACACCTGAAAAAGTGTCAACATTTAGAAAACACATAAACGTTTTTTTTATCTTAATCCATCATACATATTTAAACCTGGGTAATGCCAGGTACTTAAAAATGTCTTTTATTATTTACGTTGTCGATCTCAAGGAGGCAATGGTTAGCACTGTTTCCTCACAGATACCACATCCTGGATTCAAATCCTATCCAGGACACCGTCTGCATGGACTCTGAATATGCTTCTTGTATGTCTCTGGGGGAGTTTTCTCCCACATAACAAATAAGGCATGAATATTGATGACTGATGCTTCAAAGTTGACCAAGTTAAGGTGTGTGTATTAATGACCTCAGAAATGGATTGGCTCCTCATCAGGTGCTGTCCCTATTATTGCATTTGATGCTTTGGGGATAGGATGTTTCTCCTCACAACTCAGAACTGGATTAAGCAGCTTTGATGACGCCATGATTTTCTAACTCAGCTTGTTTCTTATGAAATGTAATTCAGGGGTTAAGCATATGGAAATAAAACAACAAAAAATGGAGATAGTTATTATTATAAAAGATTCATCTCATTTTTAAAATTTAGAATATTCAATTGAAATCTCACTGCAGTCTTCAGATTTTAAGAAAGTGTATACTGCTTTAAGAATACCTTAATAAAATGAGCTCCTTCCCAGTCCATCTTGACGGTGATCTCATCAGACCTGCCTCCACTGCAAAGAATCTTGGTGTCATTTTTGATTCCTCCCTTTCTCATTCCGCCCACATAAATCACATTAAGAAACTTTCTTACTTTCACATCCGTAACATATCCCGTGTTCGCTCCTTCTTCTCTTTTTCTAATGCTGAGAAACTCAAATATTGCATAGATTATTGTAATTCCCTAATGGCAAGTGCCCCTTCTAATCTTATATCACAGCTTCAGCTTATTCAAAACTCGAGTGTAAGAGTCCTTACACGAAACAGCAGCAGCGATCACATAACACCAATCCTGCTCTGCCTTCACTGGCTACCTGTGTCTTACAGAATTGAATATAAAATTCTACTAATAACCTACAGTGACCTTCTCCTTCACTATGTGCCACTAAGGTCCTCTGATTCTGGAAATCTTATTGTGCCCTTCACTAATTGGCACTCCATGGCTGACAGCAGGACCTTCAGCTGTATAGCGCCCAGACTCTGGAATGACCTACCGAAATTAATTAGATCAGCTGACTCCATGAATTCTTTTAAAAAACAACTCAAAACTCATCTGTTCACGAAGGCTTTTAGCTCTACTTGACTTTACTACCCTTCTCTCAGTTTACTTCTATGTCAAGATGCTCATGTAAGCTGTATGTTTGTGTACTTGACCATCAATTATGTTGTCTGTTAGGCTTTTTCTATGAATTTACTGTCTTAATAATCTTTATTTATTGATCTGGTTTGTACAATGCTATATAGTGTATACCCTGCTGTTCTTTCTTAAACTGAAAGATGCTATATAAATAAAATGTATTATTATTATTATTATTATTATTACCTGCTAGATTTACATTTATATCCAGTCATAAAATGTGCAGCTTTTACAAAAGCAAACTTTTTCAATCACAATAGTACAATTGTTTGTACATAAATAGCAAAGTTATGTGCTAAGTGAGGCACACAAGGAGTCAGAAGTAAAAAGTGAACCAGCAACCTTGTGGTTTAAAGACAAGACAGTTTGCTGCTTAGCGTTGTGCCTCTCTTTACTCAGCGATGGGAACTGAACAAGCAACCTTGAATTTTATAGTATAATGATCTAGCCACTACAGTACATCACCCATCATGTATTTAACAGAGCTATTTAATTATATCTCAAAAAATCCACTTACCTAGCAATGCAGTGTAAATAGAGATCATCAACATAACTTTTGTATCTGATTTTAGTCTGGACATTTTCTCTGGTATAAAAACAATGCACATAAGAGTTATGATGAATAAAGCAATTAATGCTGCATTTTGTTAATTGACTGGATGTAACCTTTGATGTTCATTTATGAATTGGCATTGGGGCAATTAGCTGAAAATTAGCATTTGTCTTCCCCACACAGTTTTCATAGTCTGGGTAAGGTGTGTGTATAAGGAATATATGAGGGGAAGAATGCTGGAAATATTTATTCCACTGAGAGTTTTAATTAAAATCTTTCAAGATACTGCTATTGATTTTTTTTGCCCTTCCACTTCAGGCTTCAAGAAGGATTTAGAGAGCATGATCTATAAGTGCCACCCGTTCTGATCACTTGGTTACTGTTGCTGAAACCGACAGCTTGTCTAGACAACTAACTTAATTGACTGGGTAAACAATGAAGGATACAGTTATCTTAATCCATCTATGCGTGCCCATAAATAGCAAAAAGAACCGTAATAAGCTCTAAGATAATCTAAATCTATTATCTTGTCACTCTTAATGGTATGAATCATCTCTGGCATGTTGAATGCCTTTGCTTACTTTTATGATATTTGCATAGTGCTTGGCTTTGACAGCAGCTATAAATTAGCAGAAATAAATAAAAAATGAATTGACTATCTATCAGCTTTGCGAAATATTGCACTATCAAGAGCACCACAAAAACTACAATAAATAAATTAGATTTTATATTACCTTGCTTTCAATGCAATTGATATTTATCTATATTTCAAAGAGTATAAAAGGACAAAAATCTAACAGTTTATCCACCAGCTGAATCCTATCTATAGTGGTTCCTTTTTTATTTGTTTTCCATTGATTGTTACAGTATCATTAATTATTTTGTTAGCAGATGCACAATTAAATGACATCAAATTAGATGTGTGCATGACTGAGTTCTGCCAGAATAGATTATGGGCCTCAGACAACCTAAACAGGTGAATTGTATGTGGTGCCCCTTATCCTTATTTGGTTTTTACATTTCATTGTGTCCTCTAAAACATGGCCCAGAGTCAAAGGTCAGATGTGTGCATCAGTGTGTGCCCATCCAATAATCGGCATCTTGTATAGAATTTACACCTGTACACACTGTAAAGGAAAAAGTAAGTATGAAGATGAACTGAACAATGATGAACAATTGTTTATTAATTGCTTAGTTCTCTATTCTAATCATTCAAAGAGCTTAACACAGCAACAAAGGATAAAAGGCAGTTACCAACATTAGATGAGGTGTATTCTGCTACAGAAAGAATTGAAGCAGATTTTTATCAAGGATTGGGAGAAGAAACATTGTCAAAAGTCATGTTCGCTAGCCAAAAATCAGTGTTGGCCTGAAATGTTTCCAAAAATCCAAGTTAAAAGAATCCAAGCACAGGGTCATTTTTTCTTAAGCAGGAAAATTAAAAAAAAAAAAATAATTAGAAACAATCAAGGTTTCTGTCTACAAACTTGGATACCAGGAATATTATGTAGGTGATATTTGAACTGCATTTTTGAGTTGAAGACGGGGCTCTTGACCAATGAATGAAAGTCACAGATATTCAATTCAAAAAGCATGATCCTGTGAAAACAGGCTTTCATTTTCTGAAGGTATTAATTTAACAATATTTTAGGAAAAATGTACATATTTTGCATATACTACTGGAAAACTTGACATGTGGATTATGTGACATGAGTAACATGAATTTATCTATCTATCTATATATCTATCTATCTATATATATTAAAAAATATGTATAATTGTGAGGTGAAGTATTCCTTTAACATTACAGAAATCTACTGTTGCCTTGCAGAGAGGTCCTCCCTACATGAATTTTGCATGTTCACCCAGTGTCTGCATGAGTTTCCTCCTGCAGTCCAAAGACATGCAGGTTAGGTGAATTGGCAGTGCTAAATTGGCCCTAGTCTGTGGTTGGTGTATGTGTATTTTTGCCCTGCGATGGACTAGCGCCTTGTCCTGGGAGCTGTTCCTGCCCTGTGCCCTATGCTAGATGGGATAGGTTCCAGCATCCCTCAGTGCCCTGTGCAGAAATAAGAGGGTGAGAAAATGACTGACTTAGAAAAAAATGTGTCCCACTCCCATAACTTTCATGGCAAACAGAGCACTAGTCAGCTTTTTAAAATAAACTTACTAGAATTATTGTTGGTTGAAAACATGAACATAATAAAATAATTAGTGATCAAAAATTGTGTTTTTTCTCTTTTTCACATAAATAAAACATATTCCCTTTGGTCAACAAGAGACGTAATATTTATATCTTCCTGCTGTGTAAACAGAACAAGATCCTTTATTTAAAAAGTCTCAGAACTTGGCCACATATTTAATCCGCTGCTGGAAGAAAAATGCACTTATGGTATTCCAAAAGTAGCAATGGTGGCAAAGGTCATTTTGTTATGGTCCAGTTACTGCACAAGGCAGCTTGCCCAGAAATATTTATCATGCCTGTAACTGTTGACTTGCTGACTACAAGTTGGCACACTTGCTCTTTAATGTTCACTTGCATGGCCAGCCTACAGCCCTGTTTGTAGGAATTTACACACAAAGGTACAGATATTATATATGTTGTTTTCAAGAAACCAATATTTGCTGAACTGGCTTTCTTCACAGCAAATAATGACAAATTATTACACAACAAAAGTAAAACTGACAAATCTGTATTTTCCCTTACAACATGAATGACTTTTAACAGAAAGAGCTGTTCATTTGTCTTTTAATTTAAAAAGATATTTGAAAAATAAATACATGTAAAGCTGAGAAATACTGGATAGTAAATAATGGCTTGCAACAGTGAAGCTGAGCTGTAAAATTATAAAATGTTTCATTATGTACAAAATTAATCATGATATTTTCTTTCTAGTCTTAAATATTAATAGAACCCCATACATCATTTTTCCTAAGGCATGCTACATGCTGTGCCTTCATAATGCTTGCAGCTAATGGCACATTAAATAACTGAATTGTAATAAAGACATATGTAATACATAAAAACAATTTTGTCCTAAAAAGTTACAGTATATTTAAAATTACTACCGCACAATATGAGAACATTTTAATGGAGTTAGTAACAGCTACACAGAAAATGAGGTTGCTCACTCTGTGCATAATTTTAATAATTATTGAAAATAGTAATTTGGCATAATTAAAAATACAATGATGTCTTTTGAGCTTGTGGTTTGTACAAAATGTTAAAAATGCAGAAAGCATTTAAAAAGGCAGGAAACTTTATTGGGATATAGCCATCCATTTATCCAGCCTTTTATTGAATCTGCTTAATCCACGTTTGGATTAAACTAGGCTAGTAACCTCTGCATTATTTCATTCCATATGCTTCCTTCTGCTTCACTCTCTGTCTCCTCTATTGGTTTCAATTTAAGCTTCTTTTCAAATTAGAATGGTGGCTTATGTTTTTGCTGAGTGTGGAGTGCATAATCTGAAATTTATTACAAATATTAGATAATAAAGGAAAATTATTTTGTTTCCTGGTTCTTCATACTAAGATAACACGTTTTTATTTTTTACAGGTGCTCAATACAAGAGCATCAGTGTTCATGAGAGTTCTCAAAAGCTGTTTTAAGTGGAGTCACATGTGCAGGCTATCTTGAATTTGATTGGCAATTTCACGGTTCAAGAGCCCATCAATATCCCTGACCTAGCAATGTATAATGATATGACATAGTATTATTTCCATCAGTTTTGTAGGTCTGCATATGTATAAGCAATGGCAGAAAATAGTTGGGTAAAGCATACAAAAAGTCATGCAATCCTCAATTAGGACTTACTAACGTTCATCCAGTTAATGCAATCAATTCACAAAAGTGTAATTGTTCTCTAGGTTTATCTATTATCTAGAAATAGGATGGGCTGTTCGCAATCCAAGTCAAGAAGGAAGTCATTCAGTATGGATCTGTTTCAAATATGACTGTGTGCTGCTCTAGTCACGGATGCTGTTTTTTTCCAGTGCCATGAATGACAAGCTTAGGTGGCATTAAAAGGGTAGTGAAACATGGAGGATGTAAAAACTTAGCTGGTGGACATTAAAATGTGTGCAAGCTTCAGAAACAGTGTAAATGAAACAGCACATGTATTCAGATTTCATATTGGTCTCTTTGTCCTTATTGTGGCAAGATGGTTTGCATGCCCCACAGTGATCCTGAGGGCCATGATGGTGGGAGCACATGTTTATGGCAGGGTCACACAAGCCAAAAATTATACAGGACAGGAGGCACACGAACAGCAGGCCACAATAAATGGGGCAGGAGGGGCTTTTAGGCATGACAAAACCAGCCATCCTAGAGGAGGAAATCTTAAAAACAAGTCAAGGGCCAAACAAACTCTTTCATACAGTATGTGAAACTTAAAAGATTAAATATAAACAAGGAGCAGTTGAACTGAAAAAATGGATCAGTAATAGGAGAACAAATTATTGTACATGGAAAGTAGGACGAATAAATGGAAAAGAAATGGAACTGGTGTCTGAAACAAGGAAAGCAAAAGTAATGATTCTGGACATAAAAGAAGCTAGACAAAAGGAGGAATGATGCAAAGAATTAGATAATTGTTTCAGCAAGTTGTACAGTGATAATGAATGTCACAGTGTAGTCTATACGCACTGGCGGCATTACATCCTGGTTTGGCACTTGCTCAGCTCAGCTCAAAATGTTTCTGGCACACAACTAACTGCATTCTATTCAAACATATCTAACAATGTCTTAGAAAGGAAAACAGTATTAAATGAAGTCCTCAGTCATCCTACATAGTTACTTTTCTCCCTTTTCTGTTCTGGTAAAAGATAAAGGGCCATTAACACTCCTACCAATAGATTCATAAAGCTCTCAAAAGACACTCATTGTAACAAACCTGTAATTGCTGTTGTATTTATTTTTTTTGTGTTGTGAGTATTGAATTACTATTACTAAACTGGGAGATATGCAAATAAGAATCTAATTGCACTATATAAACATACATGTGATTTTTTTGTTATTTTTGCTGCCTAGATCAACTCACAGATAAGCTTCAATCTATTTTTTTGAGAATGGTTAACTACTATTTCACAAGTTCAAGGGTCTTTTATATTCTTGTGTTTATTGGACAAGAAGGATGTGCGGCTGCTTATGCACTTTTGGCATAGATAGATAGATAGATAGATAGATAGATAGATAGATAGATAGATAGATAGATAGATAGATAGATAGATAGATAGATAGATAGATAGATAGATAGATAGATAGATTGACAGATAGTGGCAGAAAACTATAAATATTATAACAAACCACAAAATAAAATCACACACACACACACACAAAAAGAACTTCTGCCTTAGATAATGAGAGAACTACTGGCAACTGATAACAGGCTTATGGGTGGTAGTAAGATGTAGTCAGATATGCCCACTTATGCTACAGCTTTACATTTGAAGGCATTAACATTTAGATAGAATAGGTTCAAAAATATGAAGCTTAAACTGTTTTTTCACAGTACCCAAAATGCCTCTCAGTACCTAACTTTGCCATGACTTGCTATGAAATGTGATAGTTCATCCTACTTATTTAAATGCAATCAAACTTTTCCATTTTACTTTTATCCTAAGATAGATCTTGTCCATCTTTGGACAAGATAAGCTGTCACAGAGCTCCTTAGATGGTACTGATTGCAATGCCACCAGCTCAGTATGATATTTAATATACCTCATTTTACATTTCTCAGAGTCTGTTACATTCTTAGATGTTGCAGACGTAGGATAGCCTTCTGATCCTCCACCCTCACTCTGTGACATCTTTCAAGTTCAGCTTGTTTAAAAGCCAGTAGAGGTGGGCCAACGCTTGGGCTTGTGACAACAGAATTATATCTTCAATCAAAAAATCCATTTAAATTTATAAATTTATAGTAACAAATCAGATACAAGATCAAATCTAATTTTAACAATCTTATATATAAATGTCTATGCATGGAAGTGTATGTGTCTGTCCGACCCAGAAGTGAGAGGTGGAGTCGGGGTAAGAGCTTCACCTTTTAGGAAACAGAAAGCTCGCTTAGCCACTAATAACAACAGCAGGGCCAGCACGTCAGCAAAATGAAACCTCCGAAGAAAGATAAAGTCGCATAGCCGCTAACATCGGTAAAACAGTATCCCTTTTACTTTTCCTCCCACTACTAATGTACAAGCGATGAAAGAACGTCGGCAGAACGAGAGGCCCAGAGTAGTTCCTTTCAATTACCTGACATCTCTACATTTAATTTTTTTTCTGATAATTTCAATAGTTTCTGGGACCCTGGGCTTTCTACAGCATGGACTTACACAGCTAGTAATTAATAATTGTTTTAAAAACGTTTATTAAAAAATAATGTGCCTGGCTGTGTACTCCTGAAAAATAAGCAGTGCAGACTCTGAGGCATCTGAAAGTCTTAGTCTCCTTCTTGGGTATTTCAGCTTTGTTCCTAACACTTATCACTCAAGTATGTGCAGCAAAAAATTACAATATAGATGAATGCATTTTTTGCAGACCCTCTGTAAAGACAAATAATTTCAACAATGGCTGCTTGTCTGGTTCATAAACATAGTTGAAATTTACAAAGAAAATAATACAAGCCCAAGCATAAATAACAAAATAAGGTAATTCATCTTGTAAAGACTATGCTCTAAATTCCTTTTAATAACTCAAAATATTTAGTTAGTGTATTTGAACAGAAGCTAAATCATATTTGTTAGTGAACCATTCCAAGCAGAGGGAGATAAACGTTTTTTTTTTAACGAACAATTACCAACATTTTCAATATGTGGACTGAAGTTTAAACACCAAAAATGTATACTGAAAATGGATCAAGGCTTACAATAGAAAACATTAAATTGCAAAAGGCATATATCGTTGAAAGGTCATAGAATGAGAAATGAGGAGAGGAAAGGTCATAAATGGCCTAGGGATAAATTGGGATTATCATTTAGGTTGACTTTCTTCAGAAGAATTGCGTTAAATTTTGCTAATGTGGACTATCAAATATTGTAGAATAAGCGCAATGTGGCACTTTTTAGTAGGAAATGTAACAGTGGCCTCTCATGTTTTAGTGCACACAGGATATTTTTTGAACATCAGAGTTATGGAAAAATAATGATATAGTACACAATAAGAAATGTAAAAATGTGTAAGATGTTTGTAGGATATTAAAAATCTAGTAATGTTTATTTTATGGGAAGCCTTGTGTAACAAATAAGAACAGATTAGAATAACATGAATATATAAATAAATGCTGCATAATTAGCATCAGTACCTAATAATTAATAAAAACCTGAGTTTTACATATTTGGCTTCTTAAAATGCTTTAAAAAATTCTTGAACATAACACTGCAAAAACACTTTTAGGGTGAACATTGAATCAAGGACGTTATAGAAAGAATTATAAATCATGGGCTACAAGCTTCTGGGCTAAAGTATTCTCACTCAATTAAATGTATAATATTGTTATTATATTCTAGTCATGAAATGTACATTGCAGGCAATGTCTTATGTGGGTTATTTACCATAAGGGCTGTGTCAGGGCTTTGATTTGTTTTAGCACACTGGTCATTCATCTCACCGTACCACTTTCCATTTATTGCTTTAAAAGGGGTTTTACCACTTCCTAATGGTACAAAAATATACACCAATTATTGTCTGATTACAACATATCATATTGGGATAGCATTGCATAAATCATTTACAATTGTGTGTTATAATTGCAAGCTAAATATAAATCTTTCAATACTTGATCTATATTTCTAGCCAAGCTAACCTCTGCCTTGATCTACAGCATTGAAAATGGAATGTGAAGCACTATTCTCTGCTTCAAGGGAAACGCTGCAGCACACTATTCTGCTATTAAAGAAGGGTACATTTAAACCCACCTCCAGTGCTTTGCAAGCAAGATGGATTACAGCTCACAGCACTTTCCAAGGCACTTCCTGAGAATACTAAAATATGTCTGTGAACTACTTGTATACCGTTGGGGACTAGATATTGGCTTATACTGTAAATAGTAGCAGCATCATAGAGAGTACTAGAGAATAATATGATTCTATTTTTAGTCAGATTTTTTTTGTTGTTGTTCATCAACCATTCAATTATACTACATTAATATAGCCTTTATTAATATATACTCATCTAAAAATTGTTTAATTAAATATTAATACATTCTGTTGCACTTGTATGGAGATGATTTCAGTTTATGAAATGACACAGTTAGATAAAAAAGATTTCCATTAAAATGTTGTAGAGGATTATATTAGAAGGGAAGAAAAAGAAATGTTAAAGTGGCTTATTTGGGGCCTGAACCATGGTTTTTAAAACATCCCTTGTTACCTCCTCCTGTTATTCATTTTCTAGTATTTTTTTAGTGTATTTTGGCTTTCATGGTATTATTTTAGGTTTGGGGTGTCCCTTTCACTCTCTCTCACAATTGTATTCATCTGTCTAAAAAGATTTATATATATTAGTGACTATAAACGATGGTTAAGGGCAGACCCCAGTCCCAAAAGACAGGCATAAAACACAAAGCAGTAAAACAAAAGTGGTTTCAGTTACAATTGAACAATGGCAAGACATGAAAAAAGGAACAATATCACCAAATACAAGGTTCAGTATGGAGTATAATACCACACCTAGTGACATTCCTGTCTCCTGAAACTACGACTCTTCATCTAACTGAGCTTTTTTCCTACTAGTTAATGGAGCCCTTTCCAATTTTAATCACCCGACCCCACTCTCCAAGACCAAGACGAAGGACAGCATTTTAAGCTAGGGCCCGTGACCACTTCCATATCAGTAGGGTTCTCTCTAATGGCACCAGGGGCCTCATGTATAACGCCGTGCATAGATTTCACACTATAACATAGCGTAAGCACAAAAGCTGAAATGTGCTTAGGCACAGAAAAATCCAGATGCAAGAATCTGTGCATACTCCAACTTCCACGTTCTTCTGCTACATAAATCCTGGTCAGCCTGAAAAGTAACGCTCGTGCACACGATTTATGTAATGCTCCAACTCCTCCCAGAATTACGCCTCTTTGAATATGCAAATCAATATAAATCGCCCTTAAGCTCAGCCTTCTGTGAAAAGACAATGAGAAAAGCATGGGGGAAAATATAAGAATTTCAGCGAATACCAAGTGGAGGCAAAGGAGAAACATACTATTTGTTTAATTAAACCGTGGTATAATCAAAAAAGGAAGTTGATCAAGTGACATAGCGTTGGAGAAACTTGAAAGCTCATGTTCACAAAGTCTCACAGTGCCGGAAATAAAAAAGAAGTCACATATCAAAGTCGCTGTGAAAAGGCGAGTTATAGCCCACTGTCTGAGTGTCATATGAAAGCTGATTAGGGTACAGAGAAAAAAAAGGAACACAGTGGGGAAAAAGCACGAAATGTCAACTTCAATCTCGAAATTTCCACTTTAATCATGTAGTTTATTTTGTCATTAAAGTAGAACATCATAAACTTCATCTTAAAATCGTTTAATTACCCAGTTTCTCAAATCACATCGTAATTAAAGTAGCACGTTAAATGCTTTGTGTTGTATGTGATCTTCTATGTGCTCTATGTGTGTGAATCACTACTTGCTTCTTAAACCGGCTCTCTTCCTCCGACTGGACACAGAATCCATTGCATTCGTGATATTACAGCTCTGAATAACTAAAATACTGAGATGTATACGTGATATCATTTTCAAGATGATATGAGTTAAATCACGTTATTAAACAAGGGTTTCACGGCGCAGTGATTGTGTGCAACCTTCGATGAAATAATTTATTGCAGCAGTACTCATGGGCGGCTCTAGGCTTGTGGTGGCCCTGGGCAGAGGAAGAATCGGTGGCTCCTTTGCCTGTCAATGTCAATATGGTATCTTATGCACGGCGGATGGCCATGTCCGTTGCGGACACTGCATAGCCGCCTCGTGTTCATGACACAAGCATTTAACTTTTGCCAAAATTTGTCGCTGCATTTTTATATGTGTTGTTATTTTCTTTCTGTTTTATTTTCAATATACAGTATATTGGCGTAGCCACCCCTGCAGTCCTTGCTTTTCTTTCTCTAAGTAACCGATTGCCACACAATCAGCACTGTAGTAGACGTTAAGCCATCTGTAAGCTTAGAGCGGCGATCCTTCAAAACGTTTTAGGAACATTGAAATAATTTTGTAGTACATGTTTAATTATTCTATCCTTCACACCAGTCCCAGTGAAGAATCTAGATTATTTAAATGAAGTTAAAATTTTATCTGTATAATATAATAAACATATTTTGCTGCATTTCATCTTAAAAATGATATCGTCATCATATGTAAATACGCGCTTTATAAAGTGGCTCAGGTTGTGTATTATTATAACTGTAGTGCAAGTTTACAGTGGGGTGATTGTACTTATAAGTACAAACAGTTCTACAAGGAGAAATTGATTAAGTGCATTTAAAGTTCTTGGGAGGAAACTGTTTCTGAACCACGAGGTCCATACGGGAAAGGTTTTAAAACGTTTTGCCATGGCTAAGGTAGTGTGTGCTTGAAGCTGTATACCGATAATTCTCAATCAGCTGCTGCTGTGATTCACGCTCAGATACAGTGATATAAATACTCTTGAGTGGTGCAGTGAGAGTAATGTGGAAAAAGATGATCTGCTGTGGCAACTCCTAACAGGAGCAGCTGAAAGAAGAAGAAGTTGCAGTGAGAGTAACAACGCTTAAGCAGTTATGGTATTTGGAATACTATGGCTATTCCCTGGACCTTTATATTGTTACAAGTTAATTACAATCAGATGCATTACACTAATAAACAATATGCGGTTAGTTTCATGTATTTATAAAGCTGCGTCAGGAAAATAAAAGAGTAAACACACAGGAACAGTAACACTACTTTGACGCTGGGTGCCGCCAGTCTGCAAAACCGAGCGGAGAACTTGCGTACGACAAGGTATGGGGTACCGTGGAAAAGTGCGTGGCTTTACGCCAAGTGTAGGTTTTATACATCGCGATTTGAACATGGAATAGTTCTTGCGCAGCATTTCTGTGTGTACGCACCGTTTGTACATGAGGCCCCTTGTGTTCCTGAGAATTTTCCTGTCAGAGATATAATCTGGTGAGGACCAGTCAGACTGAATTCCACACATAATTGTACTACTTTATTTAACAAAGCAAATGCATTCCACAACTTTAGTTCATTATTAGAAACTTGATGCAAAATAGGAATAATATGGATATTTACTGATATGACCTCTGCCACCACCCAGTATTTCACAGCTCCCTCCATGCCGCTATTCAAACTCTCATCTGCTTTATCCATTGTATGCAAATTCATACTGTTGGCACTCTCTTTCTCACCACTCACTTGGGGTCTCAGTCAAAACCTACTGCATCACACTCCTCAACTCTGTGAGCCAAACAAAGCCAGGATGCAAAAGAAGACTCCCCGGTCCCAGCCTCACTGGGTCACATGTTTTGGGCCTGCACCAAATTAACGTCATTCTGGACCAAAATTTTTAATTACCTTTTAGACAGCCTTGGTCTCACAATCCCTGCTAACCCATTAACAGCTGTGTTTGGGGTTCTTCCAGATGGGTTTAAAGTGGAGAAGGACAAACAAACTATGATTGCATTCACTACACTTTTGGCACACAGACTTATTTTGCTAAACTGGAAGAATCCTAACTCTCCTCTTTTAAGTCAGTGGGAAACCGATGTTTTATACTATTTGAAATTGGAAAAAATCAAATACTCAGTTAGTGGATCTGTACAGATTTTTTTCAAAACATTGCAGGATCTAATCAGTAATATTTTAGAATAAGCTCTTAAAGCACATAGGACGCAATTATTTCTGTATTTCTTTTTCTTCTCCATTCATCTCTATTGGCTTATCAAACTTATCAATTTAGGTATGTTTACAAGCCTTAAATTTTACTACGTTGGCCTTGCTCTCTCTCTGAGGGGTGGGGGTCGACTTGTTCTTAATCCTACTTTTTGTAAAAATTGATTGATTTGTATGGAATGATTGCAATAAAATTGATAAAATTTCAAAAAAAAACAAAAAACCTCCATCCAGTATCCAGACACTCACCAAAGGCTATAGGAGGCGTCTAGAGGCTGTTATATTTGCAAAAGGAGGTTCAACTAAGTATTGATGTAATATCTCTGTTGCGGTGCCCAAATGTATGCACCTGTCTAATTTATTATGATGCATATTGCATATTTTCTGTTAATCCAATGAACTTAATGTCACATCTGAAATACTACTGTTTCCATAAGGCATGTCATATATTAAAAGGAAGTTGCTGCTTTGAAAGCTCAGCCAATGATAAACAAAAATCCAAAGAATTAAGAGGGGTTCCCAAACTTTTTAATATGACTGTGAATCCATTCAAGTTCAATTGTCCGACTTTAAAATAAAAGATCACGACACATTTCCCAAGCTTTATAGTCTCTTTGGTTTTTGTTCTCACATGTCCTTGGTTGTTGTCTTTCAGTTTGGGCATTGGACTTAGACGCTTTACACAGATTGATCTCCCATTTACGACTCCTCACTTTGCTTTATGTTGTGCTGTGTCTGCACTACAAGCAGTACAAGCAGCAGGTAAGTGTTGTCTATCAGTGCCCTCTCTTCTACACTCAGCAATGGCTCCTTTCATGGCCATGTGCTAACCCCAAGGCCTCTGCAACAAGGGGGTTCTTTTCTCTAGCTTCTACCCTCTTTATAATCTGCATTTTAGTTTTTAAAGATATTGCTTAATGATTTTAGTGACATACTGGGCAAATTATCAGTATTACTTTGCAGATATATTAAAATAACTACAGTACAATACCATACCCTCACATACAAATAACATGGTGTTGTATTGTATGCATATTAATGAGATTCTGAGAAACTGGACAAAGACTTCCACAGCACTCATTTTATGAGAAATATAAAGGAGCTTAGTTCTAAGATAATTTGTTAACTGAGCTTGTGCAAAAATGTTGCAAATCAGTATTGCTGGTTCTGTGAGTAAACAGAGCAGACTGGAAAAATCCCAGTTAAATTAAACAATTTCTATGGCTGTTTTCATTGTACATATAGGTCAAACAGTATTTAAAGGATATGGAGATGGACCAAAAACTATGGACCTGCAGCCTGTAACAAGACAAACACAGTGCAACTTGACAGACAGACACCATGCTAAAATCTACTTTTTTCGATGTTTTGAACATTATAGAATCAGAGTCTGAACTTAACCCAATAGCTAATTTTTAGCAACCTGACATACTAATTATGTTACTGGCAATAATACATAGGTATCCCAGAAGAATCAATGAATCTAAAAAGTGTGACTTGAGCTGTACAGTTCATAAAATAAAGTTTCAAATCAAACATATTAAAAAGTACCTGCTGACTATGTTAAGACATTCTATCTTGATATTTTACAAATACATTTCAGCCAAAGCAGCATTTGGGGGTGGGAAGTAGGGCAACCGGCCTAGACCCCACACCTAAGGGGGCCCCCGCTTTGTCATGTTCGAGCGGATTTGTCAAGTTATATTCTCCAGTTATATTTTGATAAAGTCTGAATGTTATCTTGCAAAAATTTTGCTGAATACTGTAATGAAAAAATCCGGTGTATGTTAACATTATTTTTATTTTATACAGTCTACATATAACGGTAACAGCGTTTGACTTAACTAACCCGCATGGGGTTTGTCAGCCCTAGGCCCCGTACAACCCTAGGGCTGCCTCTGCATTACAGACAAAATGAAATATTTTACAGTAATCTAAACTCAAGAAAGCAATCTGCTGCCAGTTTAGTGTTTTTTTTAATGATTTTGAAAGCCATGTGCACTTTTGGACAGGAAGCGCTTAGCAATTCACAAGTCTAGGCTATGATAACTATTTTGTAGGCTAGAATTAACCAAATTTCACGCTGTTTTTCATAGTATCTTTTTCAAATTGCTGCTTCAAGGAGTATTATATTTTATATGTAGTCCAGGAATTAAATCATAATTATTCACATGGTGAGATAATATTGACTCTTGATTTTTATTCTTAAAGATCAAATACAATATTTATTTAGTTATTAACAATGTGTCATTATTTAATTATTACCACTTATTTATCTCATGCAGGTCTTGATTACAGTCTAGGGAGTGTAGCTGCTCACTTCAGCACAAGAAGTGGAAGGAAGCAAACATTAAATCAAATTGTGTCAAAAGAATCAAAAGAGTGGAATAAACCAAAAGGGCTAAAAGGAGAAGAAAACTAATTGGGAGGAAAAGGAAAAAAACAAAAGAAATATATTGACAGAGAAAGACACTAGAGAACCTCTGCAATATATAACACAATACAATACAACTTATTTTGTATAGTGCACATCACTGAGTTCATTTGCAGAATGTTGTCAACAGATTCTCAAGTAAAATGCAAGTATAGATATTAATGCGTACATAAAAAGATACAGATTTGTTAAAAACACCCATAAAACAAAGTAGAAACTGAATAACATAAATGGAAATCAATAATATTCATTCATTAATTAACTTGAAGAACTATGGCCAGTTGACAATGGAGGAGAGAGAGAAAGTCAAAGATGGACAGAGTCGCAGTCTTGGAGAACTTGGCTAAATAGCCACCTACACAAACCTGTTGATTCTATAATGAAGTCTACATTGGGCCATCCAGTCTGATGAGAGAATCTTTATATCTGATGATTCCAATGCTCCTTTATCTGAGATAACTTATCCATACTGAGGAGAGCAACTTCGCAGTAGAGCAGTGGCACCATCATGATACACAGAAGAGAAACAGAATAGAGGAGGGTTAATAATGATTTATAAATATTGTATTACTTATAATTTTGCCCAAAAGACTAACAAAGAGAGATGCTGTATGCATAAATATGTTTAACGATTTAGATGAGATTTAAGTAGTAGTAATCAACCAGTATTGCGCACTAATTGGGTTTACAGTGTGAAATAATATACAAAACTGAAAGTACAGGAAAATAAAACATTTAAGAGCCAGATTAATTGAAATGATTGCTTAAATATGAAAAGTATTACAAAAGAGTTTTATATGCACTATGATCACATTGAAGGTTAACTGGATTAATGAAAGATTCAAAAGACTAAAGAGCATCAGAAATGGAATTAGTCATTTTCTGCTTTATATAGTTAATTTAGAAATTTTTATGGAACTTTGGTTTTGTTTTGCCATTTTAGTGTTATTTAGTAGAAAAAATATCACTTATTTCAAGATTTCAAAATAGTACTGAAATAAAATGTGAAATAACTAATAACCACAAATTATTTTTACCTGATGAGGCATATCTTCAGTGATTGGCTCCTGCTTTGCATTTGATGTTGCTGTAACTGTCTGAAATCCTCATTCTTCTTGCATTAAATGTAATTCTCTGAGGTTTTACAAGGGATTTACTAATCATGCTGTTTGAATTAGTTTATAGTCATTTCAAGCTAGAGTTGTAGTTCCCGACCAAGCTGCAAGGAGCATTTTGCCAACCAACATATTTTCATTATATCAGACACTCGGGTCTCATAAAGGTCAGAATAAGTCTGCAAAGATTCCTCTCACAAAAATGGTGCTAATACAGATGCTCATTTTTCTTGTGGCCAGCAGTGACAAATTGCAGCTTTTACAAAAAAAAAAAAAAAAGTTAACTTCCAAATCATTGTCAGGAGGATGAACGTATTGCCTCTCTTCAGGGTAGGGAAATGGTTTGTTTGACAGTATAACTCGAGCTCTTGAATTTGGATCTAACTCACCTCTTTCACTAGCTGTTGGAAAATAACCACTTATTCTCTCATCTAGATTTATCACTACCGTTTACTCCACTCAAAATACATACAAATATAGTAAAGGATTGAGACAGTCAACCTCCCAGTTTAGTTGAGACCATGTAGTGAAGGAACGATTAATAAGCATGGTATGTCTAAGACATTGTTTCTCCTTCTCTCTGTTGTAATTTAGCCCTCTTTTTTCCCTAGGCTGTCAACAATATTTTCCAGTATAGTGGAATGTTTTGTAGTTCATCAGTAGGTCATATCTCTGCTTCTCTAATTGAGAGTTTTGAACGTCATTGAGCATGTAAGAAGTAACAATTTAGAGCTGCAAAATGACTCTTTCCCATTTCCAGTAATTCACATAAAGGGCAATTGATGCTAGATTTGTGATAGTACATTCATAAATGCAGCCACTCTTACACTCACATTAAGCCAGGTTTAAGTCTCTAATCGGCGTAATCTGTCTTTTGCTGGGATTTGGGATGAAGGTATAATTATTAAGTGAAAGACCTCATCAGCAATGAGAGAAACCAGTATATAACTTGAATATTCTGCTCTTACACTATATAGCTATAAACATGAAGTAGCTAAGAATTAAAATTGAATGATGCATTTAATATAAAAAAAAAATACCTTATACATTGTGAACTGGAAAAGACACTCTCGAATACACCCTGAACCCAAAATACACCAAGGAAGCCAAGTTATATAAAAGAAAAGCAGCAGGTACTCAAAGCAATAAAAATAGATGTGGAAGCCATAAACGTTTGTTCTTATTTGTGCCTAACTAAATAATAATCTACCTAACCTACTCTAGTAGGGTAACTGATTCACTTGCCCATCTAAATAGCTCCTTCTGCACTGTCTCTTTCATTTTTCCTCCCTCCACCTGGCTGCTGTACCCTTTTTACACCAGTCCATCAAACTCCAAGCTCCTTTGTCTTCTGAACAAGAAGTTCTTCTAGTGAAAGTAGTGTCTCAGGAAATTCCTGGGACCATCCTACTACTATTACTGATCCAAGCAGTCCCAATTACTCCTCCAACTCTGGCCCCCAATTCCCTCTTTAAGGGTCAGACTAACTCCAGGTCACCAGTACAGTAATCCCTCCTCGATCGCGGGGGTTGCATTCCAGAACCCCCCGCGATAGATGAAAATCCGTGAAGTAGAAACCATATGTTTGTATGGTTATTTTTATATATTTTAAGCCCTTATAAACTCCCCCACATTGTTAACATTATTAGAGCCCTCTAGACATGAAATAACACCCTTTAGTCAAAAGTTTAAACTGTGCTCCATGACAAGACAGAGATGACAGTTCTTTCTCACAATTAAAAGAATGCAAACATATCTTCCTCTTCAAAGAATGCGTGTCAGGAGCAGAGAATGTCAGAGAGAGAGAGAGAGAGCGAGAGAAAAGCAAACAATCAAAAAATCAATACAGTAATCCCTCCTCGATCGCGGGGGTTGCGTTCCAGACCAGCAATAGGTGAAAATCCGCAAAGTAGAAACCATATGTTTGTATGGTTATTTGTATATATTTTAAGTCCTTATAAACTCTCCCACACTGTTTATAAATATTCCCTGCACAGTTATACAGCATAAACCCTTTAAACCTTTGTATTCTCTTAGATATTAGGTAAGATTCATTGAAATTATGTATGTAAACACACTGTTTATATACAGTAAAAACTAAATATTATTTTAAAGATATCGAGTGTCTCCGATATCACATATGTTACAACCATTACAATAGACAGGCCACCAGCAATAAATACGTACGTACAATGCAAGAAAAATTGTATACAGTAAATATTTGTATGAAATCAACTGGGCAAACCAACTGAGGAAGCATGTACAGGAAGTAAAAAGACCTATTGTCCGGAGAATCCGCAAAGCAGCGAAAAATCCGCTATATTTAGTTATGTTTACATATAAAATCCGCGATAGAGTGAAGCTGCGAAAGTCGAAGCGCGATATAGCGAGGGATTTCTGTACGTACTTTTGGGCTTTTAAGTATGCCGAAGCACCGCAATAAAGCGCCATTTTGTAGAGGAGCATCCGTATCCTCTACGCAAACAGCCCCTCTGCTCACACCCCCTCCGTCAGGCAGAGAGAGTGAGAAAGACAGAGAAAAGCAAACAATCAAGCACCGCGCAGGAAGCATATCGTATATCATTGAGGAGTTTTATTTAATATGTAATACATGCTCTGATTGGTTGGCTTCTAAGCCATCCGCCAATAGCGTCCCTTGTATGAAATCAACTGGGCAAACAAACTGAGGAAGCATGTACCATAAATTAAAAGACACATTGTTCGCAGAAATCCGGGAACCAGCGAAAAATCCATGATATATATTTAGATATGCTTACATTTAAAATCTGCGATGGAGTGAAGCCGCGAAAGTTGAAGCGCGATATGGCGAGGGATCACTGTATACTACACAAGATTGCAGGCAGCCATGTGTAAACAAATGGGGCTCTCTGCTGCCACCAATCTATTTGCCGATCCCTTCGTTTATTTGTGCCCAAGCAGTAGTTATCTCCTTGATTCCTGATATTACATTTGGGTATAGTAATCTCAGTTGGTGGTCCCAAACCACACCAGAGATTTTTATAACTTGGCTCCTGCCCTTTATCACTTCATGTGTGTAGCAGTTGGAGTCCTGACCAGACAATGCTTTACAACACCTAATGAAATATTAAAATTTTTCAGCCTGACATAAACTTACCATATATTTGTTATTTTTTTATTTATGTTACCATTAAAATACATAATAAAATTCAGCAAAGTATGGTACTAATAATATATAAAAATGTTAAACATTATGTGCATATAAAGCAACCCCTAAAAACTAACTTTAAATTACATTTCTTTAAAATGATCTAAATCATATTAAGTCTATTCTATAATATTGATCAACACATAACTACTTAATACTACTGACAATTAGAAATGGCATAATCATGTACTGGGTGTCAATCATATATCAAAGTACTTGGACTGCAGCTTGTGTGGCTGAGTGGGGGTCCTTTGTCTGCAGTGTGTAAGTTTTCCTTGTGGTGTCCTGAAACTTCAGTCTCAATCCACAGTCTAACTTGAATGTATTAGGTAGACTGTCAGAGTGTGAGTTATTGTAGGGTTAAGCATGAGTATGGTATGAAAGATGTACAACCTCTAGGGTTGGGTTCTGTCTAGATAAGCATTACTGGTTAATGAATAAAGTATGTTCAGAATATGGAAAATGGATGTCAGTCACCTTCTGTAATAAAATATGCAAATAGTAACTTTATTGAAATACTCAAAGAAATATAAGTTTTGATGTGGTTTCATGCCACCCATTTTCATATTCATATTCAAAAGAAGAAGACTATTTTGAACTGGGGAAGGCTCCTTGACCTTGCTACTGCTGTTCAATATGGGGAGAGAGAATGGATTTGACCTTTCAAAGGGGAATAAAATGAGGCAAGTGAACCCAATCTTAGAATAGTCTTACATTTTATCTGGGTGAAGGTCACAGAAGTGCTACCATTGAATTTTCAATAGGTTTTTAAAACATGTATAAAGTTCACTGTCTTCTTGCTGCAATTTGTTTTTCAAAAAGACTAATATCGACAGTCCAGATTTAGATTTGTATAAGTGTAGAGGGTAACTATTTTGTATGACAATCCCTGTCCTGACTTTTACATAGCATTTTTAAAATAATGAGTAGATTTTTTGGTCCTTTTCATAAGTGTACATCCAAGTGATTTTTTGGCATAGCTTTAGGGTACAGCACTTGAACTCTAACCTCTATAACAATGTAATTTTTACATTTTGTAAAAAATTAATGTGTAAAAGCAAAGCATATTCTATAACAAAAAACTGCTGCTAAGGGAATGTGAATGAGAAATATACAAATTCACACAAACATACAATGACTTCATCACTTGATAGCCTCACTTAAGGATTGCCATAAAAAGTCAATAAAGGGAGAAGTAATTAATTTAACATTATTTCACCATTAAATAATGCATTTGGTAATTCAAAAGTTAACACTATTTATTTCAAAATCAGATGATGATGTCATTTGCTCCAAACACTTGAGTTGCCATGCAAATTTGTGCTCATTAAAATGTATCTCCTCTTGTGGCTTTTAACTGTGTGAAATTATGTGATGGTCCAAAGGTTAAACAAAAGCTTTAAAAACCATGCAAAATTTCCACTTAGGTGTAACAATAATATTTTGCGTAAAGTAATACATTTTCTATCCATTCATCCAATTTATTATTACCCAACTGCTAACTAGAACTCACCTGATTTAGGGTCACAGAGAACTAGTGCCCATCCTGACATTATTAGGTGTAAGGCAGGAACCAGCTGAGGACTGGGCGCCAATCCATTCCAGGGCATACACCCACACTCATGGCCAATTTGGAACCACTGGTCAACACAACACATTTGCTCAAAATCCAAAGTAGGTACAGAACAACTTCCACAGGTAGATCTTGAGATTAGAACTCAAAATTTTGGAGTCATGAAACTAAAAATTGTGGCTTTGTGCTGACTTCCATATGCAGAGTGCAATTATAATTTTCTCTGGCTATTTAAGTGCAACTCTCAACTAACTTGAGTCCACAAGAGAATTCAAGCAAAAAAGGCTTATTAATAATGAAGCGGGTATAATTATCATGGGCCTAATTGCATGAGGTCTCAAACTTCCAACTTAGCAAATAAACTTCCAAATGGGCTAACAATGCTGACAATGAGGACTGGTGTTACAAACACTGTATGTTCCACCCTGCCACAGTTTAAATGAACCACCAAATGTATGCAATGTTTCTGTTTAATGACCATGTTTGAAGATTTCCCCAGAAGGATGAGTGTCTCCACCTCAAAATTAGCAGCTAAGAAAAAAAATTTCAAACACAATGTGCCAAAATATTCAACTAATGTTTTATGGGATTTGGTGTTCATATTTAAAGAAATTCAGTATTACTTCCCTTGAGAATTAAACAATGTAATACAATTATACATGCACTTTTTAAATACAAAATGTGAAAATGTGCTTAAAATAGCATTAAAATGTATTTACAAGTGTGAAACCATTGTCACATTTTCACTTACTAGATATAAAAGTGAACAAAAATGAACATAATACTTCATTAAGCTTTTCTGATCCATTTCTTACTGCAAATGTGTTAAATCTTTCTTTTAAAAATGATTAAGAACCTAATGGATATTTGCTTAACAATTTTTTTCTATAATTATAACGCTATTATATTACTTAACTATTGGCTGTAAGATATCTAACAGAAGACACAAATTTGACGTAAACTGATCATGACACCAGAGAGTGATGACATGTTTCATATTTATTAGTACATGCAAATAAGACTTCCACTGTACTTTGTCCATGTGACAATACTGACCCTAAGAAGCAAAAAACACTTTGATGTTTCCAGTCTCTGTATTTTTCTTATTCTTAATATTATTTCAAAACACTGTGTTGTTGTGTTCAGCTGTTTCACAACTCCATTCTGCTGGGCTGACGTCATGGCCCAGATACTATATTAGTGGAGTGTGTATGATCTCTTCATGTTCAACTGGGTTTTGGATAGCCACGATGGTTCCTCTACCCCAAGATGAGCAAGTTAGACTATACGGCCTTGGATGAAACAGTGTGGAAGTGTATGTGTGAATGAAACATATGATGAAGTGATACAAGGTTTTGTTCCTGCATTGCCCCCAGAGCTAATGGGTGTAGTGTGTGACCATAAGAACCTTTCTGTTGGAGAAGGCAGGTTCAATAAAAGAATGAATCAACAATGCATAAACTGTTCATAGTAGTTGTTTAAAAAGCAAAAGGAATGTTTTTACCCTTATTCCCTGGGAATAAATGAGGTTAAAAATTAGACTTCTGGTACAATATTTAGTCTTTTAATTCACTCTCTGTACGAGATAATAGGCAAAGTCATAATGTTTTATGTGGCTTTGAATGAGGCAAAATAGCACATTAGGAACAGCAAAACTAACAGCTTTCTATGACTTAACTTTTGTAAATAGAAAGTGGGATTTATTTAAGTCTTTGTTAGGAATTTTTCTTTGAGTTCCTGTCTATGTTTTGTTTAAGTCATTGCTGTTTGGGGTGTTACAATTCCATATGTGCCATTTCCACACAAATACATGCATATGTAGCTTCATTTTTTCCTATAACATTAAACTGCCAATACCTCAGAAATAAAGTCATTTTAAGAAAAAAATCACAGGTCAGGTACACTCAATTCAATAATTCAATACATTCAATTTTCTGTTGAATGTCTGCATATACAGTGTATGAGACAAAATTTCAAATAGATGAGTCAGATGTGAGTAGTGATGCATTATGTGCTATTGAAAAATGATAAATAATGCATGATGGAAGATATGTAAAATAATCATCTTAAAATGGACACCATTAGCATGCAATATAAAAATCTCGGTTTAAGTATACTGTATAATGTACCCAGTTCAATATAAAAAGTATAGGCAATTAAGAATGAAATACGTTCATAACATTTCCTTACAGTAACAGCACCTAAAACAATGCTTAACAATAAATAGTAAAATAACACAATAAAAGTTAATGAAGCATATTATAATGTTGAAGGATGGTGATGATTGACAGAAAATATTTATAAAGATTTAGGTAATAGAAAATTACCTTTATGGCACTCTAAAATGAAAATGCACAATTAAACAAGCTGGAAGGTAGTTTTTTTTATTTGTCTCAAAAATAAAAAGTTATTATAGCATGGACCTCACAATCAGCAATCTTTCTACATCAGTGGTCCTAAAAACTCAGATATGGAATATAACTTCTTTTACAGTTTTATTATCAATGCTAAGCATCGGACAAAGCATATTACATCACAGCTGTAACAATGATCAGGATACTTAAGTGATTTTCAGGACTGGTGCTTCAGTCTGTCACTGATCCATAATGTTAATACAAATGGCAAAGAAATATCACTAGACGGTTATCAAATTCATTGAAACTTTGAAACGAATTCTGGCAGAATTGTTTAAATGTTTTGGTGCTCTAAAGAGTTTTGTGCTGCCCTTCACTATTATGAATATTCATGAATATACTTAAAAATGAACTAAAGTCAATGTTATAAATAAAACTAAAGTCAATACTCAAATCTTTTCTCTAAATTGCATGTTTGCCCAAGCATTAAACTATTGCTAAGTCATCCCATTAATCTAGTTTAGATGCTGCTTATATGTTATGGCCACCCTGATGCCATTTGTTAAACAGCATATGCATCACATGACTAAGAACCATAGAACATCATAGTGACTTGACACACAAAATGGTAGTACAAATGAAATTTTAAAAAGCAAAATTGTGCTGCCTATGTAAATTAAATACACAAACAGGTGACAAATGATGTCATTAAAATGAACATGAAGTAACACCGGATTACCTGAATAAAATATTCCTGACAGACTGGCTCAGCACTGGCTGTGTGGTATTACCTAAACCCATTCCCTAGTGGAAAAATCTTCAATGACCTTTTTGTCATTTTCTTCTGTTCTGTTTGCATTATACTTAATTCTGCCAATTACATTACCATAGTATGTGTTTATTTTAATTTAGTTAAGTGTCTGTTTTTATCTTCATGTGTTTTAGTTCATTTGTTTTTGTTAATTCAATCCAGGCAGCAGGCCTCCCAATTCTCCAGGTGTGCTACACTCCAGGGCAATCCAGAAGTCTGATCTATTTAAATTCAGCCACTGTTCCAGTTTTTTCTTTTCTTTTCTTTTGTTTATAGTGTCTGCTTATGCTTCTTATCTGATTCCTACTTATTGAGTTTATTAAACGTAAGTATAAATTATTTGGGGTAAACACAGTCTTATCTTTTCTTTCAGAAATTAAGTCATAACACTTTCACAAAGCAATCAAAGAATCTTCACAGCGTTAATTATTTCCTACAGAGGAAAACATTGCCACAGATCAGAAAAATGGAATAGCAAGGAGACTAGTACAAATGCTAAAAGTACAAAATACAAAGAAATTAACAGGCAAAAAAAAGAGCAAAACAACAAATCTAGGATAAAATATGGGAAAATTAAGAATGAATAACAAACGACATTTCAAAAAAAAAAATTTGAAATGTTTTGACTACTAGACCTGGGGCCTCATGTATAAATGGCGCATATGCACAAAAATGCTGTGTACTTCCATTTCCACAATCAAATCACAATGCATAAAACCTAAACTTGGCATAAAGCCACGCACATTTTTACGATAGCTCAATCCCTGGTGTACGCAAGTTCTCCAATTGGTTTTGCAAACTGGCAGCATCCAGTGTCAAAGCAGTGCTTTTGCTCCAGTTTGGTTTCCCTTTCTGTTTTAGATCCACATCCCTGACGCGGCTTTATCATATACACTGAAATGTACCGTATATTGTTTATTATTTTAAGGTATCTGATTGTAATTAACCTGTAACAATATTATGGTCCATGGAATAGCCAAACTATTCCAAATACCAAAGGTGCTTTATTGGTGTTACTCTCACTGCACTTCTTCTTCTTTCAGCAGCTCTCATTAGGGGTTGCCACAGCAGATCATCTTTTTCCATACTACTCTCACTGCACCACTTGGAGTATTTATATCACTGTATCTGAGTGTGGAATCATAGCTCTACAGCAGCTGATCAGAAAGAGAATTATTGGTATACAGCATGTAGCACATGCTGCCTCAGCCATGCTGCCTATTTGAATTGCTCTCACACGGCAAACGCTCGCAGTTCAGAAACAGTTTCATCCCAAGAACTATAAACGCAATCAATCAGTCCATCAAGCGCTCCTTGTAAAACTGTTTGTACTTATAAGTTCAATTGCCTCACTGTAAACTTGTGATAGTTATAATATTGCACAACCTGAGCCACCTTATAAAGTGTGTATTTACATATGATGACGATATCATTTTAAGATGAAATGCAGCAAAATATGTTTATTATGCATAGATTTATGCATCTGGATTTTTTTGTGTGTACGAACATTTCCACTTTTGTCTGTATGCCATGTTTTGCATGAATTCTATGCATGCTGTTATGCTGTTTATAGGGGTGCAAATAGCCACAGCACCATGCATAATATTTAGACTTTAATCTCAAAATTTTCACTTTAATCTCGTAGTTTTTGTCATTAAAGTAGAACTTCATCTACTCAGCCATGCTGCCTATTTGAATTGCTCTCACACGGCAAACGCTTCAGAGCCTTTCCTGTACTGACCTCGCAGTTCAGAAACAGTTTCATCCCAAGAACTATAAACGCAATCAATCAGTCCATCAAGTGCTCCTTGTAAAACTGTTTGTACTTATAAGTTCAATTGCCTCACTGTAAACTTGTGATAGTTATAATATTGCACAACCTGAGCCACCTTATAAAGTGTGTATTTACATATGATGACGATATCATTTTAAGATGAAATGCAGCAAAATATGTTTATTATATTATACAGTGTGACAGATAGGGGGCGCTATCACTCCCTTGAACCCTTGTCCAAGACACCAGACACCAGGTACAAGTCCAAATATTGACTTTATTCAAACTGCACAGTGCACAAAGCACCCTCTTGTCCACAATATTCATTCAATAGCACAATACTAATCAATAAACAATCCTCCACTCCCAGATGCGTTGCCACCCTTCCACCCAGCTCAGCTCGCCGTCTGGGAGTTCCCAGAGTCCTTTTATAATCCCTGACCCGGAAGTGTTTCCAATCCCCAGTACATGTGATCTCCTGTCACTTCCAGGTCAGATCAAAAGTCCTTTTCTTCACCCCGGAAGCACGTCATTCCTCTTGTCCATGTGACTCGGATGTACTTCCAGGATGTAGGGAAAATAGTCACTGCTCCTCCATGCAACGCCTTCTAGCGGCCCCCATGGTATCCATCAAGGCTGTAAAGGAAAACTCCAATGTCCATAATTCCCTGCTGGCATTCAGGGCACCTCCATGCTGCAGGGAGGGCTCCACCTGGCGGCATGGGGGTATTGGCCAGGATGAATGGCCGGCCATATATCACAACAGATAAAACTTTAACTTCACTTAAATAATCCATATTATTAATAATTAAACATGTGAGGATACAGTGTCATGCTCCGTTCATGGATTGTTCCTGCCTCGCGCTGTATTCTTGCTGGGGCTGGCAAGACAATGGAAGGATAGATGGATATAAAAATTAAACAAGTACTACAAAGATATTTAAATGTTCTTTAAATGTTTTGAAGAATCAGCATTCTCAGCTTACAGATGCCTAAACATCTGTTACAGAGCTGATTGTGTGGTGATTGATTATTGCAGAAAGAAAAGGAAGGACAGGAATTGGGGGTTAGTACGTTTGAAAGAGAAAGTACTGCTGCAATAAACTATTTCATCGAAGGTCGCAAACGGCGCAGCAAGCATCTTTCGTGAGGCATGAACAATCACTGTGCCACCGTGTTCCCATGTTTAATACATGCTTTAATTCATATCATCATGAAAATGATATCAAGTATACATCTCAGTATTTAAATTATTCAGAGAGCTGTAATATCATGAATATAATGAATTTTGTGTCCTGTTGGAGGAAGAGAAAGCCTATTTAAGAAGCACGTAGTGATTCACACACAGAGCACATAGAAGAACACATACAGCATTCAATGTGCTACTTTAATTACGATGGGATTTGAGAAACTAGTAAATTAAATGATTTTAAGATGGAGTGTATGATTTTCTACTTTAATGACAAAATAAACTACATGATTAAAGTGGAAATTTCAAGATTAAAGTTGACATTTCAAGCTTTTTTCCCACTGTGTACCTATTTTTTTTTCTCTGTACCCTAATAAGCTTTCTTATGACACTCAGACGGTGGACTACGACTCGCCTTTTCACAGTGACTTTGATATCTGACAAACTTTTTTTTGGGCACTGTGCGACTTTGTGAACTTGAGCTTTTGAGTTTCTCCGACACTCGATGTCACTCGATCAACTTCCTTTTGTTGTTTATACCACTGTTTAAACCAACAAATAGTATGTTTTTCCTTGCCTCTACTTGGTATTCGCTGAAATTCTTCTTCTATTTCCCCTGGTGCTTTTGCCATTGCCTTTTCACAGAACGTTGATCTTAATGGCTATTTATATTTATTTGCATATTCAAAGAGGCATAATTCTGGGAAGAGTTTGGGGAGTGGTAGCTGGTGCATGCACGTGCATTACTTTTCACGCTGGCCAGGATTTATGGAGCAGAAGAACGCGGAAGCTGACGAATGCATAGATTTATGCATCTGGATTTTTTTGTGTGTACGAACATTTCCACTTTTGTCTGTATGCCATGTTTTGCATGAATTCTACGCATGCTGTTATGCTGTTTATAGGGGTGCAAATAGCCACAGCACCATGCATAATATTTAGACTTTAATCTCAAAATTTTCACTTTAATCTCGTAGTTTTTGTCATTAAAGTAGAACTTCATCTTAAAACTGATGTTTAATTTACTAGAGTTTCTCAAACCCTTTTGTAACTAAAGTATCTCAATAAATGCCTCGTATTCTAAGTGTTCCCCTACCCAGTTTATAATCACTACTTGCTTCTTAAATTAGACTTCTCTTACACTTATAGTAGTGCACAGGCAGCTACACAGAACACATTACTTTCATAATATTACAGCTCTCTGAATATTTTAGAATACTAAAATTTACACTTGAAATCATTTTCATGATTAAATGCATTAAAGCATTTACTAAACATGTGGAGGCACAGTGGCACAACAGTAATGCTGCTGCTTCACAGTAAGGAGATCACATGCTAGGTATTCCCTGTCTGGAGTTTTTATGTTTTACTGGTGGGTTTCCTTCCCGTACTTTGGTTTCCTTACAAAGGCATGCAGGTTAGGGGATTTGGTGAAGCTAAACTAATGCTACTAGTGTATGTTTGTGCACGCATTTGCCTTGTGATGAGCTGGTGCTCTGTCTAGGGATTGTTCCTGCCTCATGAGAAATGCTGGCTGGAAAAGATGCTTCATCATGAAAATGATACCAAGTATACATCTTGTTATTCTAACAGCACACAGCTCCAAGAGAAAAGCTCTTAGAAATCTAAATTAAATTAGAAGTCATCATCATGGGACAAGAAATCAGTATGATCTCTAAGACTGAGTACAATCAAGTACCTTAAATTTATTAAAGATAAGCAATTAATTTTGGTGTATTTAATACAGCCTGCATCATGGGTGTGAATATAAAAAAGAAAGCAAAACCACACAGAAACAGTACCACTGCTTTGACGTTGGGTGTCATCTTTTTACAAAACCATGCAGAAATGTGTGTACACATGGTCTGAGGCTGCCGTGAAAATGTGGGCAGCTTTACTCTAAGTTTAGTTTTTATACATCTTGACATGAGCATGGTGTGGACAAAGGTTCGAGACAACAGCAGGCAGACACCGATTCAAACAAGCAGAATTCTTTTTATTCTTTCTTTTCTTGGTGAGCAGAGAAATCTGTGCAGACCCTATCAGCTTGTCATTGACAGTTTCTAATCACAGCTGTCCAAATTACTGTAGGCTTTAATATCCTTTTTTTTATCAGTACACACCTAACGCAAAGCTTATCTTATAGTTGCGCCTTTACAGGCAGCCCTCCCTCACTGGTGGAGTAACTTCATTTTTTGTTAACTAAGACAGGGTTCATCTTCCTAAGGGCTGACACACCCTTCACCCACCTCTTTCCACTTAGCTTGCGGCTATTCTCTATGCCCAGGCTCTAACCTTTAACTTTCCTATATCACATACCTTAACAATCTTAATGCATTCATATGGTTAACACAAAGAACTCTTATACTTGCAGATATATACATTTTCTTAGCATCAGCTGGTTTGCATAAGATATTTTCCATCCACCCAAACGCACCCAGATAGTAATCGTCAAGGCGTTTTAGACTTGTTTATTTAAGTACCAAATGTTACATTGCACTTAGGTGTAGTCTCAAGATCTTCTTCCTCTCTTTTGGACTAGGTCAAAAGGCCCTCCGCCCAAGATTCTTTGTTCAACTATTATTTAAGATGTTGATTCAAATTTTTATTATCCCACAATGGAAACAGATGTAATGCATGTTTATACCCCCATGAGGCCCCAAGTGATCACACTGTTATGGTATCATGATGAAGCAGCCATTCTCAATTCATGAAACAAAGCAAAAATGGGAAATAAGAAAATAAGAAAAAATATGCACAAACACAGTACAGAATGCAATTAAATCTTGACACTGTTAAGTTATGAAGATATACATCTTCAAAGTAAGAAAAGCATCAGAAAAAGGTTTAATTAGGGTTATTGAAACAATTAAGAGAACTTCTATAATATCTTTAAGTACAAAGACCAGTGGTATTTTTGCAACTAAGTTTTACCCTTTCCTCAGTAATTTCATTTATGATAAAAATGTTTATAACAACCCTTAACTTTGTTTTCTTATGCAAATTTTTCAGTTTTACATTGTATGCTCAATATAATTTATATAGAAAAATAACAAGTTTTGTAGCATGTGAAATTGTCTAAGCCTTCTACACAGTGAACTTCCAGGAAAATATTCGACAAACAAGCACTCCAGTAAACACAGTATATATGCTTAGGTGAATTTTGACACACAGCAGTACTAGGCATTATGATACATGGGCACTGGATCATACAAGCATTTCATAGTCAATCTGATGTGGCAGTGCCTGATTTGTAGCATTTTATTTGCTTTGTTTTTAGTAAATAAACACAATTGAAAGTCAAAAATAAGTATTTTCTGAAACTCTAAAATACACAATACCATTTCTTGCTTACCTGCAGTTCAGTAGAAATGTCCGGCTATTTTTTTGCCAACTTATACATTGAAAGATGATCTTGCCTTCATAACTCCCCCATCTAGATGTTTTCAACCTAATTTGTCTTCACCCACCATGAGCACATTTGTAATTTGTTCATCTGGAAGCATGCTTTATTGTGATTCAATGTGACAGTCTGTTCAAGCCCTACCTTCTGTCTCAGTGTGAGCTGGGGCTGAGGAGACAACAAACTGAAATTGAATTCTTTGGGTCCCATTTTTCTGTCTATCCATCTTTCAAGCAGGAAAATATAAGCCTAAGGCTCTGCAGCTTTCAGTATGTAATGAAATTTTTTTAGACTTATTGTAAAAAGTAACATTTAACAGTTTTCCTGACATACACAGTTAAGAGAAAAAAAATCAATTTTTCTGTCTTCACTCATTCCCTGAAGTGCAGGTGTCAGCCTGGCATGGATCCCTTTACCCCACGCTTTGTTTTTCAAGGCTCAATTAGTTTACCTGGATTGCACTAGACAAATATTTTTTTTATTAAAGATGGTGCTTGCCTTCTTTAATTAAAATAATATTTTTTTTCCTGTGAGAGATAATACTGGTTTTAAAATCTTGGTAAAAAAGAAAACAGAAACTGTCACTAACAATTTATGAAAAATCATTTAATCCAATTTTATGGAAAAAGGGAGCCAGTAAGATTTTCATCACCAAGGAGACAAAGTATAGGAAACAGTCTGTCAAGGAACGCACTTGCAAAATCTAAAGGGCCGCTTTAAAGTTGACCAATAATGTACCCATCTCTGGGAAGTGGGACAAACACTGGAGTAAAGTCAGAATTCTGTAAGATACTAGTAATTGCATATGTGTAAGATAGTCAATAGTTTAAAAGTCTGGCTTTATGTTAAAAGAAGTAAGTGCAAGAGGTGAAGCTTTTTTAAAAGTGTCCAAAAAAAAGGGAGATTATGATATTATTTAAACAAAATTCTAAAATGTGAAATAAATTAACAGGCAAACAATTTCTTAACATTCATCCATCCATCCATTTTCCAACCCACTATATCCTAATTACAGGGGTCTACTAAAGCCAATCCCAGCCAACACAGGATACAAGGCAGGAAATAAACCCCAGGCTGGGTGCCAGGCCACCGCAGGGCACACACACACCAGGGACAATTTACTGTAAGATCACCAATGCATCTAACCTGCATGTCATGGACTGTGGGAGGAAACCCACACAGACACGGGGAGAACAAGCAAACTCTACACAGGGAGGACCTGGGAAGCGAACCCAGGTCTCCTATCTGCGAGGCACAATAATAATAATAATACATATTATTTATATAATGCCTTTCTCATACTCAATCTGTTTTTAATGTGCATTTTGTAAGTCACTGTAAAACAGAAAAAGCCTCCATATTAGTTTCAAATACAGCTCTGTATGAGAGAAGAGAAACTCTTGTTTCAAGCTTTACTTTTCTGTTGTAGGGAAGAAATCCTACATATTTCAGAAGTCAACAATGATTTAGCAATGTTCATGAACTTCCAGGAAAGCAATGGCTTAAGCAACATTAAAATAGATTATTTTCAAATGGCTTAACACTTTGAACACAAGGTACGAGTTAAGTCGTATCTCACTGAGTTTGTCAAATGTGTATCTCAGTATAGTTTTTTGGCGGCAACAGCTTTGAAAAGAGTGCTATAAAAAGACAATCTATAGTTATGATGTTGTAATAAAGGTATAAAGCTGCTGATGTTTTGAAACAATTAGATTTGCTTCATGATGAATAATAATGATCATAATGACAGTGGCACTGATGCTGATAGCTGCCCCGAAGGAATTTCTTCTGCACAAGTTATCCAACTACAGTGGCATGTTTTTCTAAGCCTCTACTTTGCAAGGTGATGTACTTCTTGGACTCTCATTCAGACAGAGACTTATAGCCATGTTGCTGATCAAATTAAGTTATTAACAGTTTCTTTACATTTTGTAAAATAGTTATTGTTAATAATAAAACTGTTGCTTTTTGAAAGTTTTTTACAAGTTTTGATGAGTTCCTTATTTATCATATACCTGTATGCATAGACCTACAATGCAGTTTTTTATAATAAATAGTCCAGCAGTCAATGTGTTAAAGATATAAAAATTGAGTTCCAATGATAAACATACACAAATCCTCTAAATTCAGTAAATCATACTTAACCTTTACTGAAGGTTTAGAGCAAACACTATTTAAAGTCTAGTTAAAGGAAAAATACGTATTGTACAACAGAAAAATCCAAATCAAACATAAATCACATAGCATTCTTGAGAATCTGAGAAGAGTCTTCATATATCTTAATATCAGCTAAAATAATAATGAACAATAAATGCAGGGTCGCACATGAGTGAATAAGGAATATCTTCATGACATTATAGAGGTGAGGACACAGACACCAGTGTCTGAGAAAGTGCAGCCTCTCTTCTTTCAAGAGAATGAAGCCCACTGGTACAACTTCAACCCAGAAAGTTCCACCTTATCCACCTCATGTGCTATTTACAGAACAGTGTTGTCAGAAGCTGGTTTTCATTTTGAACCAAAGAGGGAGAAGAGAGGCACTCAAGGATGCACAATGTCTGCAATAATGCCACTGAAAATTTTCATTCTTTTTCCTAATTTTGTTCTATACTAATTGGGTTACCAGCTAGTTCTCAGCACTTTATTATCTCCCTACTGTCTTTTTCTTTATAACACATATTGTAGAATAGTTATCTGTTAAAATGGAGAGCTCATGGATAAAACAGCCAGATTGGCTTTACTAGAGTAATTACAAAGGAAGAAAACTCACAGGCATAGAAGATTTAAAATGTAAAACATAACGACAAAGTTAAGACTGATGAAACTTTATATAGCACCATACAGAAAAAGTCCCAAAATAACAATGGATTCAAACATGTCAGGTGAATAGAAAAGTTTGACTATTACAACTTGTGCTATGTAAGTTTTTTGGGTTTCAGATTCTTTGGATACAATCTTATGGCTATTTCTTTGGTCACTGCATTTAAATTCAAGCTGAAGACCCAGTTTTTTAGACTGGTATACTCTCATTTGAGCAGATTAATTGCTCATTCTGGTTCTCATTTCACTATCCTCCTGTGTGGTACAGCAGATCTGTGGCTCAGAAACACTGGCCATTTTTAATAAATAATTAACCGTTTCCTGCCTCACACTGTATGCTTCACTGGGACTGGCGTGAAGGACAGAATAATTAAACATGTAATACGAAGATATTTCAATGTTCCCTAAAAGTTTTGAAGAATCGACATTATAAGTTTAAAGATGACTTAACGTCTATTACAGAGCTGACTGTGTGGCGATCTGCTACTTGGAGAAAGAAAAGGAAGGACAGGAATTGGAGGTTAATACGTTTGAAAGAGACAGTACCGCAGGGGCGGCCTTAGGTATGTGCAAAGTGTGCGCCTGCACAGGGCCATCAAATCCTAGGGGCCACCACGCCAATATATATTGAATATAAAACAGAAAGAGAAAATACACAGCTAAAATTGCAGTGGCAAATTTCAGCAAAAGTTAAGCGCTTGTGTCATGATCACGAGGCGGCTATGCAGTGTCCGCAATGGATGTGGACATCTGCCGTGCATAAGATTCCATATTGGCATTGGTGGGCAAAGGGGCCACCGATTGTTTTTCTGCCCAGGTCCGCCATGAGCCTAGAGCCACCCCTGAGTACTGCTGCAATAAATTATTTCATCAAAGGTCGCGCACAATCACTGCGCCACCGTGAAACCCATGTTTAATAACGTGCTTTAACTCAAATCATCATGAAAATGATATCAAGTATACATCTCAGTATTTTAGTTATTCAGAGTGCTGTAATATCACAAATGTAATGGATTCTGTGTCCTGTTGGAGGAAGAGAAAGCCTGGAAGCACGTAGTGATTCACACACATAGAGCACATAGAAGAACACATACAATACGAAGCATTTAACGTGCTACTTTAATTATGATGTGATTTGAGAAACTGGTTAATTAAACGATTTTAAGATGAAGTTTATGATGTTCTACTTTAATGACAAAATAAACTACGTGATTAAAGTGGAAATTTCGAGATTGAACTTGACATTTCGTGCTTTTTTCCCACTGTGTGCCTTTTTTTTTCTCTGTACCCTAATAAGCTTTATTATTACACTCAAATGGTGGGCTATGACTCACCTTTTCATGGCGACTATGATATCTGACAACTTCTTTTTTATTTTGGACACTGTGCGACTTTGTGAACTTGAACTTTCGTTTCTCCGACACGCTATGTCAGGCGATCAACTTCCTTTTGTTGTTTACACCACTGTTTAAACCAACAAATAGTACGTTTTTCTTTGCCTCTGTTACCGACCTCAGGCCTAGGGGAACCTGGGCCAGGTACAAGCCACTGTTGCTACAGGGTGTAGCCACAGCGATATGGTGTAAAGCATAAAAGAAACAGACAGCAGTCCCGAGTCTCAGACCATACTTCTCTATTTTCTTTTTTCCAGAAATATATATATACTTCAATTTCTGCATAGATCAACATGGCAATCAGTGAAAACAATGGTGCAAGCCAATTTCCTCTGCATAACAAATAGTGTAAACATATTTACTTTGAGTCCTTGATTAGAAACCAATTTTCCAAGGAAGCAGACAGTTCTGTATCTCCACATTGTATGTAGATGAGATACTAAGTCAAAGCAGTCTGACTATTCAAAGCAGGTGACTCTTTAGCAAGACAGGTAAATATTTATGTTCTGTAGATAGCCATCAGCAATAACCTCTAGCAGAATTTTCCAGAAATTCTGCCTTTTCTAAGAAACACACCAAAATTTTATTTTCTTTATAATGCTGAGTTGTAGCCCATTACACCTCCACTTGGTATTCACTGAAATTCTTCCATTTTCCCTCTTGCTTTTCCCATTGTCTTTTAACAGAATACTGAGCTTAATTTATTACTGGGCTATTTATATTGATTTGCATTTTCAAAGAGGCGTAATTCTGGGAGGAGCTGGGGCGGAACAGTAGGCGCGTGCGCAAGCGTTACTTTTCAAGCTGACCGGGATTTATGTAGCAGAAGAACGCGGAAGTTGGCGAACGCACAGATATATGCATCTGGATTTTTCTGTGTATAAGCACATTTCGGCTTTTGTGCTTACGTCATGTTATAGTGTGAGTTCTACGCACGGAGTTATGCATGAGGCCCTGGGAAGGCAGTGGGGGTTGATGAGGCTTAGACTGAGAGCTCCAATATGAGGATCATGGCCTTTGTGGACTCATGCCTAGGTCCAGAATGGAAGCTTTACCATAGTTATAAGATGGCAGGGATCTGGACCTGTGGAAGGCTGGCTGTGTTTGTCAGCAGGGCAACTTCTCTGCTGCAAGGTCCATTCGGGATAAACAGAGGAGATGACAGTTTTAAGAAAGATGTGCCAGGCTCTTAGAAAAGGCCAGTTTCCTGCCAGATGGTTTTTGACCTTGTTTTTAATGGATTTATTTATTTGAATTTTAACCTCCAAAAATTCACGATTTTAATTGGTTTATTTATTTATTTGGGAACTGTGCATTGCACTTAGGAACGCTGTTTGTTTTTGAATGGTTTTAATAAAAGCACTTTAGTACTTTGCACCTTCTCCTTGCTTTGTGTGGTGTCCTTATTTGCCCAGCTCAACCCTCTGAGACATTAGCGTTTTTGGCGAGTTTAGGAAGCTTCCAGTGGGACGCGGTAGCGAGGGGCACACCCGCACTGCTGTGATTCATTGTCAAGCTAATACTCCAGCCTATGAATTTAACACCTGAGATGCTGGAATTAGCAACAAAGAATTTAAGCTTCCTTTCATGCTGATCAGCATGTGGTAATGCTATATCGGTAAAGAGTTCTATACAAAATAAATTTAACTGAATTTTAAAATCAGTAGATTTTTCAAGTCCATGTACCTTTTATTAAGCTTTAAAACCTGAGTGGACTTTTGAAGCTGCAGAGGCTTCTTAATTTTGCTGATATTAAAAGGAGTGATTGCTATTTTTTCACAACTGTATCAATAGTCAAATCTCTTCTCTTTACCATTGTTGACTATCAGGTCTACAATGATTGTGTCATTTTCAAGTTTAATAATTGGGCTGACTATATTTGGCCACGTTGTCATAAGCAAACAAATACTGTGCCTGTTGTCACATTATCCCATAAGGTGTCTATTTTATGTATCAGTGTGGAGAAGGTGATGCTGTAAATTCGCACATACACGGGTCTACCAGATAGTAACACTCTCTGCAGCTGGATTGTGACTTCCTGTGTCATAGGTGTAGGAAGGAGACTGATGATCAGCTTTGATGGTACAAAAGGGCTGACCTTTAGTCTAAATAGTTATGGCTGTTTCTGTTATTCTTGTCTGTTAAGATAGATGAAGCACAAAATATATGGCATTCTCTGTAGACCAGTGAAGATGATTTACAAACTGGAGGTAAACAACCACCAACCTCTCAAAGCATTTCGTAAAAATAGAAATACATGTCACTGGCCTGTAGTTATTGAGATCATCCGTTTTGTTTTCTTTCCTCCAAGGATATTTGTTTTGTCTTTGAAACAGGAGGAGGAACAGATTCCATCAATGAGATATTAAAGAAGATAAAGCGCCAGCTAAGATTTAAAACATTTTCTTAGTTCTGCATCTGCTTATAGTATGACATGGCATCCATCACATCACTCATCAGTGTGTGTATATTTGTTCATAGATAAACTGTTAGAACATCCAGTAATTCCAAGTAGAAATAAAAAAAAAAAAACACGTTGCCAAAAAATGACACAAAATAGTGTCAAGATGGGGTCAAGTGCCCCTTGAGTTTGAAAGGCAGCTATCAAATTATTACTTCCATCCTTTCAGTCATCAGTTTTTGGCTAACAGCGGTTTATTATGCAGTTAATTACTAATTAGCATAAGCATTCCTAGTTTACAATGGTAATTTATTATTCAGTATATAATATATTTAATACATTTTTGGGTATGTCTGTATTTCTTACCTTACAGAAAAAGGTAATTGAATTATTGATATTGTATTAAATGTTCAATTGGAAATTTTGTTTGTTTGGGGCCTGTGTTTTATGGGTGTCTGGTGTGGATTTCAGAGGACAGGAGATTTTGTGATCTTAGCCTCATTTGGAGAGGCAAGTGGGGTGAAGTGGTGAGGACAGGGCAAACACCATTTTTTACATTTAGTGACTATGGCAGTGGTGGCAGGATCCAGCACATAAATGACCCTTTCTTAAAAATTAAAAAAAAAAAATCTCTTTCAATCAAGCAATACAAATTATAAAATACAAAAATCTATATTTTGTAGTTGCAATATTAATGATATTAACTGTTAACACTAAATCAAAAAGGGTCAACACATCTCCAGATACTAAAGTCAAAAATAGTCTTCCTGTAGGATACTAATTTACTGTAAATAAGGCAGATCAATCCAGACAAAATGAAATTCTGTTGGCAGGGTATCATGACAAAAAGTAATAAAGGAATAGAGAATAATCTGGGTATCTCTGCCACTGCCCTTCAGTGGTTTAAGTCCAGTCTGACTGTGTGACGATGCGGGTTCTCTTCCATGCTCTCCTCGTTTGTTCGGGAACCCTGAACCCAACACCATCGATAATGTCACCGAGATGAGCTGACAAATAGGGACAAATCAAGACCAGGGGATATTCCATAAAGTGCTTTTATTTAAAACAACAATCAAATCAAAAAGTACAGCGTCAGAGTTCCATAAATAAATCCATAATATCAAGTGTCCAGTGGGGTTAAAACCAACAATAAATAAATCCTTTAAAATCTGAGGTTAAAAATGTAGGAGTTAAAAATGCAGTCTCTCACTCCCTTCTTGTTCTCTGGCCCACCTCCAGCACTCTCTCCCCGGCTCACCATTACTCGCAGCCGCGGAGACCAAACAGTCATGAGCTCCTTCTGTCAACCTCCGTCTTGGCCTCCAAACAGACGTCACTGCCAGACCGACGAGGTTGGCTCTCCTCCCGTGATCTTTCGCGCACCTGTAGTTGCTCCTCAGATCCGACGGGATGACACCTCTCCTGCTCACCCCACTTGCTAATTGTCAGTGGGGCGAATTAGCCCCCAAGAGCGCCTCCATCTAACACTCCTTCGCAGGGGCCCCCACTCGTTCTGTCTCTCTCTTTGCAGGTTGCCAGATCATCCAGCCTAGACTGCCATTGCTATCCTTTAACCTCCTTCTCCTCCATACATCTTTCAATCATCTTTCTCTCTTTTTTCCACGATCTATCCCCCTCTCTGGTGTACCTTCGTTTATATATACACCTCTGCCTCCGTGGGCACAGCGTCTTAATTACACACCGCAATTAAGCAAACAAGAACGACCGCACACACACGTGCAGGTGCGACTCACTCCAATCACCTCATTAACTCCCCACGGTCATGCAATCGCGCCCACGGAGAACAACACGGCTATACGGATTTTTTAAAAAACCTGACTTTTTCGGAAGCCGCGGACCCGCTATACCACAGACTGATAAACAAAGGCTTGTTAGTCTTGGCAACAGCAGCCCCAGCTCAGTGCCAGTCACAGAAGGAGTCAATCAAGCCTTTGTCCTTGGCCTTCTACTGTCCTGCACATACATGCTTCCTCTTGGCCATTTTATTCATAGCTTTGGACTGGGTTATCATTTTTATGCAGATGATACTCAGATCTATTTCACTTTTAAAAGTTAAAGTTCATCAGAGTTTATTCAGCTCACAACTTGTCTCATTGAAGTTAAAACCTGGATGGAGCAAAACACTTTAAAATTAAACTCCAACAAAACCAAAGTCGTGTTAATTGGCACTAAAGATCAGCTTTATAAAATGAACTATTTTTCAATCAGAGTTCTTCTTCTTCTTCAATTGTCATTTGTAGTAACTCACTTTCTTATCTGCCCACATAAATCACCTTAAAAACATTCTTATTTCCACCTCTGGAACATATCAAGTGTTTTCTCATTCCTCTCCTTTTCTGGAGCTGAGAAACTTCTCCGTGCTTTTATTATATCCCATATTAACTAATGTAACTCCCTACTGGCAGTTGCCCCTTCTAATCGATTACCTCAGCTCCAGTTGGAAAACTCTGCTGCAAGAGTCCTTCTACAAACCCACAACAGTGAGCATATAAAGCCCATCCAGCACATCCTTCAGTGACTCCTTATGTCTTATAGGACTTAATATGAAGTTCTATTCATAATACACAAAGGTTTAAATGGCCTTGTACTGGACTACATCAGTAAACTCCTCCATCACCATGCTGCTGTCTACCCACTGTTTACTGATTCTGGCAATCTTGTTCTACCCAAAACTAACCTGTGCTTTATGGGTGAAAGAGCCTTCAGTTCTATAGTTCCCAGACTTTGGAATGATCTCCCTAATTAAACAAATCACCTGAGTCATTTTATTGATTTAAAAAGCAAATTAAACACATTTAACTTACCCCGACTTTATAACCCTTTTCTGTCCAAGTGCTTTGGGTTATTTGTGTTTGTAACACAAATTATATTATTTGTTCAATGCTTTCTTGTAGTATTTTGTATTTTTTGTGTTTGTATTCTGGTTTATTTTTTCTTATTATAATATGAAGTTTTGTATGTGCTGTTTTTAGTGCTTTATGTAGATATTATTTGTTTCCAGTGTTGTATATGCCCTATTGTTCATTGTCATTTTCTTTGAAGCATTTTGAGCATGAAACAGATTCTATATAACTACAGTGGTGTGAAAAACTATTTGCCCCCTTCCTGATTTCTTATTCTTTTGCATGTTTGTCACACAAAATGTTTCTGATCATCAAACACATTTAACCATTAGTCAAATATAACACAAGTAAACATAAAATGCAGTTTTTAAATGATGGTTTTATTATTTAGGAGAAAAAATCCAAACCTACATGGCCCTGTGTGAAAAAGTAATTGCCCCCTGAACCTAATAACTGGTTGGGCCACCCTTAGCAGCAATAACTGCAATCAAGTGTTTGCGATAACTTGCAATGAGTCTTTTACAGCGCTCTGGAGGAATTTTGGCCCACTCATCTTTGCAGAATTGTTGTAATTCAGCTTTATTTGAGGGTTTTCTAGCATGATCCGCCTTTTTAAGGTCATGCCATAGCATCTCAATTGGATTCAGGTCAGGACTTTGACTAGGCCACTCCAAAGTCTTCATGTTGTTTTTCTTCAGCCATTCAGAGGTGGATTTGCTGGTGTGTTTTGGGTCATTGTCCTGTTGCAGCACCCAAGATCGCTTCAGCTTGAGTTGACGAACAGATGGCGGACATTCTCCTTCAGGATTTTTTGGTAGACAGTAGAATTCATGGTTCCATCTATCACAGCAAGCCTTCCAGGTCCTGAAGCAGCAAAACAACCCCAGATCATCACACTACCACCACCATATTTTACTGTTGGTATGATGTTCTTTTTCTGAAATGCTGTGTTCCTTTTATGCCAGATGTAACGAGACATTTGCCTTCCAAAAAGTTCAACTTTTGTCTCATCAGTCCACAAGGTATTTTCCCAAAAGTCTTGGCAATCATTGAGATGTTTCTTAGCAAAATTGAGACAAGCCCTAATGTTCTTTTTGCTTAACAGTGGTTTGCGTCTTGGAAATCTGCCATGCAGGCCGTTTTGCCCAGTCTCTTTCTTATGGTGGAGTCGTGAACACTGACCTTAATTGAGGCAAGTGAGGCCTGCAGTTCTTTAGACGTTGTCCTGGGGTCTTTTGTGACCTCTCGGATGAGTCGTCTCTGCGCTCTTGGGGTAATTTTGGTCAGCCGGCCACTCCTGGGAAGGTTCACCACTGTTTCATGTTTTTGCCATTTGTGGATAATGGCTCTCACTATGGTTCGCTGGAGTCCCAAAGCTTTAGAAATGGCTTTGTAACCTTTACCAGACTGATAGATCTCAATTACTTCTGTTCTCATTTGTTCCTGAATTTATTTGGATCTTGGCATGATGTCTAGCTTTTGAGGTGTTTTGGTCTACTTCTCTGTGTCAGGCAGCTCCTATTTAAGTGATTTCTTGATTGAAACAGGTGTGGCAGTAATCAGGCCTGGGGGTGGCTATGGAAATTGAACTCAGGTGTCATACACCACAGTTAGGTTATTTTTAACAAGGGGGCAATTACTTTTTCACACAGGGCCATGTAGGTTTGGATTTTTTTTCTCCCTAAATAATAAAAACCAATCTTTTAAAAACTGCATTTTGTGTTTACTTGTGTTATATTTGACTAATGGTTAAATGTGTTTGATGGTCAGAAACATTTTATGTGACAAACATGCAAAAGAATAAGAAATCAGGAAGGGGGCAAATAGTTTTTCACACCACTGTAAAATGTATTACTATTATTATTATTATTATTATTAATAATAATTATTATTAGTGGTAGTATTATTATTAGTAATACTGATTCAAAAAGCCACTAAATGTATGGCTAAAAGGGTAATCTCCAATTTGGAGGTTTGCTGCATTTAGTAATTGAGAAAATGCATGAAACTCAATTCATCTTGGCTAACAAATACACACCATGTTAAGGCAGTAAAGAATTCATAGTTAAAGTTCTCTCTTAAATTGCTAATAGTAACAGTGAAAAAGCTCAAGGTTTCAGGAAATATTAATTGTGTACTAATAGACAAATCATCTCTAGCTGTAAACGTAATACTTCAGTACTCTCACATTTTGTCAAGGACCATAACACATCTGACCATGGAATTTCTTAACATGTACTGGAGACAGTATTCTTTTTTCTTCAGTGCATCTTGCTCATTTATAAATTGACTTCTTTTTCAATCGATGAAAACCTGATTCCCTCTGTTAATACCTGCCATTATAATGCCATTGTTATTTCTGACCATGCTCCATTTGTGCTGGTGCTTAGAATTTTAAATAATATCAACCCTTTATTAACAGAAAATGAAGAATATATTAAATTGATTTCTACACAAATTGACTTTTTTTCAGAATTAATGTTGCCAAAGGAACATTTTGGAAAAACATAAAGCAAATGTACAGTATCAGGACAAACAATTTCTTATGTTTTACACAAATATAAATTACAACCCAGAATGGTGTCAATATTAACAAGTGATGTTTCTAAAATTGATGATGCATATGCAAAATTCCCCATCACTAAGCGTCATAAAGACATAAAGATAGCTATTGCAATCAGAATTTAACGTATTGATCATAAGAGAAACAACACAACAATACTTAAGTCATGACAATGGCATTTCTACACAGAGAATAAGGAAGAAATTCAGAATAAATTACAAAAAAATCAATGATTTAGATGGAATTAAAGTTACCAAATATTAATAATTAAGTAAAATTGAATGAATACTGTTATTTTTATAAACATCAGAAAGAATTATTTTTTTTGATAAAATATAAGTGTCACAGTTTGAGACACCATGTTTAGGTTAATTGAATAGCCCTCTGAGGCTTTCTGAGATTCAGGATGCTATCACGTTTATAGAGGTGGTAAGCCATCTGCCCAGATGAATATCTAGCAGAATTCTATTTTTAAAATTATCTAATAAATCAAGTCCTTTAATGCTGGCCTTGTTTTATGGAGCTAAAAAATAAAGCCTTCTAATTTAAACAACAGTAATTTTAGGCCCTCTAATACTGGCTTGTTTAGTATTCTGGGAGTGCAGCATATAAGAACTGATGTGGCAGCATTCTGTTTTTTGCACCAAAAATCTGGAATACTTTACCGTTAGAGATATGTCAGGCCAGTACATTTGAACACTACTAACAACCCACCACTAATTTGTCTTTCTCTTCTTTAGTTCTATTAAGGAACTATTTGCATCACTAGTGTAGGATGTGTGAAGGATCTCTGTTTCTCCTTCCAAAGGAAACACCGAAAATAGGAAGAGATCTGCATAATTATAAATCAGTGAAAGTCTGCACTGAAAAAATTCCACTAAATGTATTGGAGTCTGGACATAATGATTTTTCAACAAATAACCCAAACACATTTGACATAATAAACCAAATAATACAATTTACTTATAAAGATCATATTAGATGGATATATGCAAGTATATATAGATATACTAGTGAAAAGAGTGTCAGGCAGAGTAATGATTATGAAGCTGGAAATTGGAGGTGTGATGATGAATGTTATTAGTGCAAATGCACTGCAAGTTGGGTGTGCAATGAGTGAGAAAGAAGATTTTTGGAGTGAGTTGGATGAAGTGATGAACAGTGTGCCCAAAGGACAGAAAGTGGTGATTGGATTTCAATGGGCATGTTGGTGAAGAGAACAGTGGAGACGAGGAGGTAATGGGTAGGTATGGGGTCAAGGAGAGGAATGAAGAAGGTCAGAGGATAGTGGATTTTGCCAAAAGGATGGACATGGCTCTAATGAATACGTATTTTAAGAAGAGGGAGGAACATAGGGTTATGTACAAGAGTGGAGGAAGATGCACACAGGTAGATTACATCCTATGCAGAAGAGTTGATCTGAAGGAGACTGAAGACTGCAAAGTGGTGGCAGGAGAAATTGTAGTCAAGCAGCATAGGATGGTGGTCTGTAGGATGATGTTGAAGATCAAGAAGAGGAAGAGAGTGAGGGCAGAGCCAAGGATCAAATGGTGAAAGTTGAAAAAGGAAGACTGCAAGGTTGAGTTTAGGGAGGAGGTGAGATAGGCACTGGGTGGCAGTGAAGAGTTACCAGACAGCTGGGAAACTACAGCAGATGTAGTAATGGTGACAGCAAGAAGGGTGCTTGGCGTGACATCTGGAAGGACGAAAAGGAAACCAGGTGGTGGAATGAGGAAATACAGGAGAATATACAGAGGAAGAGGATGGCAAGAAGAAGTGGGATAGTCAGAGAGATGCAGAAAGTAGACAAGAGTACAGGGAGATGAGGCACAAAGTGAAGAGAGAGGTGGCGAAGGCTAAAGAAAGGGCATATGATGAGTTGTATGAGAGGTTGGACACTAATGAGGGAGAAAAGGACCTGTACCGCTTGGCTAGACAGAGGGACCAAGCTGGGAAAGATATAAAGCAGGTTACAAAAAGTTAACCCCAAGCTGATCCGAGGCAATGTTGGGAAAGGGGAGTTTCAGTTATAATTCCACTCAAAAATGGAACTTGGCCATTGGCAGGATACACTTGTCATAAATCTGTACACTGTATGATGTGATTCATTGATGTATTAAACTTTTAACATTTGCGTGCTACTGAGTTCAAGTATATGCAGTTCCTCTTTTTCATACCTTGGCTGCTTTTTGGACTTTTAGTTTTTGACCTAATTTTGTATTACTGTCACAACTAAAGTGTGAAACATAAAACCATGCTGGAGCCCAATAAACATAATGTTTATTGCCTATGTTTAGATTTCATAATCTAGGGTACTGTATCTTGATTTTATGTCTCTCACTAAATAATGTACACTTGGAACAGCTAAAAATTATTGTTGCGAGACAACATACATCCCATTGATACTAAGCATGCAGAAACCAAATGCTCTAATCATGATGTACTTTGGAATATCATTCCAAGTCTTGGTTGGCTATGTCTGTTTGTCCACTAAAATTACAATTTGATCTGGGTTTTAAATTTAATTACAAATGGAGGCTAAAAACCTGTCAAAACTAGAGAAATATTAGTGTTGTGACAGGAATTTTTTTATACAACTAGATAAACACTTTGTAACTCAGACAAAGGAAATGTAATATTAGTGTGTGTAAAGGCAGCATAGGGGATGTAGCATCAAACCAGCTTGGCAGGATTGACTGCATTTGGACTTCCAAGAGCCATTAAACCTGTAAGTATGAGATGAGCTATACCGAAATTCTATTTGTTGAAAGTGGGCTGTTTGGGAATGGTTTTAAATATGAGGCTATTCTGTAACACAATGCCCTATTGGTTTAAGGATGTGTATAGATGATATATAAATTTTACTTTACCCCCCTCTCTTTCTCTCTCGCGATGGCCAGAAAGACAAAACACTTAGGGGGACAGCTCAGCAGCCATATTGTGTCAGGCATGTGGCCTTGTGCTGAAGAAATCTGAGTAGAAACAATGACTTAAGTAGAGACATTTAAGTAACTATAAGTCTGTATTCCACCTGAAACTACACATGTAGCATTTATTGGGCTGTATGGTTGCCAATATTCACATGTACTTTGCTTTTTGTTATTATTTTATGAATAAAATCAGTAGCACATTATTTAAAGTTATAACTTAACTGCTTCATGTCTATTACTCTTATGCATGTAGAAGGGAAGGCGGGGAGTTCTAAAGTACAATTCCTTATAAACAGTGGTATTTATTTATTTAGAGTAAGTAGTAAGCCATTAAACTTTACATCATGGATGTAATCTAAATATTCAATAATTTGGGCATATTGTGAAGGGAAGATTGTTTAGTGTCATTTGGTGTAACAAAAGAGACTTCATAATTGAATGACTCTGCATTTTAGCTGTATTTTCAGTTGAAAACTCTCTTAAAATATATGATCTATAAGCATTTCCCTGTTAGGATTAATATTATATTATATTATAAGAGCTTAGTGAATATCCACTCTATGTAAGTCAAATTATCTTTCTTTTTTGTGACAGTGACATTTTTGTTACATTTTGGCAGATTGGAGAAAATGGGTTTCCTTTCTTCTCAACACAAAAAAGATCCAAATTGGAAAGATGTATGATATAAAATCATTCAACTGAAAATTCTACTTTGGGTAAATATAACATCATTAAAATAAATAATGGATCTTTCAGTGTCAGATTTCAGTTGGCATGTGTATGGCAAACTGGTCACCTTAATAAATTTCATTATTGGAATGTCCTTGGATAAAATCATCAGGGTTGGAGGTGACAAAGTTGCTTTCAAAAATATTGCATATTTATTTTGCCTTGTGTTGTCTGTCTGTGGATTGGGCAGTTGAATGAAAAATAGATCAGAATGACAGATGAGAATTGTGGCAATAGCCAGCTTTTCTGCTAAGTGAATAACAGTCATGAATTGGAATTTCTTTACGCCAGCATATTTTAGTTGGGATAATTGGTTGGAAGACTCTATGGATTTGATTAATATGAAGACTGCAGCTGTGTTGTTAGAAAAACGTATCCGGTTTTGCATGGTGATGGGATTTTTAAAGGCATACATAAAGCAGACCACCTAACTTTTTACTGGGTAACAAAGTGTTGTAATAAAAAGAGCTTTCTATTAGTATCACGTAAATGGAGATTATTTACTGTCTTTGATATATTTGTTTTCTATGTAAGTGCACAGCAGTATTGAAATAATTATTTTTGTTTAACTGCCAAAATATTCATATTTAGAAAAATTCCATAATGAAATTGTAAGGATAGAACAACAAGTACCAAATATTAAATCATTTATATGTATGGTTATTGCTGTTCATTTTCCATTAGTGTAATTAACTTTATTGTAATAATTCAAAACATGGCAAACATTAAAACAATTTGTTAGTTCCCAATTGTTATATATCCAGGTGTCAGTAGAAATGTTTTCAAATTCTTGTTGTAATGAGCATCCTTCATTGAAAATCTCTGCAAGTTAAACAGCCAGTTGCTTGGACAGAAGCGTAGTAGCTGACTAGTCTGTTACAAATGACCATCTTCTATGGAAGACATGCAGTAGTGCAGCAAGGTCCTCAAATGAAATGAGTTGAAGGATGAAACAAAGTCACCCAGATTGGGTTCAGTCCCTGGACAAATTGAGTCTCCTGTAAGGTTTACATGAGGTGCCCTACAATTTTATATAAACTGTGGTGGACACTTAGGGTCATTTGGAGAAGTGGAAAGGTAGCTCAGCAGTAGAAGTTGTGGAGAATATTTTGGATTCCCAAAGAGGAGGAGAAAGACACTCAGCACATTGACTTGTTCAGGATTTCTTTCAATATTTCTTTTCAACATTGTCACTCAGCATCTGAGTGAATACTTATGGAAGAATGCTTACATTGACCTTTGAGTCCAGAAGAGTGGCATAATAAAAGTTTCAGCACATCATGGAGCATAGATTGACAGTTAAACAGCTAATAAGAGAGGTGCAGAAGAATAAGGGAGATCTGATCACACTATGGCTGGACTTTGCCAGTGCCTATGGACCCACACCCTGACTTGGTGGGGTGCAACAGATTGTTCAGTGACTCGCTTTATTTAACAGTGAACAACAGTGCTCACTATATTTATACTGGGAATTCTTGTTGAAATTTCTCAAAAAGCAACTATAACACAAAGGTTAGAAGTACAATTCAAGAGTTAAAAGCAGAACATTAGCTTTTGAATTTTTTTGGCTATTTAAATTAAGTTTGGTATGGTTGGTTTTAGAGTTTAAATATATGTGGTGCTTACTTTGGATCAGTATCCTGTATAATATAAAGCAAATTCAGTGTTTAGTTTTAAATTTTGGGTCTCATAAATGTTAACATTACTAACGGAAGACCAACACCAGTGTCTTTGAATCTGCAGTAGGTGATTTAAGACATCAAACTAAGACAAGTGCAGTTGTATGGCCCCCGCTATCTATACATGAAATATTTCATAGGCTTATTCGGTCGAATAAAGCATACAACAATTGCGACAGAACATCTTTGGGAATACCTATTGCTGAGTATCAGATATTTTCACAAATGCCAGCACCCTACATAAAAAAGCAGATCAAATGAAATGAAACCCATTGAGCTTAAGCAACAGCTGGCACAGTGTTTAAGGTGTCAATTTTAATCAAGTGCACATTGCTTGATGACATAAATAAAAACTTCAGATATAACACTGGTGCCTAAAGATGACAGGTGAACACCTGCTTTGCTTAGCCTTTTCCCTTATGTGGGAATAGAATATAAATCTAGACTTAGAAATCTGGACTATACATGACGAGCCTGAATTAAATTCATGCCTATTTCATTTCAGCTAAATGTAAGCATTGATAATTTTATTATATAATATGCATGTTAATTATCTTCACAGTAAACATAGACAAATAACAGCATTCAGAAATTCTTTTTTTTTTTCACACTAGCACCTCCATTTCTTCAATCACTTGTTTTCACAATAGTGTTTATTATGAAAATTTAATGGTCTAATGTCACACGTAAAAAAGCACACAAAGTCAAATCAATTCCTTGTGGAAGGAGCAAAGAAATGCCATATGGCAATTCCATAATAAAACCATAACCAAATTATAATACGCTTTGTTTTTAAGTCATTAACCCCATAATATGTTAAAGAGAATGCAATTGACAATGTGTAGAGTTTAGTAAAGTGGAAAGACCTCAGGCTAGAGCCAGTATTGGTCCATATTTAGACAAGTTAATGGAGGTATTCTGAGTGTCTGCCTTTGGAGGCACAACATATTCAGGGATACAGAAAAGGTAGAAAAGTCCAATCAACTCGTACCAACAATAACAACATGAGAACGCTCAGCCCCCACTATGCATTCTACCTGACATAAATGATCTCAATCAGTCCTCATGGTTTTCAGGCTTCACATGGAAGAACTAGACGATGATGGTCATGTGGATATCTGGTCTTCAATCCATCAATATAGGGACAGCACGGTGCTTTGATCAGGTGGTGGTGGTGCAGATCACCACCACAGAAAACCGAAAATAAAACAGTACAGGAAAGTAGGGGTTAGTACAGATTTTGGAGACATGAAAAAAAAGAACCCAGACTAGACAAAGGCACAAACCAAACCCTGTAAGTAAAGCTGCACATAATTAGGAGTCACTTGTATTTGAGAGCAACCAAGCTACTTGACTAAACAAACAAATCCTCATTGCAAGAAACAAGTCAGAAACAACATAAAGGGTTGGGGCACCCAAAGGCAAACCTTGTATAAATGATGAGGAAAAAAAAATGCATTTAACAAATACAATTGAGAACGTCATTTCAAGATGGCAAGTTTAAATGGCTGCCTAAGATGGCAGATCTTTCAGTTTTAGGCACTTCTGACAGAAACGAACGGACACCAGAAGTGACATCAGTGGAGGAAAAGAAAAGGCATCAACCCCTTGAGCGACAGGTTGCCATCATCCATGCACATGTCTGTGACACCATTTAAGAAAAAATATGAAAAGAAAATAACCTGATTGAACATAATAAAATGAAAATATTAATCATCTAGAATAATAATGGTATGTAAAGTAAGGAGAAAAAAAATACTTAAAAATTAAATAAATTAATGGATTTAAGCAAAATAATGTAAAAGTAATTAAGGAAAGAGGAAGATACAGAACAAAAACACACTAAAATACTAGCAAACACCCCCTGACAGAAAAGCTCTGGAACAACTAGAAATAAAGATCTAAAAAGGCAAATCTGAGCTCAATTTGCATTACTATTAACAAATAATACCTGAATTTATAACAATCTTGCACAAGAAGCTTAATGAATCTTGGTCAGGAAGATTGTAACACAAAACCTAAACCTGAAACCAGACAATAATATGAATAACAAGAATTCCTAAAAGGGGCAAAGCTCCACAGCAGGAGACTGTGCTCATGAACAGTAGCTGCAGGCAATCTGCAAAAAATGATTGAGCAGTGCTGTCATTTTTATTGTACATGACCCAGCTACTAAGTGATTTTTCCATAATTAGTAAATATAATGTACACCTGAGAAAGACTTTGTATAGGAGACTAGAGCTGCATTAAAGGGCTTTACACAATTGCCATAATCAGCAAAATATCAGAATGAGAAAGTTCAATCTGCTTTTATAAGGAATAGCATGCAGTTTTTAGACCACAAAACAGTAGAAGGTGGAGCCAATGGCAAAGCCCATGTCAAACCATGGCTGTCACTGGGCTAGACAGACTGAAAAATATTTTACTGAATTACTCTAAATATTTTGACAAATGGCTTTGAACAATAGTGAAAGTGAATTTTGTTTTACCAAAGAAATTAGTTTCAGATGTTTAACTTAGGTGAATTATATTCTATCATATCTATTAAAATACTAACATACAATATGTTGCTTTTCCTTTGGTACAGAGCCAAGGAGCAGTAAATACATGAAATAAAAACAGCAAAAGTGAAAGAAATGACAGCCCCAGTCAACAACACAGCTTGCCATAGGGTCTCTTGGGTGAAATACCCAGGATGCAACACAGACAGTGAGGCAGGCAGGTTACTTGTAACAGTTGTATAGCTGTTTTTGACATTGTTTCCTATGTCCCATCTAAAAAAGAAAAGAAGTTGGGTAGTACATTCATGCTATATGTGGAGACCAACTGCTGTACGTTGGCAAGTACATTTATGTTTTATTCTGATTTTTGTAAGACTTCATTTTTTTTTCCCCAGAGAGTCTTTATTTTTTTCTGAGGTAATGTATTGCTGATTTAAGTTTAATTTTCATTACATTATTTCATGTTGTCCTTGTACTTCTAGTTTTCATTCTGAAATGGATTTAATCTGGCAGGTTACAAGGGCAGAAGTAGATAGGACCAGGGGCCTCATGTATAACGCCGTGCGTAGAATTCGCACTATAACATGACGTAAGCACAAAAGCCAAAATGTGCTTACGCACAGAAAAATCCAGATGCAGGAATCTGTGCGTTCGCCAACTTCCGCGTTCTTCCGCTATATAAATCCCTGTCAGCGTGAAAAGTAACGCTCATGCACGCGCCTGCTGTCCCGCCCCGCCTCCTCCCAGAATTACGCCTCTTTGAATATGTAAATCAATATAAATAGCCCTTAAGATCAGCATTCTGTTAAAAGACAATGGGAAAAGCAAGAGGGAAAATGGAAGAATTTCAGCGAATACCAAGCGGAGGCAAGGAAAAACATACTATTTGTTGGTTTAAACAGTGGTATAAACAAAAAAAGGAAGCTGATCGAGTGACATAGCGTGTCGGAGAAACTCGAAAGCTCAAGTTCACAAAGTCGCACAGTTCCCGAAATAAAAAAGAAGTTGTCACATATCAAAGTCGCCGTGAAAAGGCGAGTCATAGCCCACCATCTGAGTGTCATATGAAAGCTTATTAGGGTACAAAGAAAAAAAATAGGCACACAGTGGGGAAAAAGAACGAAATGTCAACTTCAATCTCGAAATTTCCACTTTAATCATGTAGTTTATTTTGTCATTAAAGTAGAACATCATAAACTTCATCTTAAAATCGTTTAATTAACTAATTTCTCAAATCACATTGTAAGTAAAGTAGCACATTAAATGCTTTGTTTTGTATGTGGTCTTCTATATGCTCTATGTGTGTGAATCACTACGTGCTTCTTAAACTGACTTTCTCTACCTCTGACAGGACACAGAATCCATTACATTCATGATATTACAGCTCTCTGAATAGCTAAAATACTGAGATGTATATGTGATATCCTTTTCATGATGATAGGAGTTAAAGCACATTATTAAACATGGGGACACGGTGACGCAGTGATTGTGCGCGACCTTCGATGAAATAATTTATCGCAGCAGTACTCAGGGGCGGCTCTAGGCTTGTGGCAGCCCTGGGCAGAGAAAGAATCGGTGGCTCCTTTGCCCCCCAATGTCAATATGGTATCTTATGCACAGCGGATGGCCATGTCCATTGCAGACACTGCATAGCTGCCTTGTGCTCAAGACACAAGCGTTTAACTTTTGCTGAAATTTGCTGCTGCGTTTCTAGCTGTGTCATTATTTTCTCTTTCTGTTTCATATTCAACTAGCAAAATACCCGCTCTTCGCAGTGGAGAAGTAGTGTGTTAAAGAAGTTATGAAAAAGAAAAGGAAACATTTTAAAAATAACGTAACATGATTGTCAATGTAATTGTTTTGTGACTGTTATGAGTGTTGCTGTCATCAAGGATTTGATTATCATTATTTCTTTCAATCAGGTTCGTATTTGGAGGACATGTTGTGTTTCAGTTACATTCCGTGTTTGTCAACCGTTGTAAAGATATCAGGTTTCATTCATCAAAGTGTTCACTACCCAAATCGGTATTTGTGAATCTAAAATGTTTAACAGGTATTCCCGGTATTAAGTTGTGGATTTGCCTGTGAATATTTATCGGTAGCGTGTCTATGAACTTAATTTAAACTTAAGCTTTACACCTTGCTTTCCTATTGATATGTCTACAAAGGCTTGTTCAGCTTCAGAGGGTTGTTCCTTTCTTACTGCATCAATAAACAGCTTGTCTTTCTCTTTATCTGAGACATCTCACACTGCATGCACGGGTTTACCTTTCCCAGTCCTGCAAACTTTAGCGAAGTGGTTCAGTTTACCACATTTTTACACTGTCTTCCTTTAGCTGGACATTGACTTTTTCCACCGTGTGCTTTGTTTCCGCAGTAGCTGCACTTATGAATATGCTTGTATGCAACACTCGCTTCATATTCTTTTGCTGCCTTCTCAATTGTGTAATGCATTTTTTGGTCAGTTTTTGTTTGGAGCTCTTGATTGTTGTTTGTGTACTGCGTTCACAGTCAGTTCATGTGAGCCGCTAAGAGTACATGCATCAAAGGTTCTCAGCTGTGCTTGTGCTATCTCGTGCGATCTTGCGATGTTCACGGCTTTATTTAATGTTAGCTCAGACCCAGCACTTAAAAGTTTCTCTCGCACTTTTGCTGAGTTTGTGCCAAACACTATTCTATCCCTGACCATCTCATCTTCGTTTGCATAAGCACAGACCTTCACCAGCAATTTTAACTCCATTACAAAGTGATCAAAAGTCTCGTTTATGCCCTGCGTCTTCTCATTAAATTTGTATCTCGTGAATATCGTATTCGTCTTACACATGACAAATGCCCCCAAACGGTGATAATAAGCTTTCAGTACCATGGCTTCCTCCTGGGTGAGAGTCCATGTGTTAAAAATGTCTCTTCCTTTTTCCCCAGTCCACAGGAGCAGGTAGCTGCATTTCTCACTCTCGTCTTTGCCTTTTAGCAGGCCAGAAAACATCAGCTCCACGTGCTGTCTGAACTTTTTCCATTCTCCCGGCAGGTTAAGAGAATCCCAGTCAATTCGTGGCAAGGGAACTCTGGACTTTCCCAGAGTCCTTTTACATCCCTTGACCCGGAGGTGTTCCAGCCCCACAGTGCACAAGTCCTTATCCCTTCCGGGTCAGGGTAAATAGTCAGTATTTTCACCCCGGAAGCACGTCGTTTCTTCCTGTCCCAGGATTATGACGCACTTCCAGGTTATAGGGCATATATGAGTCCACAAGCCTCCCTATAACGACTCCTTGTGGTCCCCAAGGTATCCAGCAGGGCTGTGTATAAAAACAACAAAGTTCATGAGGCCCTGCTGGAACTCGGGGCACATCCATGCTGTCGGGAGGGCTCCTCCTGGCGGCCTGGGGGTGAGGGCCGGAAACTCTTGCCAGACATCCATCACAATATATATATATATATATATATAGAGAGAGAGGGTCTGACCAGTGGTAGGGAACCAGATTAGATCAATAATCACCATGTCATCATAACAAAAGAAAAGCAAAAAGGAAAAGCAGTGGCACAACAAAAAAGACACTGACCAGAAAATCACCCAGAAGAGAGTTCTTTGTCTGTATTATATTTCATAGGTTGACGTCTGGGAACTTGTTTGGTCTCAAGTCCTGGTCATAAGTGAGATGCCACCTTCCAGGTCCAAGCCTTTTTATGGTGCTCTGACTGGAAGGGATGAGGCCTGCTCAGGGCATCATGGCTGAGAGCCCTCTTTGTGTGTCTTTTTGGGGTAGTAGGGGTAACAGAACATATCATTAGCGACTGCACCACTTCTCATCATGGAGTGGTATTGCTTACCTCAATCGAGACTAGAAGAGATCTTCCTTACACTGGCATGCTTGATTTCAAATAATTTAGCAATCTTTTCCTTTCCCTTGCCACACTCATAGGCATCCACAGCCTTCTTTCTGAGGTCCATAGAGAGATCTTTTTATCTTGGCATGATGACAACACACACACAAACAGCAATGACAGCTCTAAAACCTAGATATCTGTGGCATGAATAAAACAGGTTCCAACTGCATACTCCCTAAGGAGGTTCTAATCATTGACTTTGACATTGAATTGTATGGATCGCAAGTGGTGATAAATGTAGGGGTGTGCTTACTTTTTCAACATCGCAAATCTGCATTTTTGTTAATTTACATTATGAGAATGAATACAGCAAGTGAACTTTATGTGTTATTTGTTCAAGTATTTCACCTATAGGCATTGGTTTGCCTGTTCATATATGTTAGAAAAGACACCCGTTTCCATGGGGTGTACTTACTTTTAAACATGACTGCACATACTGTACAGTATGTATATATTAGCTGAAATATATCAGTGTTGGGTAAGAAGTGTGCACTGCATGGTTCAGCTATCCTACTGAATCAAGTGAAGTGATGTCTATCGCATTACATAGTACGGGGCTGTTGTGAACTGCAGGCAGGCAAATAGAAGGGACAATTTAGTATTTGTACAATTGTGTCACTAAACCATCATGATTTTAGCAATGACAGGGAAATTGTGTAGACAATGCATGGTGTGAATAGACCAATTGTTCCTATCAATAGTTTAAAAAATAGGAATCTAAATGGCAACAAACAACAAAAAAATTGTAAGAACTTGCTTCAACCATCCGCTGTGCACAGTCAACAAGAGCATCTGCCTACTCAAATGGCCGTAAATACCTTAGTGATGAAAAAGGGAAACAACCCTGTATAAACAATTAAACAAAAAAAAATCATCGGCACAAGAAAAAGGCACAAAGAAGATTATAAATGCAAATACTACTTGAAAAAAAATGTTAAAAATTAAACAATAAAAGATTTTGGCTTCTCAAAAATAAATTGAAGAGGTGACAGTCTAACAGTGCTTCATGCCCGCTTTTATGTTGACTCAAAATGGGAGCCAAGATAATATTTGAGGGCACCATAATGTCACACATCCACCACTCTACCGTGACTCCTTGATGGCATAACATGGCACCCATCTTTGGTCTGTACACACAATACAAAGCCAATAGGTAGTAAATATTAATCCAAAAATTAGCTTAATTTGCCTATAAAGTTGAAATGTGGAGAATACTCTCCATATCTTATGTATTTAGTGTTTTGTTTTTGAATTTGATTTACAATGTCACACATGTGCGAATGGGAGTCAGCTAGAGGGCCTTAATAATAGTAGTACCTCATTAGACCAGGGGGTGGCGAGCTGCACTAACTCTCTTTGTCAATCCTCTGCAGATCATCAATGGGAAATCCCACTAGGTTCTGGTGCCAGTAAAGACGTCACTTTCAGTTTCAGCACAATTGATAACACCACTTCCTGTCCCGAAGACGTCACTTCCGGTTCCAGTCCTGATTTTGTCACATCCTGTACTGGCCTTTAAAGCCACCACATTTTCTCTTTCAAGTCAGTTCTGTTTTAGACATTGTACCAATCACAACTCAATAATATTATCCAATTTTGCAGCCAATGCATAATATATGGGTGGCTACCACAAACCTTTGATGTTTCCTGAGTCACTTTTTGACAAAACATTTTGCAGAGATCTATTTCCACTTTGACGTTAATCACAGTGCCTTTTTTGACACTAATAACGTCACAGTTATTTTAGCACACAGAGGTTTCTGGTCGTTGTTGTGTTGCTTAGTGCACTTATATTGAATTTATGTTGATGTGAGATGTTTTTTCTTTTTGAGCCCTCAGTTAATTTACATTTTCCATGTATTATTGTAATTGCACTGTTTAACTGTGTGAAGATTGGACTAGCCAGGTAAAGTCAACAGAAAAAAGAGATAAGACTCTGTGAGGCAGGGAGAACAGGTGGAAAATTGCACTAGGAAGATAGGAAACAGTGTAGGATTTCCTGATTTTTTATCATTGGAAACTTGGTGCACATGTTTGGATAGCTTCATTTCTTAAGCTCATCTTTCGTCTCATCAGAGGACACTGTAAAGTGGCTGTAGGAGAACCATTAATGCAAAGCTGACTTGGAGAAAGCTTTGGTGTAGATCATTAGAACTTCCAGGGAGATGATATTCACGTGTTTCCTTGAAACGCAGGAAGCCACCTTATAAAAATTAAGTATTTTAAAGTTGCACCCTTTCTTGATTGGGTCATTGTTCAATTTGATTCAGTCATTTAGACATTTCTTTCTGGTTCTTTCTAACACACGGATGACATTAAGGAGTAGACCACAAGGAGAACCAAAGTTTCATTCTTGGGATTGTGTTTTTCTCCAGTCAATTGGGATTTGATTTAGACATTCTAGCGGGCCAAATACTGCTGAGATGCTGACTTCTATTTAAGATTACTAACGGTAAATATTAACTGTTGATTTTATTTCAGCAGTTTTTTTTAACAATTTTAATGATTGAAATAAATTTGGGTTAGAGTTTAATTTGTCTTTCCACTATAGGTTGTTGATTTCTATCAGATGTGGCGGCTGATCCCTTCTACCATAACAATACACACTTTTTGTTGTAGCAAATCTCTTTCAAAACTTTGGCCTCAATTTACACCCGTCAGAAGACATTCATACCATTCACTGACTTTACACTCAAGGAATCTCTGAACTGAACTAGCTCTAAACTACCATATACTGTGACTTCTGGCCAAGCCTTAGAATCATTCTTGCACTCTGTTTTAGCTACAAGAGCATCAGGCTAAACATCTCAAACAGTATTTGGTGTCTTTGCTCCCTAGTCCTTAAAGTTGTAAGTGCTTCAGACAGAGTTTGGGGTCTCTTCCTGAAATAACATCACTGTCCCACTCCTCCCAGTGTGCTTTCACCTAATGACTTGGGAGATAATGACTGGCCTTCTGCCAGTCATCACCCACAAAAGGGTAATAGCTATCTGGAGACAAGGCGCTGCTTCAGTATTATTAGCTAGAAAGTTAATTTGTGCCTTGACAACTTTCTTTGTCTTCACGACACCTTGGTGTACTTTGGCAAATTGCTTTCCAGGACTCTGACTACTTGTGCTGAATTTAACCTTCTCAACTGCTCTGCCACATATTCATATCAGACAGGCTATTACTTTATATCTAATGTGCTCATGTGAGTGGAGAAAGCACACAAAATAAAAGTTGGGCCACCAACCTGGTTATCCCCATTTAATATAATAAACAACTCTAAAGTCATTCAACGAATCACTTAACAAACAGAAAGGATCCCAATCAAGGTTTAGGCTTTCCTGGTAGCTCATAAAATGGGATCCTTGGAAATCTCTTACTTTTGCTGGAGCTCCATTCGGTGGTTCGCACAGATCACTAAGTGACACCCCTTTCCATTGTGGTCAGGATTTATAGAACACTGACTGGAAGGGGTGGAGTCAGTTCTCCTTTGGAGTGTTTTTTTCAACATTGTGGGGAAAGATGGAGATGACAATGTTAACGATAGCACCTCCTTTTGCCCCGGGATGATATGACATACCTTGGATGAGCCCAGAAGGTGATGCTCTGACATGTAAGAATGACACTCGGCACAAAACAAGGAGAGACATGCCTTAAGATTAACTGTAAGCTGTTCTCTAATATGAACCAATCTAAGAGCAAGATGTGTAGTAACTGGTTAACTGTCTTTTCAACAACGTGTACTAAGACAGAAGAAACCTGGATGCAGCAAACAGCATGTCAAATGAAGTTTTGATCTAGGCAATCTGATAAACGTATAGCTTTGCAGTCCAAACTCTTGACAGCTATAAATCTGAAAAGTGTCTGGGATCTGACATTATCAGGCACCACAATAGTTAAAGCTCCAGGCATATTCTTTACCTTTCTACTTGCAGAGCTGAAGAGTGCTTGAAAGATTCCATGATAATAGATCTCATTTCTCATTAACTGCCCCTTAGTGTATGACAAAGGACTCAATTAGGTTAATCTCAAATAAAAATGTGGAACATAATGGAAAGATAGAAGTATAATTACCGAAATATTCTGAACACCAGAGTGCATGGAAAGCAATGACTTTCAAAAATATGCTTTTGTCATCTAGATTGTGAGATTTTTATTTAATAAGTACAATCTAATGTACAAAGAAAAATCTGGTGAAATATATTGCTGGAGGATGTGAAAAATAAAGCCCAGTTTCCTGCAGTAGATTGTAGTTGGTTTCACAGCTTCTGAAATAAGTGTTCTTTGGTGATTTTACAGCTGTTAACACTGGTAACAGGAAGACGCCAAAGTATCCATTACTTTAAACTCAACAGTTCAAAACTCTAAATGCCAAACTTCCATCAATTCCAAATTGAACATAACAAAATTTCAGAAAGACATGTGCTTCAAAAATAATGGCCAAAGGTAAAATATCAGACATTTCACTCATGACAATTTGTCAGAGTTACTGATGGAAGACTGAAAGTCAAAAGGGTCATTGGGAAAGTTACCTTGGTTATCCATGGAGAAAAAACATCTTTTTAAATGCCAGAAGCAACTACTGGCCACTTCAAATTTGGACACAATCAGTCCACCAGACACACTAGACACAATTCTGTCTTTGTGCAGTCTCTTGGCAAAGGCCCAACTTTGAACTCCAGTGGAATAGCTACCTTGGGTGTCTTGGTTGAACAAACTACATTAGAAAGAATGCTACTGTAAAAGTTAAAAGTACAACAGAAAATAATAGAAAATCATTATCAAAGATCAATATATACTGTAGGTTTTATGATGTAATGATGAATTTGAACTTTTTTCACAGATAGTAAAAAATAAATACAATAAATAAATACAAGTAAAAAATGTACAAGTGCACAATATGGGAAACAACAATATGCTCTTTGAATAACTCTGATGAAACCTTATGTATACTATATGGACTATACCAGTTTATATTGTATATTGTATAGTTTGTGAAGGGTGATTGAATTTCTACATTATGCAAGAGCTTATTCTACAAAATGTCATTCAGAAACAAATTCAAGACTTTGACCTGGTAACCAGAATATACACCTTTTTTTAGACATCAACAATTAGCCTGATATAAAGCACTGAAAGGGTGGCATGAATGGTTCAGTGGTTAGTGCTGCTGACTGGGGTATGAATTCTGGCAGTGTCACACTGGGCATCACATTCACACATGGTCTCTGAGGGTGCATTGTTTTCATTTAGATACTTTGTAGTTTCCAGCAGAAGATTTTTTAGTGCTAAGTTTATTCCTCTGTAGTAGTGTTTCTGAAACTCTTTGGATCATGGATATTCTTGTGGTGGGGCTCCACATGATTATATAGTAAAATTGGATAAAGACATGAAAATGTGAATTCTGTGGTGAGTGAAATATAACCCACTATTTAGTGTACTATTTATGATTGTAGTATGCAGTATGTGATGTATCCTTTAAACAATGCCATTGAACATCACAGAAAACGTTATGTTATGAAAATATAGTAAACTAGCCATGTGTGCCCAACTACGTTGCATGTGTTAAAGTTGTCTGTGAAGGGCTCCCTGTTTAAACGCAGCTGCCAGTCATGAACTGGGCCCTTCGTCGCACAGCATTATGATTTTTTTATAAGGGAAACAAAATTACAAAAGAAAACCCTTGGACATTGATTCAATAGGAACGGCCTACTCGGAATCACTGTCCGAATCGTAATTATGTGGTGATGTAGGAGCATTTCTGCTTCTGTCCGTTCACAGTCCGTCTCGTTTTCACGACGCTATCGTTTCCTCTCACGATGTCTTCTCAACCTTTCTCCAATCTCGCAGGTTGCTTTGTGGCAATCCAAAGAGTAAGGTAATACACACAGAGCAATGGTTATAAAAGGGGGACAAATAGGTATCCAGGCTCTTTAAAGCATAAATAGGGATCGCTTCACTGACATGTGAGCAAGCCACGGTACAACTGTGAGACACGCAGCACTCACCAGCTACAACGTAACAATAATAATTTCCGGAACATGCTGTTTTGTTGTCATTCATTTTACCCACTGTCTTTCTTTCATTTACATGTTACGTAGGCATGTACCTTTTATCTTCGGCAATCTCATTCTCTAACCAGGCCTCAGGAGCTATCCAGCGTAACACTGTCTACCACCCCTTTTGTTATTCCGGCACATTGCTGACATCCATGAGTAACAACAACGTACTAAACTGGAAGGTGGTCTACGCATGGGTGGAATTTGCGGACAAACAAAAATCAAGATCTAAATGAAGATCTCTTTAGTCAATTTAAAGCACATTTGTTTTGTTTGAATGTCTGTGTTTTGAGGTGTGACTGGAGTACTACAGTCTTCAATAGTATAAGCCTGGAGGAGATTCTTAATGCAATGCCTATGTTTTAGCTGTCTCTCTACTGCCATCTAGTGCTTCTTCTTCTAATTCATTTGCGGACAAACAAAGATCAAGATCCAAATGAAGATTATATATAGAGATTATATATGCACAACCTGTAAGACGATCAAACTGAGATGGTTGATAAGGACTCATATAAGAGGTTGGGAGACAGGAGTGAATGATACAGACAAAGCTGGAGAGGTGAAGGCAGCAAGGCACTAGATGGAAATACTGAAATGAAAATGATGGGTGTGGCATGAGGTTGTGTTAATTTTCGGATGTAGTCAAGGTTGAGTCAATAAGGTTGTGACATTTATAATGTAACGGCAGCGTTGCCTGCTAAGTTCAGAAAGTTTGGTGGTTCAGTGACATCATTGCTGTCTCACAGTAAAGAGACCAGGGTTCACATCCTAGGTACTCCCTGCATTGAGTCTGCATATTCTCCCCAGGTTTGTGTGGGTTTGCTCCAATTTCCTCTCATTATTCAAAGACGTGCAGGTTGGGTGCATTGGCAATTCTAAATTGGCCCTAGTGTGTGGTTGATGTGTGTGTGTGTGGGGGGATGTATGTATGTGTGTTTACCCTGTGAAGGACTGGTGCCCTGTCCAGGGTTTGTTCTTGCCTTATGCGCTATGCTGTGTCTAGTGTGTCTGGTGGGCACAGATCATGACCCTGTTCAGGACTAAGCAAGTTTGACAATGACTGACTAATTAAGTTCAATCAAATAATAAGGTTGTATTTGCTAAACCACTGAAAACTGTAAGAATACTAGAAAGTATCAAACCGTTGAGACAGCACAGTACTATGTGTCATTTTAAACTTTTCAAACTGGACTGTTCACAAAATTCTCTGCTAATATTTATCCTATCACCATTACAGGACTGGATTAACTATATGGGCAATCGGGAGAGTACTCAGGAGCTCCAAGATCTTGGGGGAAGAAGCAATAAAAATTCTTACAACAATCTACCATATTCAAACTTCACAAACATCTTGATGGCTATGTCCGTTTATCTGCAATCACTGATTTAACTGAAATTAAATCAAGTTGCCACAAATAAAGAACTTAAGGTCCTAAATCAAAAACTGAAGTTTTCACTTGGGGGCTACCTTCCTAAGTGCCAGTTTCTGCACAGCCTGTGGTTGCGCCATTTCAGCAAATTAAATCCATAGGAGTCATCTTAGTGCAGGGGTTCTCAACCTGCCATCCACCTTTACTTGATCATGGTGCCCACACAAGCTTCAAATCACTTGTTTGTGTAATTTCTCCACATGTTTATGTTTAGCAGATGCTTAACACAGCAATAGACATTACGTTTTGTGGCCCACTTGTAATTTCTATGTACATACAAACAATTTTCAATTGCGTGTTTTTACATGAAATGTATTGTGGTTTCGAAGTTACCATCTCGGGCCAAGTTGATCTTTGCTTGGTTACTCAGATGTGTGTTTTCTGGTTTAAAATACTTTGAAACTGTCTCTCCACAGAAACTGGAAACACTCTTCTATTTTATCCTTTCTTTGTCAGACTCCATCCAAGTCTACAGACAGTCCTTCAAAGTCTTTTGGTAGTTCAGTCAGTATGTACAGTGACCATTTATTGACTCATAGTGTTTATTAATTAGTAAATAGATATGTGGAGAATTAAGTCACGTTTCCTGGAAAGCAATCTGCTATCACAACTTCACTGCGCCATCACTCATCTCTAAGATTTAATCTTCTCCATACTGTGTCAAAACTAGATTTTACACCATGACGATGCATGTACACACATCATGTTGCCAGTCAAAAACTTTTTGTCCAAAAATAATATGGTTGTTGCTTTGCACCTTCCAGTATTTACCAGACCTCATATCCTGTGACTTGTTTTAGTTCCCAATTGAGACTGAAAGGACAAGGAAATCCTTGAAAAAAAAAAACCAGTGGTGAAACAACCTGGAAAGAAGACAGGAGGATCGAGACATGCTGAAAATACATGATAGCAGGAAGTAGTTCCAGGAATAGGAAAGGCGCTGGAACAAGTGCATTGCCTCTCAAGGAGACTATTTTGAAAATGACGAGAAGGGAATTGCTGTAAGTTTTATTATAATGTTTTTTTTTGGGTCAATTTGTATTTTATTTCTAAATATTCTTATGTTAAATTAGTTGCATTTTTCTATTAATTATGCAGTCTTGCTTTTAGTTTTCATTATTATGCCATAATAGTTTGTGAGATAAATAGTTCTTGAGTTGGACCAGGTAAAACTGTGATAAAATGTTGTTCCTAGTGTCACGCGCATACATTTAGGGGACAGCCAAATGGTCCGATTCGGAAAAAGGGTTAGTAAAAGGGTACTAATGCCTTCTCTCTTTCTTCCCAAAGAACCACAAAAGTTGAAGTAACTTTTTATCACTTCTAGATGACCTCACTTCCGTCTCAACCTAATGACCTCACTTCTGTACCACCTTGATGACCTCACCTTACTTCCTGCCGCCTTGATATAAACCTCATTCTTTCATTTATTGTGTCTTTTGTTGTTTACAGCTTACAAGACCAGTATCAGCTTTGTAACTACTCCGAAAATTCAATATATGAGGCCAATCCCCAAATCTTTATTTTGTCATCATACAATTCTTCTATTATAAATTTCCTAGCTTGGTGCAGGGTTGGAGGAGATCTTCTAGTTGAACTCTGATTGGTTTATTGTACTAAAACAGTCTTATCCTAAAGTTATTAAAAATGTTACCATGCCCTGTTATTAAGATTGCATAACTGCAGAACCCCAGGCATGCTGTCCCTTTTTAGCTTGCCAACCTACAAGTTTTTTCGGGTTGTGACAGCATCTGGGGACAATAACAAGTAGATCAATTAGGGCTCCTCAGCTAACTGCTATGTTCATCTCTGCCAACCTTTATGATGGATCTCTAGACAGGGCCTGTTTTTGGATTTCTTTGCTGAAAGATTCTATAAGATAAGCTAAGCATAAAGTTATTATATGTGTTGCGATATATTTGTGTTGTAAGATCATAACTTCCATCCATCCATTATCCAACCCACTATATCCTAACTAAGGGTCACGGAGGTCTGCTGGAGCCAATCCCAGTCAACACAGGGCACAAGGCAGGAAACAAACCCCGGGCACTCACACCCACACACCAAACACAAACTACGGATAATAACTTAATTTGCCATATATTTCTATTTGGAAAAAACATGTCACAATTATTGCAGTAATGCTAATACTACCTTGCATTTTCTCCTTGTCTAAAATGTAGTTCACTCTTATAGGTTGTAGTTTCTGTCTTACTGACACGCAGCCTAGATGGCAGCTGTCTTGACTTTTGTGTAATAATCCTCACGGGTAGCAGCTGTCTGCCCATGTGGCCAGCAGTCAACATTCGGATGGCTGCACCCAAACATTACGATTATTTGGTTTCTGACCTTGGTTTGCACCTGCCTTGAATTATGGCTTAGCCAGTGAAGCACACTTCTGTGTTATTTTTCTGCTTTCTCCTATTTAAATTCTTTATTTCTTATTTTGTATTGTTTGGTTTGAATTCTTTATTTGTTTTAAGAATCTGAGGTACTGCATGCCATTACAGAGGTTTTAAAGTACAAATTATTCTTTCATTGTGCAAGGAAATTACTTGACAATACAATTGTCTTGTGAAATTTGGTGTAGTTTTAGACTTGGAGAGAATGCAGAGCTGTGTTTGTTTATCTCCTTTTAGGCAATTCTGCACCATTCCATGGCCAAATAAAAACAGTTACAAATATTCCAAATACTAAGTTTGTTGTATTATTACTACCCAGAAATAAATGGTGAATGATTCTGTTGTTGCACTGTACTTGGATTAGTAGATTAGAAAAAAATAGGTGACTTATGGTATTCAGTGTTACGTTTCAGTATTGTGAACTTTGCGTCTGGAACCTTACTTCTTAGTCACTAAGCTGTCCTACATTATAATATGGAATCTGCATGTAAAACTTTTTAAGCATCAGGAATTTAGTAGTGATAGCCTTGTGTTTGTGTCATTTTCACCATTTTTGGGGTTTCCCTTTTTGTTGGGACTTTGGTCCATTTTCTTTCATTTAATTTGCTTGTGGTTTAGCATATTTATCATACATGACTGAGTGCCAATAATGTCACCAGCATTCTTCCTGGCACAGGGCTGCTGTCACACATATGCATGTCCATATGCCACCTTATACATTGTAGAACGGGACCTGGACACAGACAAGCGGACATCGTTTCTCACCAAAAGCATGTTTATTTACAGAATATTTACAATAAAGTTCAGTACACAACCCAGTGCCTCCAGCACCGATCCCCCAAAGTCCAGGCCTCACAGTCTCTGGTGCCTTTGTCCTGGCCGCCTCCACTCCACTCTCTCTCAGCTCCGTCCTCTTCCAACCGACTCTTACTCCTGAATGAAGGGAGGAGGCACTTTATATACGAGCCCGGATGGGCCCCAGCTGCTTCCCGGCAATCCTCTGCGGACACAACCCCGTGTGGCAGAAAGGCCGGCTGCGCACTTCCTGGTGTGGCGGAAGTGCTGAGGTCCAGGATTCTTCAGGCACTGTGGCCCCAACACAACCAGGGGGGTCGCCCACCTTGTGGTCTGGAGGAGGCACAAGCCCTCCTCCGGTCCTCCTGGGCATCCCGGCTGGGTACCACCCCCAGCCGCATGCCACAACATGTTAGGATATAAACATGGGTGCTGACTTGCCATAAACATTATGGGATGGCAAAATTATACACATAAATAATAATCCAACAATTTCAATAATAATCCTAAAACTGACGTAGCTAGTACATTAAATAAAGTACTATCTATCTATCTATCTATCTATCTATCTATCTATCTATCTATCTATCTATCTATCTATCTATCTATCTATCTATCTATCTATCTATCTATCTATCTATCTATCTATCTATCAACAGGACTGCAATAGACTTACAATGTATTACTAAAGGCTGATTAAATGTAAAGCATAGGCATCTTTCAGATGGGCTTACATGAAACTTCAGCAAGTATTATCCACCATTGTTCAGTACCACCTATGACTTGTGTGTTAAACAATCTCTATAGTCAGTCTCCAACTGGAAAAAGTGTGATATTGTGTATTGATTGGATGGTGATATTGCCTTATGTGCATACATTAGTGAGGGCATGGTAAACAGAAATCATGGGTAGCCGTTTAAAGATAATTATTATAGTCTGATTTCATTAAATTATGTAATTATGTTAAGCTAGTTAGTTTATTTCAGGGACAATTATTTCAATTACATGGTTTATAGAGGCTGCCTTGGCAAGATTATGAAAGCTACTTGTTGATTAAATACAAAAATCATTTTATTCTTTTGTGTGACACAGACCTGATCTCTTTAGAGAAATGTAAAATACAAAAAAATGAAAGCATGCCAACATACTCCTTTGCTATGCGATCTGAAATGTTGCACATCAAGTGAGCATTTTCTACTTTCTCATGTTTAGCGATTTTGTGTACAGATCTGTCAGTGATGATTAAACTTAATGCATGTCTGAGAACTTGTCATTAAGAACTGACAAATTTGCAGATGTCCTGCAATGTAAACAATGTGAAGTAAAAATGTCAGACGTCAGCATGTAGCTGGTATTCATAGTCACATCAGTCTGATTAATTAACTTTTTAATAATTTTTAGATTTGATATAAATATTTGTACACAGCTGAACAAAAGAATTGGAATTAAGCCACTTTTAACTGCATTCAGAATGAAGCTTTAGTAGAGTGTAGCAACATTTGGAATGAAACGCAACCAGTATGGGCTTTTCCACTCATTTTTACCTTTGTATCATTTGCTCAGAATTTTAGGACTGGAGGGGCAGTTGCCCCTATTCTACACAATGGACAATACCTGTGGCCATCACAGGACACATTCATGCACACATTCACCGATACTTATTCAGCCTATGGTAACAAATAAATCTTCCCTACAGGTATTTAGGTGAAAACCCATGTAGAAGCTGAGAGAATGTTGACTTATATAGACACAATGATTAGGTAGAGCATGAAAGCTTGACCCTAGGTCATGAGAAGTAGTTTAATCAACTGTATCTCCCTGTAAATTATTAAGATGGTAAGAAAATAGTATTTAAAAAAAATGAGTCAAAAAACTTTTGTTTTTCTTTCTTACCTTTTGGGAGCAGAACCCTGCACTGGACTGGTGCTGCACAAAACTGGTGCATACATAATTTCATCAAAGGTAGTTATTTTGATGATTAATGTTTTAGTATTCAGTACTATTATAATTTGGTTGTGTTTTTTTTGTACAAAATTAAACTGGCCTAATCAGGCTTGCAACATCTTGCTAACATTTCCAACCCAATGAAAGCTAAAAACCTGCCTAATAGTGCTAGATGCCAGCCCAATGAATGACATTTTGTGCCTTTTGAACATAACAAACTATATAAATTGAAAACCTGTGGGAGTTTTCACCACAATGTCATTCATATATTGCATCAGAGAGTGATTGGATGGCGGGGGTTAGCCCCCGACAAAAAAAAACAAATCCCACCAAATGAATATGTTTGTTCATGAAACTGTTTTAAAACTAGCCCAATTTGGCATAAAACCTACACATCTGGCACCCCTGGACACAATCCTTATATACATTGTGATCTTTGGCCGGCTTGTCATCCCGGCCAATACCCCCAGGCCGCCAGATTGAGCCCTCCCTGCAGTATGGAGGTGCCCCTGAAGACCAGCAGGGAGTCATGGACTATGTAGTTTTTATACAAGACCCTGCTGGATACCACAGGGACAACAAGAGGGAGCTGCAGGGAGGACCGAAGATTTATTTGTGCCCTATAACCCGGATGTGCATCAGAGGAAGAGCGACGTTCTTTCGGGGTGAAGAAAAGAACTTTTTACCTGACCCGGAAGTGATACAAGATCACATAGACTGGGGATTGGGAACACTTCCGGGTCAGGGAATATAAAAGGACTATGGGAGCTCCCAGACGGCGAGCTGAGCTGGGTGGTAGGAGGGCAACGCGTCTGGGAGTCGGAGGATTGGATTATTGTGTATTTGATTATTGTTTATGAGTATTGTGGAGGAGAGGGTGCTTTGTGCACTGTGGTGATTTAATAAAGTCAACTATTGGACTTTTACTTGGTGTCTGGAGTTGTAGAGAGGGGTTCAAGGGAGCGATAGTGCCCCCTATCTGTCACAACATTTATACATATTTAACTGACTAAATAGTAAAATAGGTTTATCATGCGTGACCTGTAAAGGAAATTGCAGCACTTCAAACCCCAGACACAACTTCACAGACACAAGGCTTATGTTTAATTAAAAGGTTTATTAATACAAGTACCTCAAAAATACAGGCTTCCTGTTAACACTAGAATTACCAAAGTCTACAAGAAAGATTGTAAATCCGACCCACCTTAAATCCATTCTCACCTCTCCATCAGTGTCTTTTGTCCTGTAAATGTGTTGATTAACAGCATGCAGCCTGGTATCCCATTACCCCACCCACCGCTGCAGTTCATTTCGCAAAGAAGTTTCTCAGTGCTAAGTGTTTATCTTCGAGTGAAGTGTTGGAGCTATATAGGGTAAAATAGTACATCATCTTTTGGAATACATACATTTCATGTGTGTTCCATGTCAACAACAATTTATGTAAAACGTAGTTAACACAGAAACGTTTTTCAGGTTTTAGTAGTAATTGAAAAAATCCAGACATGAAATGTATAATGTGTGAAGCCTGAAATACAAATATGAAATAAATACTTTTACAAAAGGTACAAGTATAACAAAACAAGTGCACTTTTATTCAAGAATTTAACCAAAGAAAAAAGAAAGCAGGTTATGGTAAGCGGTTGATACGAAAGCTTGCGTGGTGCAATGCTAAGAACTGCTGCCTTCCAATCAAGAGGTCGTGGTTTTGATATCAGCTGCTTCCCAAATTTACCATTTTCAGTAGTGAGCTGCTCTTATTGTTAATCTCTTACAATAAAAACATACATTGGATTTGCGTTTGTAAATTTAGTTAAAGTTAGCGCTTTTTTTTCCAGTTTTATTCTCTCACTCACGTTTAAGCTCCCACACACCTCCCGGATCTGACACCGTTTTCAGATAAAAACATGGTATAACAAACAAATTTGTTTTGTTCTACCACCTCTTTATTTGAAAACGGCATTAGATCTTGTGCGCGAACGAGACTGGGACTGGGAAAACTGTGGACATGGAAGTGAGTGGTGTGCGTGACTGAGAATGGCTGTGAAAGTCAATTTGTTTTTATTCAGTTTTATTCTTGAGTGCTCCTGCTCACGCTGAATTAGTATGGACATTCTGATCTATGATGTCAAAGCCGTGCTGACAAAAAAGAGAGACTTAGGTATATATGACATTTGGAATAATTATTTTTATGACCTGTATTGTACATTTCGGAAAAAGTTGTTGCACTAATGCAACATTATATTCATTTGCATACCTTCATGCGGTTGTAGTTAGTGAGCACATTTGGTTTTTTGTTCCGATCTTGGCCAGTGTCCACATGTTACTACATGTTGGTATTTCTTTTTAACTCTAGGAGATGCAGAGGACAGAATAGTATAGCGAGTTCAGTTCCGCGCTATATACAATTATCAGATTCAAATTCCCACACACACCCAAAGACCGTCTTTAGGACGTGTATAAGGTGTGAAGCCTGAAGTCCAAATATCAAATAAACACTTTCACAAAAAGTACAAGTATAACAAAACAAGTGCGCTTTAATTCAAGAATATAACCAAAGAAAAAAGAAAGTAGGTTATGGTGGGAGGTTGATGCGACAGCTTGCGTGGTGCAATGCTAAGAACTGCTGACTTCCAATCAAGAGTTTCTGGGTTCGATGATGGCAGCTTCTCAAGTTTACCGTTTTGAGTAGAGAGCTGCTATTATTGTTAATATTATACAATAAAAACATACATTTGATGTACATCTGTAACAACCGCTGCAAATTTATAGTGCTTGTCAAAGTTAGCATTTTTTTATTCAGTTTTATTCTCTCAGTCTTCACGCTCACTCCGATCTGACACTGCTGTTTTCAAATAAAGACACGCTATAACAGAGGTGAACTCAGATCAGAGAAAACAGAAGCCCTCCCAACAAGAAATGTCCACTCACATATAAGAAAAACTCAGCTGCACCAGATGTAAAGGGGAAAGTCCGGCGTCATCCTGCCAATCTCCTGTCCTTCAAAGAAACCGAACGGCTTACAGAGCTTGCCAACGCTACACTGTCCAAATCTAAACACTAGTGTGGTGTATGTTCCCAAAAAAAAGTCTAACTGCATTCTCGTACCGTTGCTCACATACTAAAGTGTCAGCAGGTATTTTTCGTGGCATTACATGTGTAATTTGTGAGCATGCCCTTGTCGATCAAATAGAGGAAGCTCTGCAGTATACTTGTGACTTTATGCTGTAGGAAGATAAGTAACATTCGACCTGGCTTTTATATAAGTAACATATAAATACTTCTTATGTAAAGACCATCACAAAACATAATCACAAACATGAGTTTGCACGATACGTTGGCGAGCTCTGTAAGCCATGCTGTTTCTTTGAAGGACAGTTGATTGGCAGGATGACACCGGACTTCGTCCTGTATTCAAACGGTGCCATCTTTCGCCTTTACGCCTGGCGCAGCTGCATTGTTCTTATATGTGAATGGACGTTTCTTGCGGGGAGGGCTTCTGTTCTTTTTCTCCAATCTGAGTTCACCTCTGTTATAGCGCATCTTAATTTGAAAACAGCCGTGTAGTAAATAACATTCGATCTGGCTTTTATGTAAGTAACATAGTGAAAAGTCAAGTCAAAATTACCCCTTTTATTGGCTAACTAAAAAGATTACAATATGCAAGCTTTCGAGGCAACTCAGGCCCCTTCTTCAGGCAAGATGTAAGTAACATATAAATGTTAAAAGTCTGACTGCATTCTCGTACCAGTGCTTGTGAACTGAAGTGTCTGCGTGCTCTTTTTGTGGCCTTACACATGTATTTTTTGAGCATGCCCGTGTCGCTCAAACACAGGAAGCTCTGCAGTGTACTTGTGACTTTCTTTTTTCTTCAGTTATACAGTACTCTTGAATAAAAGTGCACATGTTTTGTTATACTTGTACATCAACATTTATATGTTACTTTCATAAAAGCCAGATCGAATGTTATTTATTTGGATTTATTTACTTACTTCCTACAGAGTGCTATAGCGCATCTTTATGTGAAAACAGCAGTGTCAGATGGGGGGCGGGGTTGGTATGGTAAGATCGTGAACACGACTGAGAGAATGAAACTGAATAAAAAAAAAAAAACCTAACCTTTACAAGTATCATACCTTTACACCGGCTGTTACAGACTGAAATCAAAGGTATGTTTTTATTCTAAAATAGTAAGAATAAAAGCAGCTCACTTCTCAAAACAGACTTGTAAGGGAATAAAACCCGTGAAGTTTTGATTACCAGTCAACAGTTGATACCATTGTGCCACCAAAGCAGTCATAGCAAATGTGTGTCGATGTCGCACCCTAATGCATGTTGTTTTTCTGCAGTTATATTTTTGAATAAAAGCACACTTGTTCTGTTTTATTTGTACCTTCTGTGAAAATGTTTCTTTGATATTTGGACTTCAGGCTTTACACATTATAAACTTCATGTCTACATTTTGTCAATTATTACTAAAACATGAAAAACATTTCTTTTTTTAACGATGTGTTTACATAGATCGTTGTAGACACGGAACACACATGAAATGCATATGTTCCAAATAACAATATAGTATTTATAAAAGGTGTGATTTTGCTTGACTTCTCACTCTATACAACTCCAAGTAAATGACACACAGGTAAACAGACTTGAGCTAAGAAAACTGTGCGAGGTGGGGGATGTGATAACAGACTGCTTGCTGCTTATGAACACATTTAAAGGACAAAAGATGCTGACAGAGAGGTGAGAAGCGATTTAAGGTGTGATGGATCCACGAGTTTTTTTGTAGGCTCTGGTAATTCTAGTGTTAAACACAAGATCCATTGAAGTCTTGCTTTCTTTTTCTCTGTTCTTCTACTTCTCCCAGTACTCCTCTTCTACCCGACTCCAACTTGCCAGGGTAAAACAGAGTGGCTCCTTTTAAACCAGACCCAGGAAGCAATTATGGATCAAGAGAAAGTTCCAGAAAGTGGGGACCATGAATCCCTGCAGCACCACCTGCAATTGCCAGCAAGCCCTGCAGGTGACTGTATGGGTACCGAAGCCCACAGATTCTGCCATCTAGCAAATCGGGGGAGAGTGTAGTCTTGCTACAGTCTTGACGGTCTCCTCCAGTCCCTCAATTACTTTGGCCTTGAAGATTCTTTGGTCCGTCCTTGCCAGTTCCACTAACTTCCTGGCCAAGTAAGGACATTTATTGCCTTCCTTCTTGCTTGTTCCAAAGGCTAGTCTCCCGGCCTGGTAAGAACCTTTATCCATCCCATTGTTTTTTGTAGTTATACTGTTTAAAATACTCTGGGATACACTGTGACTCAATGCAACTCAACAAATAGAAAATCTGGTATAAAATAGGTTGATTGCATTGTTGTATGTCCTGAGGCAGATTTAGGACATGCTGGAGGGATTAGTATATCACTAAAATAGGAAACCATCTCTTTTCCTCAATTAAAGCAGCTAGTAATTCATTAATTTATAGATACAAACAGGCTTTCTACTGCAATGTAAGTGAATGATTGAAGAGCTCCAAGGTAGCTTTATGTTCACTGATTTCTTAGCAAGAATAATTGTTTTGGCTTTGTAAGAAAACCTTATTATTATTGGACAACTAACAATCTTATCTATGTTTTCAAGGCTAACTTATACTTTTGCTGCTGAGCATATACTGTATGTTACATAAGTCCTGAATAATTCAAAACTGCTTCATACAGTATGTTGTAAAGGCATTTTTTCTTAGGTCTCTCAGAGGTACTTGTGAATTAATTACATTCAATTGTCCATAATAAAACTACACTTCTCAGGTACTAATTAAAACGTTGTATTAAGAACTGTTATCTCCTGCTGTAAGAAAGCATTGCATTATTATCATGACATTCTAAATGATTAAGACAGAACATATAATTTTTATTAAAATGTTATGAATAGTTATATGTATTAAAAAAAAAATTTGTTTCCAGGTAATTTACTTGTATTTTATCATTCTCTTTTGTTATTATTTATTATAAAACTGACTGTTTTTACTCTATTTACTACTATTACACATTTTCTACTAATTTGGTTATTAAGCACTGGCTTTATTTTTTATAAGTCTAATTTCCTTATCAGTTTAAATATGACACATGGCTTACATGTCAAAAACAATACCATAATTAAGTGCAAAGAAATCTAAGCAATTAAAGTTCCAAACTAGAAACACAGAAATGATAATAAAACAAAAAGAGAAAAAATGAACATTAAAGAAGATCATGACATATATTGAGCAATTAATAATTGCTTTGATACTGCTTCTGTTTTCAGTTGAAGATTAAGGTTACCTCATAGAGCCATTATTAATCCTTGCTTTGCCCAGCTCAAACTGGATTAAATTATCGAAAAAGGGAAGATTAAACAGATTCAGGGAATTTCCATCTGGAGGCTATCAGGTTTTTGGCAACAGCATCGCCCAAGATGAAATCGCCTTTTGCTAAAGATTCATTTAAAAGGAGTATTACTTGAAGCAGAAAGCAATATTTAGGTTGAAGAAAAGAGATGACAGATTGAAAGATACAAGACGCAATGCTGATACTGAAAACTATTCAGTCAGCATTTTAAGAAATAGGTTTACATTCAGATTATATCAAATATAATTAAAGAACTTCTCCATTTGTTAGGTGATTATTGGTGATTTCTAACTGAATAAACAGATGATTAAGGCATTAAAAAAAGAATATGAATGCTGAAAACAGAATTACAGAAAGAGTTGCACAGTACAGTTTGTATAAGGGAGATGGGATTTAAAAATGGGACATAGTGAATGGAGAGTGGGCACTGTCTGTGTGGCGTTTACAGCGTCTGTGCATAGACAGGTTTTTCTCAATGTGCTGCTCTTTCTTCCACCTGCTAAAATGTGTGTTAAGTTAATTGGCAGTTCTACAGGGACCAAGTGTGAGTGACTGTGCATGAGTGTATGCTGCTATGAACGTGAACATTATCTATGGTTATGCTATGGTTTCTGCCCAATGATGATGGGACAAGATTCAGCCCTTGCAACTCTGAAGTGGGCTAAGCAGGTACAGGCAGGAACAGATGGATAGATGAATATTTTATTAAAAGTAACCAGCTTTTGACACAAGTTGAATAAGGACAACATGCACCTCTTTTTTAAACTTTTTTATTTCTTACCAGCTCAGGATGAAATGCTAGCCCATCACAGGGCACATTCATGCACACACACCTATTCATAGAGTCACTAATAAACACTAGAGTCACTAATCAATCTAACCTGCACATGTTTAAGACATAAGACAAGAAATAGGGGTACTAAAAGAATTGAGAGTTCAGGGTGGTGTGTGTAGCTGGGTGCAAAATTATCTCAGAAACAGAAAGCAGAGGGTTATGGGGCGAGGAAACCCATAAGAATTAATATATATAAATGTCTTGATTAGGAATGGTGAATGGTTATATAATGTTAATATATTGGAAAACAAGCAGGTGTTATTGCTCTGTAGTGGGCATAATTCCTTTCGGTTTAGCTTTAGATGGTTTCTTTTCTGGTTTCTGGTTGGATGGTTTCTTGTTTTTGTTCAAGTCAAGTTTTGACTTCGCATGCATTTCACACTCTGACAGTTAAACTGGAGCGCTATGATGAGAGGCGCGTATGTCTGGTGCTTTTGTGATTAAAGTTATATATGAAGATTGTTTAAAATTTTATAATATACTTTAAATTATATTTGGATGTTGTATGAGATTTGTTACTGTGTATTTATTTTGTTTTATTTTTGTTTCAAATTTTAATGAAGTATAGTGTATATGGTCACATTTTTAAAATTTTTTTTACTTTTTTCCTCAGAGTGACTGAATAGGCTGCACAAAATGTTTTCTTTTATTTTATTTTTAATGAAACATGTATATCAGTGGAATGATTTGTGCTTTTAAATGTACCTGTTGTTCTTTATTTCATGACGAGTTTGTTAAATAATGTGTTTTGTTTTTACTTTATTTTAACATTTTTAAAGTGTGTCTCTTGCGCTCTGACAGTTAAACATTAGTGCTATGATGAGAGAGTGACTGAATAGGCTACATAAAATGTTTCATAGTTTTTTGTTAACTAAGTGCATTCTTTAAAAAATGCTTGACAGAATTCTGTGGCACTGAGACATTTTTTGAGTCTTTTGTCTATCGAAGAAATTCAAAATGGTCTTTTTTGACCAACACTTCAAACTTTGTGGAAGAGTATTCAGCATTACCATCCATACACTGACAGCAGCAGTGTAGATTCCAGACTCGCAGTTGAAATTGCAAACATAATCTATGCAATGTGGATTCCACTGACAACTATTTTTTGTGTATTAGTGCTTTTTGCACATTTATTTTGATATACATTCACCTAAAGGATTATTAGGAACACCTGTTCAATTTCTCATTAATGCAATTATCTAATCAACCAATCACATGGCAGTTGCTTCAATGCATTTAGGGGTGTGGTCCTGGTCAAGACAATCTCCTGAACTCCAAACTGAATGTCAGAATGGGAAAGAAAGGTGATTTAAGCAATTTTGAGCGTGGCATGGTTGTTGGTGCCAGACGGGCCGGTCTGAGTATTTCACAATCTGCTCAGTTACTGGGATTTTCACGCACAACCATTTCTAGGGTTTAAAAAGAATGGTGTGAAAAGGTAAAAACATTCAGTATGCGGCAGTCCTGTGGGTGAAAATGCCTTGTTGATGCTAGAGGTCAGAGGAGAATGGGCCGACTGATTCAAGCTGATAGAAGAGCAACTTTGACTGAAATAACCACTCGTTACAACTGAGGTATGCAGCAAAGCATTTGTGAAGCCACAACACGCACAACCTTGAGGCGGATGGGCTACAACCGCAGAAGACCCCACCGGGTACCACTCATCTCCACTACAAATAGGAAAAAAAGGCTACAATTTGTACAAGCTCACCAAAATTGGACAGTTAAAGACTGGAAAAATGTTGCCTGGTCTGATGAGTCTCGATTTCTGTTGAGACATTCAAATGGTAGAGTCAGAATTTGGCGTAAACAGAATGATCCATCATGCCTTGTTACCACTGTGCAGGCTGGTGGTGGTGGTGTAATGGTGTGGGGGATGTTTTCTTGGCACACTTTAGGCCCCTTAGTGCCAATTGGGCATCGTTTAAATGCCACGGGCTACCAGAGCATTGTTTCTGACCATGTCCATCCCTTCATGGCCACCATGTCCATCCCTTCATGGCCACCATGTACCCATCCTCTGATGGCTACTTCCAGTAGGATAATGCACCATGTCACAAAGCTCGAATCATTTCAAATTGTTTTCTTGAACATGACAATGAGTTCACTGTACTAAAATTGCCCCCACAGTCACCAGATCTCAACTCAATAGAGCATCTTTGGGATGTGGTGGAACGGGAGCTTCGTGCCCTGGATGTGCATCCCACAAATCATCCATCAACTGCAAGATGCTATCCTATCAATATGGGCCAACATTTCTAAAGAATGCTTTCAGCACCTTGTTGAATCAATGCCACGCAGAATTAAGGCAGTTCTGAAGGTGAAAGGGGGTCAAACACCGTATTAGTATGGTGTTCCTAATAATCCTTTAGGTGAGTGTACATAGTATAGAATTACATGGTTTAATTATTTATGAAGTGTTGTCTTGGGACTAATATTTAAGAGTGAAATGTATGTGGAAAAGTTGACTCTACTGTCTCCACATTCTTAAAAAATTCCAAGACAAAACGGTGTTTTTTGTTTTTTATTTCTGTGCCTGTACAAGAAAACTGATGTATATTGTGTGGCATGGGTTAGACTTGGGATTCCCAGCCTGAATAAGCTTCCCAGTTCAGCCCTGATAACACTCTTTAATAATTTTCATAATTTAAAAAACTTCAAATAAGCAACTCTTAATCTCCATTTTCTTAATTTGAAAAGGCTTAACTCCTTTAATATTCCCTCACAGGTTATTCTTCAATTCAGGAATCAAGTCTGAGAGGTAGTAACATCAACATTTGCTTAACTGGTCACTAACCGAGAACATGAACTGTAAATTATCAAGGAAATGAGAACACAGTAATTTAAAATGCTAAAAAAGTAGAAATTATTGGCAGAATGATACATTTTAAAACTGTTTTCTAACATATGATTAGTAAACATGGACCAGCATTGGGAAGTTCTACTTTATTGAGTTTGTAGCCTAAAAGAAAAAGAAAAATGACAAAAAAACTGTTGACTGTTTTTTCTGTGTATATTTGAAGCCCATATACTTTTCTTCTAAAATCTTTATCTGCATAACATATACAGTAGTATAATACATCAAGAAATAATCTGCAGAATTTCAAAGACACCAGTAGATGCCTCTGTGGAGTGTCAACTGCACACCAGTTGATTAAGCTAATTGGTCCAGTACATTAGTAGAAAAAAGAGGTGGAATGAAGTATGAGCACAAATCAAGTCCTCCTTCCATGCTCAGATACATTGGATCTAGCATGCCAATAAGAGAGGGAACAACTAGTTCGTACTAAATGCAAAATGAATACAAAAATCGACTCTGCATTCATTTATTTTCAGCCATTAAGTAAGAACGATAGTACATTTGAAAAAGAAAAGGTAAGATTAGATTATTTTAGCTTTTCAGATGTTACCAAGATAATTGCAATAAAAACATTCATTTAGAAGGAATGAAATGTGACCACTCCAATATGTGGAGTGGTGAATTTTATCATCTGGTGGTTAATGATTCACTGCAGAATACCTTTCATTAGGCCTTTCTGACAAAGACTGCATGATTCATCTCCTTTGTTTATTGCAGTTTAAAGACACATCCAAATATGTTAAAACAAATAATGTTAAGTCCCTGAAAGGAAAAGTATGACTCAGCTATGAAGGAACACAGCGCCAACATACACCAACAGTATCAAACAGTTTGACAGCAGGGAAGGAACGTGGTGTTCTTTACAAAACAGGGAGAACATGCAAGCTTAATTCAGAAGACAGTGAAGCATACATTTTCCTCATAATGACTGTTGTTACTCAAGAAACTGGAAAGACAACTTGCTCCAACAGTTTTGAAAAAAAAAAATGCTGTGTTCATATGGTAAAGGATTCATATAGTATACACTTTATTTTTCAGGACATGTTTCAAGTGCACATAACCTCCCATATGTACCCAAGTATTGTTCCTAAATGTTAATAGCACATCAGGAAAGCTCATTTGTGTTTTCTATTGAATAAAATAAAATTATGGTGCTGGAGAATAGCCACATGTTGCATGTTTGTTGGACTCTGTAAATGTGACAAGCCTACTTCTCTTCATTTCAATGAAAACATAATGCCCAAGTCTCTACTTAGAAATTATTTTAATATAATCACAGCACAATGAAAGAAGTCACTAAAGGAAGCCATGGATAACATAGTTTTTTGCGTCATTGCCCTTTCATATAAACAAAAATCCAAATGTTGCACCTCATGTAGACATAGTAAAAGGTGGAGAGCAGAAAGTGTATTACCAGCTTAACAATAATTCGGACTGAACTAGAAGAATGTTAAGATTCTGTGTCTTAGTAACAAACCACCAAGAAGAATGCTGACATGTGCTGTCTTATCAATGAAACACTTGCTGCTGTTCCTCATTGACAGCCCCCTCACTGTAGTTCTTAGCCTTATATGTGATTTTAAGATTTGAGGGCAATTTAATAATAGTTGGGCTGGTAATGGGCTGGAACGGATACAGTATGCCCATGCAGGTAAAAGTGGAAAAGAATTAGTTAATAAGACTTAGGAAATTAAAGGTAAGTGCTAGACATCCACTGTGTTCTGTGAATTTGGCAATAAACGTGATCTTAACTGTATGGTATTTGGTGTGTACTTTCAGAGAAAGCAGGAGCAATGGCACCTGAGTGCATGCATTCTGATTACCATGCACTCTGTGTCTGCATCAAGTCCGACGCACTGCAGTTTTTTATTATTTACATAGCTCTAAAAACCTTCAAAGAGTGACATTAAACAAACAGTGATTTGTTACTGTATGCAATGGAAGGCTGTTTATACTGAGTAGTTTCACATATATAGCACCTTGAGTATAAGTGGGAAAAAAATGCAAATAAATTTTGAAAGGAAATTACAAGTGCCAAATCTCATACTAAATTCCATTCATCAAAGCAATAGTAGCTTTTGGCTTTTTTTTTTTTTACACCATTGCTCTTGAAGCCTTGAAGAATTTAACTGTTATTATTTATGAGGTAATTTGCATGAGCACAGAGTAGCGTTAAAGCTGTGATGTGCTTTTTAAAGATAACATCATGCCAGGCTATGCGAAATGTGCAATATATGAGCTGCAGTGAGTATCAGGAAAGCCAGTTAATTGAGCTCTTCTATCATAAATGAAAAAAACTCAGTTTGTTAGAAAGGGTGGCAGCACCAGTAACCTCACCACACAAATGATAAATTCAGTTCACCCGCATAAAACTGAATAGTCATTGTGTAGAAGGAAAACATATATTTACAATTTTAAATTGACAGAATGCCTTATTTTTAACATTAGAATTACCAAAGCCTACAAAAAAACTCGTCCCAACCCACTTTAAATCCCTTCGCACCTCAGCGTCTTTTGTCTTGTAAATGTGTCGATCGACACAAGCAGTCTGCTATCCCATCCCCTAACCCACCGCTGCTGCTCAATTCGCAAATAGGGTCCTCAGTGCTCAGTGTTCATCTTGTTGTAAAGTGCTGGAGATGTAGAGGGTAAATAATATATTGTTATTTGGAATACATACATTTCATATGTGTTCTGTATCTACAACAATATATGTAAACACGTTTTTCATGTTTTGGCAATGTATGACAAAAGGTAGACATGAAATGTATAATGTGTAAAGCCTGAAGTCCAAATATGAAATATACACTTTCACAAAAGGCGCAAGTGTAATACAACAGCGTCTGTGGTGCAGCATTAAGAACTGCTGACTTGTAATAAAGAGGTCGCCAGATCAATCCTGGTTACCTCCCAAATTTACCATTTTCAGTTGTGAGCTGCTCTTATTGTTAATATTATACAATAAAAACATACATTTGATTTGCGTTTGTAACAGCCTGTAAATTTATAGTACTTGTAAGAGTTAGCGTTTTTTTTTTTTTTCACTTTTATTCTCTCAGTCACGTTCACAATACAACAGCCACCAAGATCTGACGCGGTTACTTTTTATCTGAAGCTGGGAATAACTGTAGATGTGAGTGGTGTTTTGAGACAATGGAACTGGAAATTCTCTGATCTGGAGGGATAAAAGCTGACACACAAACACTGATGAATCTGCCTTCTTCATATCTCCCTTGAGTGTTCCTGCTCACGCTGAATTAGTATGTACCTTATGGTCCATGATGTCAAAGCCGCACTGACAAAAAAACAGAGAATAGGTATACAGTGGTGTGAAAAACTATTTGCCCCCTTCCTGATTTCTTATTCTTTTGCATGTTTGTCACACAAAATGTTTCTGATCATCAAACACATTTAACCATTAGTCAAATATAACACAAGTAAACACAAAATGCAGTTTTTAAATGATGGTTTTTATTATTTAGGGAGAAAAAAAAATCCAAACCTACATGGCCCTGTGTGAAAAGTAATTGCCCCTTGTTAAAAATCACCTAACTGTGGTGTATCACTCCTGAGTTCAATTTCCGTAGCCACCCCCAGGCCTGATTACTGCCACACCTGTTTCAATCAAGAAATCACTTAAATAGGAGCTGCCTGACACAGAGAAGTAGACCAAAAGCACATCAAAAGCTAGACATCATGCCAAGATCCAAATAAATTCAGGAACAAATGAGAACAGAAGTAATTGAGATCTATCAGTCTGGTAAAGGTTATAAAGCCATTTCTAAAGCTTTGGGACTCCAGCGAACCACAGTGAGAGCCATTATCCACAAATGGCAAAAACATGGAACAGTGGTGAACCTTCCCTGGAGTGGCCGGCCGACCAAAATTACCCCAAGAGCACAGAGACGACTCATCCGAGAGGTCGCAAAAGACCCCAGGACAACGTCTAAAGAGCTGCAGGCCTCACTTGCCTCAATTAAGGTCAGTGTCACAACTCCACCATAAGAAAGAGACTGGGCAAAAACGGCCTGCATGGAAGATTTCCAAGACGCAAACCACTGTTAAGCAAACAGAACATTAGGGCTCGTCTGAATTTTACTTAGAAACATCTCAATGATTGCCAAGACTTTTGGGAAAATACCATGTGGACTGATGAGACAAAAGTTGAACTTTTTGGAAGGCAAATGTCCCGTTACATCTGGCGTAAAAGGAACACAGCATTTCAGAAAAGAACATCATACCAACAGTAAAATATGGTGGTGGTAGTGTGATGGTCTCGGGTTGTTTTGCTGCTTCAGGACCTGGAAGGCTTGCTGTGATAGATGGAACCATGAATTCTACTGTCTACCAAAAAATCCTGAAGGAGAATGTCCGGCCATCTGTTCGTCAACTCAAGCTGAAGCGATCTTTGGTGCTGCAATAGGACAATGACCCAAAACACACCAGCAAATCCACCTCTGAATGGCTGAAGAAAAACAAAATGAAGACTTTGGAGTGGCCTAGTCAAAGTCCTGACCTGAATCCAATTGAGATGCTATGGCATGAACTTAAAAAGGCGGTTCATGCTAGAAAACCCTCAAATAAAGCTGAATTACAACAATTCTGCAAAGATGAGTGGGCCAAAATTCCTCCAGAGCGCTGTAAAAGACTCATTGCAAGTTATCGCAACGCTTGATTGCAGCTATTGCTGCTAAGGGTGGCAACCAGTTATTAGGTTCAGGGGGCAATTACTTTTTCACACAGGGCCATGTAGGTTTGGATTTTTTTTCTCCCTAAGTAATAAAAACCATCATTTAAAAACTGCATTTTGTGTTTACTTGTGTTATATTTGACTAATGGTTAAATGTGTTTGATGATCAGAAACATTTTGTGTGACAAACATGCAAAAGAATAAGAAATCAGGAAGGGGGCAAATAGTTTTTCACACCACTGTATATGATATTTGGAATAATTCATTTTATGATCTGTATAGTACATTTCGGAAAACATTATGGCACGGATGCAATATTATTCATATTATTCATATTCATTCGCATGCCTTCTTGCGGGTGTAAAAAGCATTGGACTGAAAAAAAAATACATAAAGGTGGCAACAGACCACCAGGTCCACAAGGTACATGGCCATATATGTACAATAATGTGAACACAAAGCTACCACTGCTGCACTATACATAACCGATAGTTCCTTCAGAGTGTGCTTATACACTACTGCCAATGTAATATTATCCAAGCAGTACATCAGAAGGTGTAATAATACAGTCTGTTCCAACTCTGCTTTAAGACAGACAGAAGTTTTTGAAGTAATCAACAGAAGTTGAAACATCTGTGCAAATTGTTTGTTTCAATTTGAAAGGCCTAATTTACTTTAATTGCTGCAGAACATCTTTAGATGGTAACCTATTAGTTGGTCCCTGAAGAAGGCCTATTTGTAATAGTCTGATATTTTCATTTCGCAGTGTTTGCAAAGCTAAATTTAAAATGTAAACCTCTTGCAGTTTACTGCTTCTTTTTTCAGCATTTTAGCTCATTGATTGCATTTCAGCTCATTAAATGTGAAGAAAAATTGATGTCTTGCAAAACTTTTGAGTGGTAGTGTATATATATGCATATGCATATTTTAACCTAAAATTGGGTTTGGCTGGTAAAATATTAGTCTAAATTACTTTGTCCTAAAATTGGGTTTGGCCTGTAACATATATATGGGACAAAGCCACACAATGGAGGAATTTGACATACCTGTCAGGCAGAGTTCAACCAATGAGTTTCCACATTGTTATTCTGCCTGAGCAGTGAACTGAATACAAAGGCAAGTGATAAAGCTTCTGTGCCTACCTGCTACCTAATGGAGCACCATGGAGGCAACTGAGGGAGTAGAGGAGAAGGCAGAGACACAGAGCAAGAGGAAGATCTCGTTGAAGGAAACAAAGGTTCTCAAATGAGATGCAGGCAACACTAGCTGACCATGTCATCAACCATGACCTTAACATGAGAGAAGCAGGTCAACGTGTGTGGCCCCATATGTCACATTTCACAGTGGCTGGTATAATGTAATGTTTTGAAAATTAAAATGGGTACAGTTAACGGTAGAGCAAAATTTAAAGTAAATGTAGATCGAGATATGGCACATTTCATAGGAAATTCAATAACATGAGTAAATGTCTGTATTTTCAGAATTGCAAAAAGACCTTGAAAGAGGGAGAGGCAGCCTGTCTTTGCTCCTGACCAACAGATTACAATAGTAAGTATGGTACTGGACAACAATGCCACTGCACACTGAAATAGCAAAATGGATTGCAGTGTTTATCATTTATCCTATCAGGGTGTAGTTGATGTTTAGGACAAGCTATTCATGTGATGGTTTGAGTGTACAGTTCTGATGCAAAAATAGCCTTTTTTTAGAAGAGAATGGTTTTGAATGCAGTGTGTACTTTGTTGTCAGGTGTGTTTTGGGTTGTGTGAGTGTTTGTGGCTATTGTGTATTGAGTTTGTATAGGATAAGCTGTAGTTTCAGAAAATATATGTAAAAAGTGAGAAAGAACTGTAAATGAATGTGAATGGAGCCTCACTGCAGAATAATGCATAGAGCCACTGTATTGTATGTATTATCACACACATACATTTCATCCTGGAAACTTTATCAATTCAAGTGCAAGTCTGAGATTTTTAAATATTGAGAAAATGTAATGACATGAATTTAATAGACCGTGTTTGGTGACTACTGTCTTCCATCTTCTAGCGGCTCAAGAAGTTTCTAGGTTATAGAACTCTTATTGACAGATGTTATAGAGAATGCGATTTTTAGCCTCTTACTTTGAGTAGCAAGAGTAAATGTTGAATGTTTAAGTCTTTAGTGAAGTAATTAGAATCACTTTATTGTTGACTCAAGTAAAGCATATGCAGCAAAGTGTGCATCATTTAAAACCTGACGAGCAGTAGCGTACAATATTGACAACTATATACATATTATTTGTTTATTTTTCTTAGAGAAAATATTTAAGGTCATAAATGGGAATTGAACTCAGGCCTCTTGATTGAGGGGGATATATACGATCCACTATGCTAACTGCAAACCTCGTCAATAGTCTTTCTCAGTTGATAGTGTACATTATACTGTATGATTGGAACAAAGATCAAGAGATTGAGGTGGAAGATCAATGTAGAAGTGGATCTCATGTGGAATACCTTCAGAAACTGTGGTGTAGCAGTTAGGAAATCTGGCCATTAAATAAAAAACAAAGAGTTCAATTCATGGCAAAGATAGTAAGGTTCTTTTTAAAAATTTTTGAAATAATCTTCTTTATCTGTATTGTATGCACCTATTGTACTTGAAAAGCAAGTATAAGATGGTAGTAGGAAAATAAACTGTTTTACACCCATCTTCTTTTTGAAGTGTGAGAGATGTTATTGAGATTGTGTTTTTTTTAGCCTCTCACTTTGAATAACAAGAGTTTAGATATAAATTTTGAATATGTAAGTCTTAAATAAAATACTTAAAATTGCTTTGTTGTTGAGACAAGTAAAGCATATGCAGCAAAGTGTGCATCATTGAAAACCTGACGATCAGCAGCGTACGATATTGACAAATATGTAATTTTATTTATCTTAGAGGAAACTGAGGGTCCTTGGTTGATGGGCATGTATGCTATCCACTATGCTATCACCAAACCTGGTCAGAAGGTCTTTCTCAGTTGATACTGTACATCACACTGTATTATTTGAACAAGATCATGGGATTGAGAGGAGAGGTTAGGTGGAAGAGAAATGTGGAATAACCTTACAAACTATAGCATAATTTTATTTTGCCCAGTGTATAACTCTGAAGAAATAGAAAGGCTTAATATTTTTTTGAAAAAAATAACAAGTGGTGGTGATGTAGTGGTTAGCATATCTGCCCTTAAAGGAGACATTGTTGGGTTCAGTTCCTGGACATGATGTATGTACATTCTATTTTATTTTTGAAGTATCTATCAAATTCTATAGTAGATTTGTATTATTCTTTGTTATCAGGCATTGCCTATTTTTCTAGTGTGAGCATCTAAAAGGTGTTTGTTTGGAAAAAACAGGAATTCCAAGAGACAAAGTAAAATATTGAGGTATATATTAACATTTGGAATGTATGGGTGGGAAAATGGAGTACCCAGGGAATAACCTCATACAGACACTGCAGGAATATGCAAGTTAAAAAAGAAAGTAACTAGTTTGGCATTTGAACCGAGGGCTCTGGGCCTATGACACATCAGTGCTAAGCACTGTGCCAAAATGCCATCCAATGCTAAAAAAGGTCCCAATAAAAATGATTTAAAAATAAATAGATAAATACAAGAGCAGCACGGTGGTGCAGTAGTAGCGTTGCTGCTTCACAGTAAGGAAACATGGGTTTGCTTCTTGGGCCCTCCTGCGTGGAGTTTGCATGTTCTCCCCATGTCTGTGTGGGTTTCCACTGGGTGCTCCGGTTTCCTCCCACAGTTCAAAGACATGCAGGTTAGGTGCATTAGTGATCCTAAATTGTCCCTAATGTGTGCTTGGTGTGTGTGTGTGTGCCCTCTGGTGGGCTAGAGCCCTGCCTGGGGTTTGCTCCTGCCTTGGCCCTGTGCTGGCAGGGATTGGCTCCAGCAGACCCCCGTGACCCTGTGCTAGGATATAGTGGGTTGGATAATGACTGACTGACTGACTAGATACATACATACATACATACATACATACATACATAAATTGCCCAGAGAGGCCTACATAATAAAATAAAGGTCGGACTGATTTACAGTGGACTAGCCTACTTCTTTAATTAAATACAAAAATGGATTAGGATTACAAAGTTACACAACTTGTCTCTAAAATGTCAGTTTTAAAAGATCACAAAAGTAATGATTGACAACTGTACAACAAGAAGGCAATAACCATCAGGGTGCTCTAAAATAAAGCAATATGAAATACACTTATGATTAGTATTTGGCTTCAACATAGACCATCTTTCTTCTAAAATTCACCTACATATGCTGAACTCTTTTTAGGATGGTACACTGAAATCTGGTATTTTCTACAGCATCTGCCTGTACAAGCTGCTATGTGTATGCACTATGTTGTCTGTTGTAATTCAGTTGAAAACTCAGTCATAAAAAATGAGATATCACAACAGAATAGTCATGTGTACACTATGCATTTTCTTCTTTTCTGTATGCATGCACTTTTATACTCAAAGATTATTGATTAGAATATTGTCAATAAATTATTTAGTTATTTTCTATTATAAGATATATAAACTTTTACTTTTACTGAAATTTTACTGTAAGATTAAATATTCTATTTAGAGCGATAGACATAATGTAGTTTAGCAGCAATGAACAATTCATATAACATTAATAATATTTTTTTCAGTAGTTCAGTAATAGTACTAATATGTTTTAAAGCATGTAGAATACACCATTGTTATATTGCAAAACTCGATAACTGAGAGGCAAATGAGGGTCGAGCAACACACACACACTCACTCACACAGCCTTCTCATTCCGGAGCAGTGCTCCTGAAAGAGCTCCACAAAGTATTTACCTCCTCTCACTCCTCTCAAAAGACTTTTGTTACTCCAGCTCAAGCTTGCTTATTATTTGCCCTAGAAAAAAGCTTAATAGGACATTTTTTGTTCAACATTAAATGAACACTAAGAAAAGAGTTGACAATTTTTTCTCAAACTGTCAAATTGTTACTGAGTAGCAAATGCAAAAATCTTGCTCTTTTTCAAAACACAGGTTTACAGCATACAATGTAATGTATGCATGTTCAGCTGTATATGTGGGGCAAATATCAAAAACACTTGTCACATGTATACAGAAACATCGTCATGCTGTCAGAAAAAAGGACCCACAGTCTCTCAAATACAAGTTCAACTGGACACACATTTAAATAGGACTCAGTACAAGTAAAATTCAAGGCTAATACTGAAAGTGCCAGAGAACTGCCTGAAACATGGCTATCCAATGAAAACACCATTAACTGACATTTGGACATGAACCCAGAATATGCAGGCTTGTAAAGAAGAACACACAGATACAGAATATTAATAAGACTTTATGATCAACACCCTTAGAACCCCATCTCATCAATCCCCCTACCGCCTCTTTTTTTTGCTATATGTTGCCTTGGGTTCCCTTAAGTCTAATCATTTTCCGCTAATGATGATATAGTGAATGATGCACAGAACAAAGATAAAGGGGCACTCTTTAAGCAAACCCCCATATATTATAGAACAAAATGATTTAGCATGAGTTAAATATAAAGGTCATAAGGCAGAAGTGGTGGGTCCATGAGCCAAAGGACTGGAAGTGATGTTATGTTATATACCATGGTGCTGGTTGCTAGATCTGCAAAAGCAAGGATAGGCTTTCAGTGGGATTACAAGTCAAGTCCTGAAGTTGTCTCCCAGGCACATGTCTGTTGTCTGCTCAATATCTTCATTCTCAACCATTGTAGACTGTAGCTCCTTCAGAGTTATCATGGGTCTCTTGGTGGCTTCACTCATTCTTGCAAGATCCCTCACTTTTTGTGGACAGCCTTCTCTGGGCTGATTTACAGTGGTGTCATACTCTTTCCGTTTCTTAATGATCGATTTAACTGGACACCTTCCCCATCTCATGACTTGTACTTTCAATCACATTTTCACATTGTTGCCTGGAGTGTTTTTTGTCTTCATTGTGCAGGTTGGGCCACGTCACTGAATAAACACAAGTTGGATTTTCTAGATAAAATGCATTTATTCTACAATCAGTTGAAACACCAGAAGGTGAAATCCATTAAATTAATTATTTGACTGCTAAAATTAGCTGGCTGCACCATTGATGATTCAAGTGAATCATTTTAAAAGTTCAAGTTTATTGTCATGTGCACAGTAAGGAACAAGTTTCCCTGTACAATGAAATTCTTCCTTTGCTGTCCACACCAAATGACCAAACCAATGTATTAGGATAAACATAAATAATAAGTAGCAGATAGATAATAAGTAACAGAGGCAGCATAAAGTATAAAAACAGAATAGAAATATAAAGTGTAATGTGCAGGCAGTTGTGTGATGGACAAGTCAAATACAGTTGTGTGAGGTAGCTTCTATACCTCCTGCCTGAGGGTAGAACTGTGAACAGTTTGTGTTGGGGGTTTGGAGTCCCCGAGGATCGAGGAAGTTCTCCTGCGGACTTTGTAGATGAGTACTTATACAATCCTCTTACATTTGTATTTAGTTATTTCTATTTTTGCTTTGATATCAAAGAGTCCTTTCCCTTTGATCAGTGTTTGAAAACTCATCTTAAATCCATTGTTATTCAACAGTATGTTGTGTTGTTATAGTATAACAATAAAATGTGAACATTTCGAAAGGGTCAAAAGTTAAACTTCGTACTGTGCTTCAAAACCTTGAGTTGGGTCTCGCATGTACCATGGAATTGCTTTGAGAATGCAAACCTCTAGCTGAAGGAACTGCACCATGCCTAGTATAAAATGAAGGGAATTAGCTCTAACAGTTGTAAAGGAATGGATTTAAAAGAAGGTAATCCATTGAGCAACGCACTAATGCTATTGAGTAGATAAAGCAAGCTGTATTGTACTGTACATTATTGCCTTATTAATGTGTACACTGGCAAACATAATATTGTATATTTATAACATGTTTGCTTTCAGACAACTTTTTGTTTTAGCCTTTGGCATTAAATTAAAAGCTGCAAAACCATTTGCAACTTAATGTTACTACTTTTTATTACAATCAACCACAAAAAGAAAATTTGCAATGGAAAAAATGACAAAAAGAAACAAGAAAGAAGAAAAAAAGTCATGTTATCTAAAATATTTAGAAAGTGAAGCCACCTGTGCAGAATCCATTCATCTATTTTCAAACCTTCTTATCCAAGGTCAGATTGACAGTGAACTGAGGTCAGTCCAGTCAGTGAAAGTCATCAGGCTAGAGCCATCTGTGATACTCTTCAAACCTGGAGAATTCAACCTGAATCCCTATCCTTGGGGTGCAGAAGGAGACCAGAGGAGAATGTGCAAACTAAAGCAGCACCAAAGCAAACATGACTGAATAGTATTTAGAAAGATAGATTATTTTCAAGTTATTTATATCACAATGTTTAAAACCTTTTAAAAGGGAATTTTGATATATATTTTTGGTCTCCCGGCAGGAGACTATGCAACTTCTAACAGAAATATACAAGATTATCAGCAGCATCCCAAGAAAATTCCTTAAAGATTGAAGAAGAGAATAGGCAATTTATTACAGATTGGATGGGAGGGTCACAGTATGTCTTGATCAATACAACCAATCATAGCCTGACAAATAGGCCTGGAGAACTCATGATTACATCATTTTCTCTCATGCATGCTCTTCTGTGTTAGTTGTCCATTCAGTGATAGGAAGGCTTGGTCCTGGCCATCATTCTTTTCTCCTTGCTTAAACTATGAAATAGTAGCAAGTGGCTATATTTTTTTGAACTAAACATAAAGCACATACTGTTAAAGTTACTGAGGTTTAATACAGTTACTGAATTTCATTAAATTGACTATTCATTGCATATTTTGGCCAGTTCTGACTGTGCAACTCCAGAATACAGAACATTAAAAAGTGTTTTAAATCACCTCAGTATGGCTTTGGGGGTACATTTTAGATTGTCAATCTGATTAAAGATTCATCTTCTTCACAATTTCAGGCATTTTGCAGACTTAAGCATTTGAGATCTGATGTGAGCTTTTGTCAGCATTTGCTTTTGTTCTGACATTTTCTCCCACAAAGCCCACATTAATATTATAGTTTACATGCTGTTAACCTTAGAGGTCTGAAATTATTCTATTTGAAATTGTTTGGATTATAATTTTTCGATTAGAGTTTTAGGACTTGTTTGCATTTGAAGTGGCTTTTAGGCAACTTCTTTTGCCTCCTATTTCGCTATTTGATCATTCCTATTCCTATTTAATAAATAAATATTTTTCATTTAAAAAAACATCCTTTGTTGCCTTTTTGCTCAGAAACTGGAGTTTTTGCTCCACTGCTTGTCCTTTTGAAGCACTTTGACTCATTAAGTACATTTGAATTTAGTTAGGCAGCTTCCCATTTTAGGGCCTAGCCAGGCTAAAGCCTGCTGTAATATTTGGAAGTAGGCTGGACAGAATGTTCCTATTCTGGGCTGGGAAGTGAAGTTGCTGGCCTGGTCTTCTGTAGCTCTTTGAAGGCCTCTATTAATGTTTGCTATGTTTAAGTCTAAATTTTATGAATAACTTAATATAATGAAAGTGCATTCTGTGAACAGAAAGTCTTGTTTCATTACACATTTCAGTTGATAGGTTAGTCATATTCTGATGTTCTTGATCTCTCCTCTTAGCTGAAAGGGACATGAGGCCTTCAAATAAGCTACTAGAACAAATAAGGAACTCCACTGGCCTGTTCAGAATGGCCTCAATGTAAAACAGCCAGCACCCAGCTATTACAACTTGCAATCTGTGTGTTGACCAGACTGAAAATGGACTAACTGACTTTTAAAGTTCAAATGCTTTTGATATTCCAAAATGTCCTAAGATGCCTTTGAAACCATGAAAAACTCTGGCTTGAAGACTCTACTATAAATAATTAATATTTAATTGAAAATAGAAAATACAATATGAAAGTTGCAAACAGAACAAAAGAGTTGCCTGAAAGGCAACAACTCCTAAATCACAATCCATAAATCAAATACAATAAATAGAGTAAAAAATAAGTAATCCTGTAAATCTAAATGTAAAAAAAACAATATTCACGAAAGACTACAAAACATCAGTAATGCTGTAGCCAAAGTGCTTTACACTAAAATATACAATAAACATAAATAAATTAAACAGAATAAGATACAGTAAAAACACAATACAAACCAGCAATAAATTGTAAAGAACAAATTACTATGATGAAGGAATTAATTAAGGTCATAGAAAGCTAGAGAATATTAATGCGTCTTTTCCCATTGTCCTATTGGATCTTTAAAAGGGAGGGACTATAAAATTGTTCTATATATTGCAGAAATACTGTCTGAGTTCTTGAAACTATCTATCTATCTAAACTGAGCAATATTTTTCCAGCATAGAGGGAGGTGGGAGGTGAGGAAAATCGGGCTGGTTCTATTTAACAAAGTTTCTAATTTGAAGATAGTGAAAGAAATCTGCTGCTGGAAAGTTAAATCAGGCATGTAATTATTTGTAGGATGAAAGGACGTCTATGTACAGATCTCTAAGTGATTTAATCCTAAATGTTTTCCAGATATTAAAAACTGCATATGTTTGTGAGGGTTGAAAAAGGTGGTTCTTGTGCAGAGGTGCCACAGATAAAAGCTTCTCTATCTTAAAATGCTTCCTACATTGGTTCCATATTCTGAGTGAGTTAGTGTTGTTAGTTATATTGGCGATAACTTGCATTTATTGGGGCACAAAGCAAGGAATATAAAGAAGTACTTCAGGATTTTTTTTCTATTGTGGACCAAGCCTGCATATGTTCTATTTGTGTCCATTTCCAGGTTTTTATAGCTTGTATATTTGCTGGCCAGTAATAAAACTGAAAGTTAGGTAGAGTCATGCCACCTTCTGCCTTAGGTCTTTATAGGTTTACTCTTTGGATACGTGGATGTTTTGAATTCCAAATAAATGAGGTTACGGTTGAATCTAATTTCTTAAAAAATGATTTATTGATGTATGTTGGAAAGTTTTGAAATAAAAAGAGAAGCTTAGACAGGATACTTATCTTTACAACATTAATTCTTCCAGCTAAAGTAAGATGAAGGGTTGACCATCTATGCAAGTCTTGCTTAATTTTTTCCATACAGATGGTGAAATTTTCTTGATAAAGAGCTTTATATTTATTTGTGATGTTTAACCCTATGTATTTAAACCGATCTGCAATGATAAAAGGGAAGGTGTCTAATCTAATATTGCATGCTTGAGAATTGACTGGAAAGAGCACACTTTTATTCAAATTAATTTTGAGACCAGAAATCTTTTTAAATTCTGTTAGTGCTGTTAGGACTGCAGGCACAGTATTTTGTGGATCTGATATATACAGTACCATATCATCTGTATATAGAGAAATTTTCTGTTCAAGTCCTTCTCTGATAATCCCCTTTATCTGAGAAGCATTTCGAGAATGAACTGCCAGTGGCTCAAAGACAATTGCAAAAAGTAGTGGTGACAAAGGGCATCCTTGTCTGATACTATGTTCTAGTTTAAAGTAGTCTGAATTAATGTTGTTAATACAAACTTAAGCTTCTAGATTGGTATATAGTAGTTTTATCCATGCACAATTTACTCAGCCCAAACCCAAATTTCTTCAATGTAGTGAAAAGGTAGTTCCATTCAATCATATCAAATACTTTTTCTGCATCCAACAATAATAATATCTCTAGGGTGTTTGACTTTGCGGGTGAATATATTACACTAGCAGAATACCTGCGCTTCGCAGCGGAGAAGTATGTTAAAGAAGTTATGAAAAGAAAATGAAAAATTTAAAAAATAACATAACATGATTGTTAATGTATGATTGTTAATGTAATTGTTTTGTCATTGAGGTATATATATATTTCCTTCTCCTGGCCGCCTCCAGTCCTCTCTCCAGCTCCGTCTCTCTTCCACCCGACTTCCGCTATCGACTGAAGGGAGGCAGCCCCTTAAATAGGAACCCGGATGGGCTCCAGCTGCTCCCCGGCACTCCTCTGTAGACATGCCCCAGTGTGGCGGAAGTGCCGGCTGCACACCCGGAAGCCGTCCGGGTGTCCTCTGTCGTCTTCCCCCCAGCACTTCCGCCACACCTGGGATATTCAGGCACCGGATGCCACAATATATACACACACATACATACATATATATATATATATATATATATATATATATATATATATATATATATATATATATATACAGTGGTGTGAAAAACTATTTGCCCCCTTCCTGATTTCTTATTCTTTTGCATGTTTGTCACACAAAATGTTTCTGATCATCAAACACATTTAACCATTAGTCAAATATAACACAAGTAAACACAAAATGCAGTTTTTAAATGATGGTTTTATTATTTAGGGAGAAAAAAATCCAAACCTACATGGACCTGTGTGAAAAAGTAATTGCCCCCTGAACCTAATAACTGTTTGGGCCACCCTTAGCAGCAATAACTGCAATCAAGCGTTTGCGATAACTTGCAATGAGTCTTTTACAGCACTCTGGAGGAATTTTGGCCCACTCATATTTGCAGAATTGTTATAATTCAGCTTTATTTGAGGGTTTTCTAGCATGAACCACCTTTTTAAGGTCATGCCATAGCATTTCAATTGGATTCAGGTCAGGACTTTGACTAGGCCACTCCAAAGTCTTCATTTTGTTTTTCTTCAGCCATTCAGAGGTGGATTTGCTGGTGTGTTTTGGGTCATTGTCCTGTTGCAGCACCCAAGATCGCTTCAGCTTGAGTTGACGAACAGATGGCGGACATTCTCCTTCAGGATTTTTTGGTAGACAATAGAATTCATGGTTCCATCTATCACAGCAAGCCTTCCAGGTCCTGAAGCAGCAAAACAACCCCAGACCATCTCACTACCACCACCATATTTTACTGTTGGTATGATGTTCTTTTCCTGAAATGCTGTGTTCCTTTTACGCCAGATGTAACGGGACATTTGCCTTCCAAAAAGTTCAACTTTTGTCTCATCAGTCCACAAGGTATTTTCCCAAAAGTCTTGGCAATCATTGAGATGTTTCTTAGCAAAATTGAGACGAGCCCTAATGTTCTTTTGCTTAACAGTGGTTTGCATCTTGGAAATCTGCCATGCAGGCCGTTTTGCCCAGTCTCTTTCTTATGGTGGAGTCGTGAACACTGACCTTAATTGAGGCAAGTGAGGCCTGCAGTTCTTTAGACGTTGTCCTGGGGTCTTTTGTGACCTCTCGGATGAGTCGCCTCTGCGCTCTTGGGGTAATTTTGGTCGGCCGGCCACTCCTGGGATGGTTCACCACTGTTCCATGTTTTTGCCATTAGTGGATAATGGCTCTCACTGTGGTTCGTTGGAGTCCCAAAGCTTTAGAAATGACTTTATAACCTTTACCAGACTGATAGATCTCAATTACTTCTGTTCTCATTTGTTCCTGAATTTCTTTGGATCTTGGCATGATGTCTAGCTTTTGAGGTGCTTTTGGTCTACTTCTCTGTGTCAGGCAGCTCCTATTTAAGTGATTTCTTGATTGAAACAGGTGTGGCAGTAATCAGGCCTGGGGGTGGCTACTGAAATTGATGTCAGTGTTCACGACTCCACCATAAGAAAGAGACTGGGCAAAAACGGCGTGCATGGCAGATTTCCAAGACGCAAACCACTGTTAAGCAAAAAGAACATTAGGGCTCGTCTCAATTTTGCTAAGAAACATCTCAATGATTGCCAAGACTTTTGGGAAAATACCTTGTGGACTGATGAGACAAAAGTTTAACTTTTTGGAAGGCAAATGTCCCGTTACATCTGGCGTAAAAGGAACACAGCATTTTAGAAAAAGAACATCATACCAACAGTAAAATATGGTGGTGGTAGTGTGATGGTCTGGGGTTGTTTTGCTGCATCAGGACCTGGAAGGCTTGCTGTGATAGATGGAACCATGAATTCTACTGTCTACCAAAAAATCCTGAAGGAGAAAATCTGGCCATCTGTTCGTCAACTCAAGCTGAAGCGATCTTGGGTGCTGCAACAGGACAATGACCCAAAACACACCAGGAAATCCACCTCTGAATGGCTGAAGAAAAACAAAATGAAGACTTTGGAGTGGCCTAGTCAAAGTCCTGACCTGAATCCAATTGAGATGCTATGGCATGACCTTAAAAAGGCGGTTCATGCTAGAAAACCCTCAAATAAAGCTGAATTACAACAATTCTGCAAAGATGAGTGGGCCAAAATTCCTCCAGAGCGCTGTAAAAGACTCATTGCAAGTTATCACAAACGCTTGATTGCTGTTATTTCTGCTAAGGGTGGCCCAACCAGTTATTAGGATCAGGGGGCAATTACTTTTTCACACAGGGCCATGTAGGTTTGGATTTTTTTTTCTCCCTAAATAATAAAAACCATCATTTAAAAACTGCATTTTGTGTTTACTTGTGTTATATTTTACTAATGGTTAAATGTGTTTGATGATCAGAAACATTTTCTGTGACAAACATGCAAAAGAATAAGAAATCAGGAAGGGGCAAATAGTTTTTAACACCACTGTATATATATATATATATATATATATATAGTGGCAGTAGGGGGCACTAGCGCTCCCTTGAACCCTTTAGGTACCACGCCAGACAACAGGTAAAAGTCCAAGACTCTTTATTCTTCTTTTGCACAGTACACCAAGCACCCTCCACACTACTCATAAATTCAACCCACTCAACAATACTATTCTCTCCTCCTTGCCCAGACACTTTGCCTTCCTACCTCCCAGCTCAGCTCATCGTCTGGGTTTTCCCAGAGTCCTTTTATACACCCTGACTCGGAGGTATTCCTGCCCAATCAGTCCACAGTTCCTTATTCCTTCCGGATCAGAGTAAACAGTCCCTTTCTTCAACCCGGGAGAACGTTGTTTCTTCCGCCACGCGACCGTGACGCACTCCCGGTTATAGGGCACAGATGAGCCCACGAGCCCCCCTACAGCGACTCCCAGCGGCCCCCAAGGTATCCAGCAGGGCTGTGTATAAACACTCCAAGGTCCATGATGCCCTGCTGGAAGTCGGGGCACGATCCTGCTGTCGGGAGAGCTCCTCCTGGCGGCCTGGGGGGGAGGACTGGAGTATGAAGCCGGCAGTCCTCCACAATTCCCCCCCCCTTAGCAATGACTTCTCGGGCGGAGCGTCCAGCCCCGCGAGGGACATCCACCTCCAGGAAGACGCGTCAGCCGGACCTTGGCTGCGTTGTCCCTGTCCTCCAGCGAACCTTGGGGGAACGGTGTACCAAACCAGGCATGAACAACTTTCTTTCTACTGCAGCCACAGCCGCGATACACATAATAAAACATATAATATCATATTATTATCAATATAAAACATAAATAATAACTCATAAACGTGCATATCATTTAGGAAAATCGCAACATTTTACTCACCAAAAATTTGGATTATTTGTAAACAAAATCCATCGTCCTCTCTTTCCTGAAAAACAGTTCAATTACTCTGTCGTACGGATTATCCGAGCGCTTCAGTTCCATCAAAACCTCACTTTCTATCGCCATCAAAGCTAATGGTGAAAGGTGAACCCGCCCTATGGTATTCCTGGCATAAGTTTGAATTCGCTTTAGGGCTGAAAATGTCCGCTTGACAGAAGCAGTGTACACGGGAATGCTCAAATATACCAATGTGAACAGCCGCCCCATGTTCTCATTCAGATTTTTCTGATGAAGGAAGTCAAAGAGATCAGTGGGAGATTTTCCTGCAAAATCATCCTTTGATCTTGTGATATTACCGAAGGCAGCACTTTCTTCTTCCTTCTAGCTAGGACTTTGGAGAGTATCTTAACATCATTATTCAGAAGTGAAATTGGTCTGTATGATGCACATTGTAACAAGTCCTTATTTTGTTTAGGAATGACGGTGATTAATGCTTGGTGAAAAGTCTGAGGTAGAATTTTATTGTCTCTAGCTTCTGTGAATGTTGCTAATAAAAGGGGAGCTAGTTGAGTGGAGAATTTCTTATAAAATCCGACAGGGTAGCCATCAGGGCCTGCTGCTTTCCCACTCTTAAGTAAATTTATAGCATCTAGTAATTCTTATAGTGCCAAAGGTTTATGCAGTTTCTCTGCATTAAGAGTATCTATTTGTGGTATCTGTAATGCATCCAGAAATACATTAGATTGTGTCTTGTCTTCTTTGAACTCAGTAGAATATAAGGATTTACAGTAGTCTCTAAATGTGTGCATTATATTTTTATGGTCAATGATTTTGTCTCTGTTTGTGTTGGTGATTGCTGGGATTGCATTGCAAACTTCTTGCTTGTGGATTTGTTGAGCTAAGACCTTATTAGCTTTCTCTCCATGTTCATAGTAATGATGTCTTGATTTAAAAATGAGTTGTTCAGTTTCTTTAGTTGTTAAGAGGTTGGGCTCTGAATGCAGAGCCTGCCTTTTCCTATGAAGAGCCTCACTTGGAGACCTGGTATGTTCTTCATCTATTCTAGTAATTTTGCTGGTTAGGTCTGAAGCCTTCTTGGTTTCCAATTTATTTCTGTGGGAAATATATGAGATAATCTGTCCTCTTAAGAAGGCCTTCAGGGTTTTCCAGAGTATTCCTGCGTAGACCTCTGAGTTTGTATTTGTCTCTAGAAAAAAACTGACTTGTTTTGATATAAATTCTGTACAGTTCCCGTCTGCTAATAAAAGTGGGTTAAGACACCATCTGCGAGATGAGTATGTGGGGCATAATGATTTTTGCTCCTAGACCAGAGGGGCAAGGTCAGAAATAACAATAGCGTCGTACTTGCAAGGTTTAATCATAGGCAAGAAATTGTTACAGTGGTGCTTGAAAGTTTGTGAACCCTTTAGAATTTTCTATATTTCTGCATAAATATGACCTAAACATCATCAGATTTTCTCTCAAGTCCTAAAAGTGAGACAAAAATATTACACTTGGTCATTTACTTATTGAGGAAATTGATCAAATATTACATATTTGTGAGTGGCAAAAGTATATGAACCTCTAGGATTAGCAGTTAGTTTGAAGGTGAAATTAGAGTCAGGTGTTTTCAATCAATGGGATGACAATCAGGTGTGAGTGGGCACCCTGTGTTATTTAAAGAACAGGGATCTATCAAAGTCTGCTCTTCACAACACATGTTTGTGGAAGTGTATCATGGCACGAACAAACGAGATTTCTGAGGACCTCAGAAAAAGAGTTGTTGATGCTCATCAGGCTGGAAAAGGTTACAAAACCATCTCTAAAGAGTTTGGACTCCACCAATCCACAGTCAGACAGATTGTGTACAAATGGAGGAAATTCAAGACCATTGTTACCCTCCCCAGGAGTGGTCGAACAACAAAGATCACTCCAAAAGCAAGGCATGTAATAGTCGGTGAGGTCACAAAGGACCCCAGGGTAACTTCTAAGTAACAGAAGATCCTCTCTCACATTGGCTAATGTTCATGTTCATGAGTCCACCATCAGGAGAACACTGAACAACAATGGTGTGCGTGGCAGAGTTGCAAAGAGAAAGCCACTGCTCTCCAAAAAAATTGCTGCTCATCTGCAGTTTGCTAAAGATCATGTGGACAAACCAGAAAGCTATTGGAAGATTGTTTTGTGGACGGATGAGACCAAAATATACCTTTTTGGTTTGAATGAAATTGTTATGTTTGGAGAAAGGAAAACACTGCATTCCAGCATAAGAACCTTATCCCATCTGTGAAACATGGTGGTGGTAGTATCATGGTTTGGGCCTGTTTTGCTGCATCTGGACCAGGACGACTTGCCTTCATTGATGGAACAATGAATTCTGAATTAAATCAGAGAATTCTAAAGGAAAATGTCAGGACTTCTGCCCATGAACTGAATCTCAAGAGAAGGTGGGTCATGCAGAAAGACAATGACCCTAAGCACACAAGTCGCGCTACCAAAGAATAGTTAAAGAAGAATAAATTTAATGTTTTGGAATTTTCAAGTCAAAGTCCTGACCTTAATCCAATCAAAATTTTCTGGAAGGACCTGAAGCGAGCAGTTAATGCGAGGAAACCCACCAACATCCCAGAGTTGAAGCTGTTCTTTATGGAGGAATGGGATAAAATTCCTCTAAGCCGGTTTGCAGGAATGATCAAAAGTTACCGGAAATGTTTAGTTGCAGTTATTGCTGCAAAGGGTGGTCACACCAGATACTGAAAGCAAAGGTTCACATACTTTTGCCACTCATAAATATGTAATATTTTATCATTTTCCTTAATAAATGACCAAGTATAATATTTTTGTCTTATTTGTTTAACTGGTTTCTCTTTACCTACTTTTAGGACTTGAGTGATATTCTGATGATGTTTTAGGTCATATTTATGCAGAAATATAGAAAATTCTAAAGGGTTCACAAACTTTCAAGCACCACTGTATCTACAAAGAAATAATCAATTCTTGAGTAGCAATGATGCACTGGTGAGTAGAAGGAATTTTGCTCCTGAGTTTGGGTTTAGAAATCTCCAGGGGTCTAATAAGTTGTGGTCAGTTACAAACTGTGTAATTGTCTTTGCAGTGTTAGATGTCATCACCCCTGTGACAGGAGACCTATCTAAGTCTGGATTTAAAACACAATTTAAGTCACCAGCCATTATAATTTTATGAGTCTTCACAATGGGAATGGATGCAAATACATTTTGCATGAGTTCCCTATCATCCACATTTGGTGCATAAACATTTATCAAAATCACTTTACAGTTAAATAAATCTTTTTGCAGCCAGAACTGATCCTTGCATAATAAGTGGGTCTCCTGTAAAAATACTGTTTTAGTGTTTAGACCTTTAAGTGAGAGAATACTTTCTTTCTCTTTAATTCGTGATCCAGGCCTTTAATATTCCAGCTCACAAAGTTAACTGTCCCATCATGGAGACATTGATTCAGAATTTTTGATGTCATTTTGTAGTCTTAACTAAATTGAGACAGCTTTGACCTTAATTTCCAATTTTCTGAGGAGTTATTGCCATGCAGCCTATTGTTACATTGGTAATTAAAATTATAAGGATTAAAAGAATAGATTAGCTTGCTCTCTTTCTCCACCCCTCCATTTTGCCTCTCCTCATGAGGCTGTACCCCACTTCACAAAGTCCCAGTCCTCTGACATACCTAGAGACAGAGATCTAAGATCGAAGCTCTCTAGATGGCTGGAGTATAACACACACTTCAGATAGATAAGTGAGAGCATACCCATGTATTGATTTAAAAAACAGCAGCAAAATCGTGAAATCAATTCTAAAACTAATAGGTAGCCAATGTAAAGAGGCTACAATTAGAGAAACACAATCATTTTTTTCTTGGCCCAACCAAACGGGCAACATCATTCTGGACCAACTGTAACCTGTGTATCAGGAATTTGCTGATCCCAGAATACGAGTTACAGAAATCAAGCCAAGAAAAGATAAAAGCATGAGTAACTTTTTCAAGATATCTTGGAAATAAAAAAGGCTTAACCTTGGCTAAAAGACAAAGCTGGAAAAAGCAACTCTTGACCACAGAAGTTACCTGTTTCTCAAAAGAGAGGTTACTATCAAAATTAACCCCATGATTCTGAACATGATTCAAGGAGTTCAAAAACAATTTGAGCTTTGCCAGGAGGACCAGAAATCAACACTTCCGTATTATTTTGATCAAGATTGAGAAAATTGTCAGCCATCCAGGATCTTAGTTCTACAAGACAATTGTGCAGCCGATTCATTAAAGAGTTACACACAGCATAACAATGAAAAGAAACATTAAACTTCCTAAAAATACCACCTATAGGATGGAGGTATATAGAAAATAAAACAGGACCCAGAATGGATCCCTGAAGAACACCACATTTAAACAAGAGCAGTAGAGGAGTTGAAAGTTACTGCAAAGTGTCTATCAGTAAGATATTACCTGAACCAGTTAAGAACAGCCCTTTTAAGCCCCATCAGACGCTTAGGTTGCAACAGTTAGATCTTATGATCAAAAGTATCATGACATAAACTTTAAAATAAACAAAAAAGACAAAGAACTACTGACAAATGACAATAGGTCCAACTGTACACCCACTTTCACTAATACTGGCCAAATTTAGAAATGGCAATTAACTTCTTTTTAGAAATTCCTACAAATCTTTCTTTAATAAAATTAAATTCAAAGGATATATTACTCTTTAATATAAACTTGTATTATTGTATATCCTTTTCATAACATACAGCAATTGCCCATCAGTCTGAGATTCTGACATTATTAAAGAAGCAGTACACATGTTCTGGCAAATTCTAACTTTCAAAATTAACAACCTTACTGTATTTCACAATCACAAATGTTTATGCTTCTGGGATTTAGGTTTCTGAGATACAGAAGCACCAAATTAGCATATTTTGTCACACTGTCCTCTCAGCATGCATAATTTTAAAATCATATTACAGATCTGTTACTATGCAAAATAATAATAACAATAATAATAATAATAAATGTGGAGTGGTGGGTCTGGTTGCTTTAAAGAAGGCAGATGACTGATTAGTTTTACAGATATTATTTCATTATGCACTTTAAATTGAAAGAGGAGAAACACATTACTAAAACGAGATGAACTTGATGCAATATAAACTGTAAACATATACAAAATGCGTATACCAAAAATAAAAAAAAGCACATTTTTCCATTCAAGCTATGGGAGCCAGTTTTCTATTTGACCTCACCTGGCAGATGGCCTTGCCTAACTGAGGCTGGTCATTTGGCCACCTGTGCTTAATTTCATCATCCATCATCCATTTAGTTATAATTTATCTGCTGGAAAGAAGCATGAAATCGCTCTCACTGAGCCAGAATAACCGGCCAATGCTTATTGACAGATTTTATTTAGAGAAGTAGTCACTTGTCAATATTATTTAGTAGGAATATATTTGCTAGTCCGAATAAAACCATTCCAAAATACTAAAAAATATATAGAATTAGGGAGATTTATTAGCAAAAAAATTAGGAAGGCTTCACAGTGTGGAAAAGAAAAATTCAATGTAAAACAGCAAGCACGAACCTGTTCCTCTAGAGCATGTGCAGACAGATATAAGGATTCTTCACTATCAGCCAGGGTGGCTTGACAAACTTGCATAATTTTTCACATCACTGCTCTAATTTGCTTTTACTGTTACTGCTTGGTTTTGCCCCACCAGTGAACTCTTGCATCTCCTTTCCAATTTAAATTCGATCATTCACTGTGGCCTGAGGTACTTTTAAACACCACAATAAGCTTTCAGGCCAAGTCACAAAGTCATTTCTGTAGTGAGGGACACCAGCCTTGAGCCTCTGCATTACTGAGCCCTGGGTAACATTTAAAAGATGGGTTTTCTTGGCCAGCTTTAGGCACAGGGTCCTTTTTATATGAGCTGAGAACATTCTGTTGTCACCTGCCATCCTGGAGGATGTTAACTATTCAATATTATTAAATGTAAGAATCTTAGGTAAATGTTGTAATTGTAAAAATGAATGTGTTCTGAGTGTCTCCTGGTTTATGTCTTGCATCTTTGAAAACATGTTTTATGTTTTTACATTCCTGCTGCCAACAAATTTCCAAATGGTATATTAAAAATCTAATGTCTGAAAGTGAATAACGTATTGCAAAACTAAAGATGTACATTTAAACTTTGAAAAAGCTATCCCCTTTACAGATCTTTTTTTAGAATCATTTCTGGAATAGATATTGGCCAGCTTGTGATATGATGTCCACATCCTGGAGATGGAATGCGCCTCAGAACAGGACACTTAACACAGAACAAGATATGGCTGTTTTCTCTGGAAACACCCATTTCTCACTATGAGATCAACAGATTCACAGGTAAAAGACATCTGCCATTTTACATGGGACATGTAGCTTGACAGGAACCATTCCACAACTGCTCAGCAAGGAACAGCTTAATAAATAGAAACAATGACAGATTAAAGAGCCCAAAACTATTTCTTTCCTTGAATCCATGCACACAAAAAACAAAACAAAATCAGACTCTTTGGCAATAAACAAAGAGTCGTTGTGATGTCTGTCTGTCTGTCTGAAACACTTTGGCTCAGAGTAAACAGCTTCATTGAAATATGAAACACTTGTTTTCCAAGAAAATTTTACAGAAGAGTTCCAATTTTTTTTAGATATCTTGGGCAAAGCACACTGTGCACAATTTTGAAACTTTGTTAACTTACATTTAAAAGAATTTGTGAATTTTTGACATTGCTTATCTTAAAATAGAAAAGCATTTTGTGAAAATTCAGTTCCAGATCTATTTACTATTTCAAGAGAGGTCACTTCAACTTGTATATTTTCCTGTTTTACTCGTTTACTCGTCCATTAGCCATATTTAACAGCAAAACACGTTCCCAGTTCGAGTTGCCAGATTTCCAAAATCACAGATCAGGACAGCCACAATTTTGAGCGACCAAAAAAAAGATGTTAAGGAACTAAGGAAAAAAAAAAAAAATCATTATAATTATATTATAGTTATACACATTTAAACAAGACTTCAGAGAGATAAAGACAAACCGTGTTGCTTGGTCCGTGAGTCTGCAAACCTGTTAATTAATTACTGCATTACTAACGTGTAGAATATTAGACTGCCCTACCCCTACTACAAAAAATAAACTTAAAGTTTTTAAAGGTAGGGCATAGTCATTTCAGGTACCTAATCTTAATATTGTAGCGACCTCAAAAGTTTTACTTCAACAGTCAAGAAAAGAAACGCCGACCTCAAAAACCCCAAAAACACACAACTTCCAGCACCCTCTCCAACCCCTCCTCCCATCCCGGGTCCCCCCTTACCACATCAATCAATACCCCGCTGTTAGTCTTCCATGCTGTATTATGCCCTTCCTCAATCGGACCTAGCAGTCACACACAAAAAAAAAAGAAAAGGCTTCAACCTGGCTGGGACGCTACACTGCCACCTCCGTAGAAATCCGTTGCCCTCAAGGGAATCTCAAAATCTTGATATCGTCTTGGTAGCTTGACTGTTCGCTTTGGAAATCTTGCGGGGGCATCGGAGATTGGCTATTCATTGCCTCCCCTGAGTAAGGCCTCCAGGCGATGTATTTTCCTGTCGAGCTAGTGCCAAGGAGTCTACTGGCATCCCTGAGTCTTTCTCTCCTCCACCACAATAGGGCGGCAGTCCGTCCTGATGTAGGAACACTCAACGATTTTGTTGTGGAGTCTGTACCCAGTAGACAACTTCTCACACTCGTTCCAGCACTTGACACGGTCCGATCCAGGCGCTGTCTAGTTTCGGGGACCAACCCTTCTTTCGATGAGGGCTAAACTCCCAAAATGAGTCACCTGGGGCCTCATGCATAATGCCGTTCATAGAATTTGCACTATAACATGATACAAGCACAAAAGCCGAAATGTGCACACAGAAAAATGTAGATGCAGGAATCTGTGCGTACTCCAACTCCACATTCTTCCGCTACAAAAATCCTGGTCAGCGTGAAAAGTAATGCTTGTGCACGCGCCTTTTGTCCCACCACAACTCCTTCCAGAATTACACCTCTTTGAATATGCAAATCAATATAAATTGCCCCTTACTTTTAGCACTTCAGGAAGACAATGGCGAAAGCACGGGGAAAAAAAAACTTCAGCGAATGCGAAATGGAGGTCTTGCTAAGTGAAGTAGAGGCCAGGAAAAATGTTTTATTTGGTAGCTTAGGAAGTGGAATTAGTAACAAAAGGAAATTGAAGTGGCATAGCGTGGTGGATACACACAAAAGAGCTGGAGCATAAACTCACACTGTGACCGATTTAAAAAACAAGTGGTCCGACATCAAGTTGCCGTGAAAAGGAGAGTCGCAGCTCATCGTCTGCATGTCAGCATGACTGGAGGAGATAGTGAACTCCTGGAGCTCATGCCATTTGAGCACTGAGTTGCAGCAATTATTGGTGACACATTTATTGCCGACATTTTAGAAGCAGGGGAGGGTGATTCTGACATCACCACAGGTGCCGTTGAGTTTTTTTTTTTGATTACCATTATCCATACTTGTGTAAATTTGTATGTGAAATAAGATAATCAGGCAGCAGATGCTGTATTAATTACTGTTTATTTAATTCCAGACAATAGTACCAACGCTGACCTCAATGCTGAGGACATGGCTCCAGGTGATAATGGTGCTGCTTCTGTACCAACCACATCTTCGGATGCTGGCTGCTCACACACCCCTGCCTCGGAAACCAGTTGGCGAACATCTGGCCGTGTGCTGACTAATGCAGTTCTGGAATCCCAAAATGCATTGGTGGATGCATTAAGAGATGCAGTGCAGTGAGAGATGTAGCCAATGAACTACGAAATATAAAGGCAGTGTTATTTGATATTAATCAAAAATTAAATGAATTTGTGAATAAACAGAAAAGCCAAGCAAAATGACACATTTTATTGGTATTGAATAAATAAACGATGCATCTGCTTACCTGTTTTTACAATGTTCATTCGACATTGTAATGCTGTCTGGTGTGGTTGATCATTTGGTGGTCCAGGGTCAGGTTCATCATACTGTATCTCTTCAGGTATGGGCAAGCTACGAATGAGTGCCATATTATGTGGAATGCTACATGCTTGCACGATGCGACACACTTTCTGTGGACTATACAGCAGCACTCCACCAGTCTACAGCCCTTAAGCTGCCCTATAGTACGTTCTACCACCGTCCGAGCCCGAGAGTGGAAGTCAGTATAACGTCTCTCTTGTTCAGTCAGTGGGCTGGCAAGAGGGGTGAGAAGCCACGTCTTCAGCAGTTACCCACTTTCACCTAAGTAATCATGTTATATGGTTACATCATACAGATAACGTACGACTATGATTAAAAGGTAATAAATGTCTTATCTTACCGAGAAGCCAGTCATCATGCACCGCGCCATTTTCAAGTTTGTTACCCACACTGCTATTTCTTAGGATGAATGAATCATGAGTTGAGCCAGGCCATCTTACAACAACATTAGTGAGGCGCATTTTCGCATCACTGATGATTTGCACAATAATAGAGTGAAAATGATTTCTATTTACATAAACAAATTAATTCTGTGAAGGTGCCTTTATAGCAATGTGTGTGCAGTCGACAGCTCCGATTACATTTGGAAAACCAGACATTATTGCAAATTGCGCTTTGATGTTTCCCTGTTCAACCACAGTGTACGGAAATCTGATATATGTGCTTGACAAGCGGATAATATCATCCCATACAGCTGGCATGGCACGACTCAGTGAAGACTGAGTAATACCGGATCGGTGAGCCAGTTCACGCAGAAAAGCTCCTGTGGCTAAAAATCCGAGAGTGGACAGAACGTGCAAAGGAGCAGGTAGAGCACAATTCCTCAAAGTCTGCCTTTTTAAAGCTGGCGCCAGTTCAGTACACAGTTTCAAGAGGATCGCTCTTGGAAATCTAAACTGACTTAGTAGCCAGTCATCATCATGTGCCAAGAAATCAGTATGATCTCTGAATATGCATTCTGTTCTAATCCTTCCATTTGCGATGTCCTCTAACAACGATAAAGCAGCCATGGCAGTGAAATAGTTTGGCCATTCTGTGCACAATTATATTGTTACAAATTGATTACAATCAGATGCCATAAATTTATCAACGATATGCAGTTAGTTTCAGTGTATATGATACAGCCGCATCAGGGATGTCGATCTAAAAATGAACGGGAAACCACACAGGAACAGTAGCACTGCTTTGACGCTGGGTGCCACCAGTCTGCAAAACCGAGTGCAGAACTTGTGTACGACAGGGTATGAGGTACCGTGGAAATGTGCGTGGCTTTACGCCAAGTTTAGGTTTTATACATCGCGATTTAAACGTGGAAATGTTTAATATTTCTGTGCGTACGCACCGTTTATACATGAGGCCCCTGGGCTGAAGGGTCGACCTTGAATCTGCAAATCATAGTGCCATTTTTGGGTGAGCCCGGCTTCGTGCAGATGTTGACAAGCAAAGTCATAGGCCATATCGAGTCAGTCCTGGAGGCGACGAGCATATTCAGGGCCCACTGGAGTCTCACAGGATACTGTTGCTCACTCATACAGCAGTGAAGCAGGTGTCCATAACTCGCGTCCCAACATCAGAGGGGCAGGAGTACAGCGTGACGCTTTTTGAACTGTCGTTCGGCATGCTAGGAGGATCAAGGGTAGTTTTGGTGATTGCTGGTGGCCATAGCCAGCTGGGTAGTAAGTGTCCGAATAAACCGCTCCGCCAGCCCATCACTCTGGGGATGCAGGGGCATAATGCGGGTCTTCCAAATCTGTAACAGTTCACAAAACAGCTGAAACACTCTGCTCTCAAAATTTTGCCCCTGATCAGAGTGAAGTTCCTCTGGCATGCCAAAACGACTGAACATACCCCCAATTAGAGCGTCTGCCACTGTCTCAGCTTCCTGATCAGGAAGGGGGTAAGCTTCGGGCCACTTTGTAAAATAGTCAACCGCAGCTAGAATGAACTTGTTGCCCCGCTGGGAGGGGGAGAAGGACCCCACAACATCAATTCCCATAGTATGCCTACTCTGTATTGTTGCAATTGGGCCGTAGATTGTCCAGAAGGCCCCTTCTTAGCAGCACACGTGTCGCATCAGCGGCAGTAGTCCTCCACGTCACGTCGACACCTCCTCCAATAGAAACCCTGCCGCAGACGTCCCAGTGTCTCCGTTACTCCAAAGTGGCCCGACCCAGCACCACCATGCACAGCCTTTAATACCTGCATTTAAATCTTCCGGGGAACAACTACCTGCCAATTTGCCTCTCCTGTTGCTGGGTTATGTCATTGTCGTTGTAAAATCCCTTAAGGCAACCACAAACTGTTCCATTGGGACCATAGGCCCTTTACTGCAGCCCCTTCGGAAGCCACCTCTTTCTAGGTTGGTCTGTGTCCCGCTTCCATTCATCCACAGACTCGCTGTGTCTCCGGATTCTGTTCCTGCCACAACTGCTATTCAGCCTCATCATCCTTCAGGGAGACAACCCGGCAGGTGTGCTCTTCATCACTTTCCACCTTTCTTCTTTCCTCCCGTGCGCAATACCTAAATTCAGACTGGAGGCAGGGATGCCGAGAAAGGGCGTCAGCATTTCGATGTTGCGTCCCTCAGCGATGTTGAAGAGTAAAAGTGAAATTCTGTAGCCACTCCAGCCACCAAGCCAGTTGCCCTTCGGGTTCCCTGAAAGATAATAGCCATTGAAGATTGGCGTGATCGCTTCTCAGTGTGAACAGGGCTATACCCAAATAATGCCGAAAGTGGCAGATGGCTTCTACTACGCTAACAATTCTCACTGGGTGACACAGTAATTGTGCTCTTCCATGCTAAAGGACTTGCTAAAATACGCGACCACGCGCTCACCGTCAAGGTATTCCTGGACTAAGACGGCTCCCAAACCCACATTACTGGAGTCAGTGTCCAAAATGAAACCCGCGATGGGTCTGGTGAAGCCAGTACAAGAGCAATCTCGAGCTTCTTCTAGTGCTTCTTCTAGTGTACTTGGTCGGGTGAGATGAACATGGCATCTTAGTTCAGCAGGAGTGAACCCTCTCAAGAATATGTCGCATGCCAATTCAGCTTGAGCAATAAGGGAAAATTGTGGATAGGCCCGACTCACCAGTCCCTGAATCTCCGCTGCAAAAGTACCAAGACGTTCTCCCACCCGTCTGGTCCATAAATACATCAGCTGCTGTAGCCCCAGGACTGATTTGGTTCGACTGAAACGTTACTCAATTGCAGGGAGGAGCGAAGACAGTTCTGTAAGTTTCTTGAGGCCCGTCATCCAGAACTTTCAGCGCCACTCCTTCTAAAGTCGCCACCAACTGTATTGCTTGATCTCTTGGGGACCAACCATTCACAGCAGCTATAACTTCAAACTGTGCCCAATAAGTGTGCTATGGTCCAGTACCATCAAAACGACCAGGCTTTAACTTAGGTAGCATTACTGGTGTAGCTGTCTCTGTACTTGGCGCAATATCACTGGTTGCAACCGCTGGCCCCAGACCTCTTATAGCCCCAGCCGAGGTAGAATCAGAAAGTTCTTCCATCTGGACATCCAGTATGTTGGATGGTGGTTCTGGACAGTCTTCTCCGTCAATCCTCGAACCTAGGTCGCCTACTCCGTTTATCCCACTTCTGAGCACCAGTGTAGTGACCTCTGCACCAGGTTCAAAAAACAAAGATGAAGTAAAAAAAGAACAGACAGGCGTAGTAAAGTCTCTCAAAAGTTTTACTTGAACAGTCAAGAAAAGAAATGCCGACCTCGAAAACCCCAAAACACAAAACTTCCAGCACGACACAAGCACAAGACATACACAAACATGCACGATTCAAACACTTGGATTCAGCTTATAGTTACAAATTTTATTCATAAAACAAGTACACCAGGCTGTCTACAAAAATTTAGCGAACCTCTTTAACTAGATATTCAATACAAAAATTGAATTAAGAGTTTTTTTCTACATAATCTTTCTGTTCAATTTCAGAGGCAATTTGTCTGATAAACTCTGAACATCTGAGAACCCTGTCCCCAATGCAAGAAATTGAAATGGAAGCAGAATTGCATGCTTGGCAAAGAACTTATGGTCATCTAATATACTGTACTTGTGTGAAGTCCTGCCACATTACCTACCTTCTCCTGCTGCTTTCTGTCTTACCAAGTAATTTGAATGATCTTTGTAACCATCAAAGTAAAAAAAAAAACAAAAGAGAAGGGCAAAAAGTGACCTATCTAGAAGTGAATCAGAGAAAAAAGGGGCTATTTTACCAATTATATATACAGTGAATAAAAGTATTTAACATTTACATGACACTTAAAACAACTTCACAGCTGCATTATCTGATTATAATGATTGAATATTTCTCTGACACTATAATCCATCTGCAAATCACCAGAATGACCTGCTATCTACCATGGGCTACTGCAGCCAACAATATTAAATTTAGATATCCAAGTCCTAAGGTGAGTGATATTTTGCAAGATAAAGGGGTGCTTCTCTCTTTCCATCTACAGAAACAAAGAAGAAAAACAATAATTCACCTACCATAGTTCCAGGCTCTCAAAATGGCCACGTTTCCACAATCCCAGCACAACAGTCCATTGGTGACATCACTTCCGGCTCCACCATAAAGACGTCACTTCCAGCCATCCTCGATGACATCACTTCCGGTTCCGCCTTAAAGACGTCTCTTCCGGTCATCCTTCATGATGCCACTTTTGGCCATCCTCAATGACGTCACTTCTGTTTTATCATTTCCTGTCATGAGCATTTCCTGCCACCATTTTCTGCTATATAAACTCCGTTCTAACCAATATCTCTGGTTGAATGCTTCAACTTTTTGATTCTTTTGGCCTCATTTCTTCATATTGTCTGTTGGACATTATACAGGGATATTGTCCAAATCTTTTTGAGTATTCCAGCGTATTTATTCTTATCACACTCTGTTGGGAACTCTTTAAAAAAATGTAGATTTAAGAAATCTGAACTGCAACTAGCCATAAAACCTACGCAACCAACAACTAAGTACAAAAATGCAATTTTTACATTACTTGAATTGGAATCTGGTGTCTGTGAAAGCTAATTTAGTCACCATAACATTTGGCATTGAATTTTCAACTACACAATACTTTAAATGCTTTTGAAATAATCTATTTTTATGCACTCTACTAACATATCTACTTAAACTCTGCTATCCCTGTTATTACTGGATATTACTCATGGTGACAAACAAAATTATTTATATATGTCTCTTTGATGAAGTAAACAAACAAAAAAATTAAATACTCCAATTCTCAAATCAGTTAAGCAGTAAATGTTATTCCATGTGTACATATTTTAACTTGCTAATTATATATTCATCCAAAAAATCGTCAGGAATACTTATGCTTGTCACATGGGTTTAAAACAATAGTGTCCATAATTTCCAAGCAGGTAACAAAACCATGGAAATCTCTTTGAACACCAAAACACCAGTATATAGAAGACAAAAACAAACAAAAAAGCCAAAACAATGGATAAAAAGCAAAAACTGTGTGGAAATATGCATAAAGTACAAACTTTCTGATAAGCTTTTTGCATATAGAAGAACTTTGAGGTTTGGGGAAAGGACTGTGTCTTATTCCACTATAAAATCGAATGACTCTGTTCACTGTCTTGCAGAACCAAATGATTTATTCTAGGAAAGGCTTTTGGAGACACCTCTCCTTAACCATGAATCCTGTTTATTTAAATGCTGATTATATTTCCTGTAGATTTATAGTTAAATGTTATGCTTCTGCTGCTATTTCCATTTGCCTATTCTTACACTGACCAATCTTTAGGAAAATACAGTTCACTGTTGCAGTGCAGTTGCACCCAAGACTTCAGTAGCTTTTTCTCAGACTTCACCCAGATATTGTGTTATAAATGTCTTTTATGCATTTTTGTGTATTCTATAGGGTTTTTTTAATACAAGGATTATGGTTGTGTGGTTTGTTTTTTGTTTGTACTTAATTTTATTAAGTTCACCATTATCTCCTTTCTTTTGTTAATTCGAGTGTTACATGTCTACATTTGTCACACTGCTGGCATCACTGGATATGATGCCATTAATATGGCGATGGTCTAAATACTTTCTGCCCTTCAGTGGATGAACCTTTGTCTCTCCAGTATTAGCATGGTTAGCTTATTTTCCAAGTGGGCTCTAACAACAGGTTTTCTATGTTCTTTTGATTTTACTTTGAAGTCTACTTCAAGTTTACATCTTGCCATTTGATTTCTGGTTATCTAGCTATTTCTGATTGTTATGGTTTTGGCTCCTGGCTTCCCCTGATCAGGTCTTTTACTCATATCTTCTCTTAGTCTTATCATTTTCTCACAATAATTTTTGTCTTACAACAGACATAACTGTCACTGTAGCTTATTTCTTTTAAAGGGTGTTCTCTCTCACTTACCCTTATTTGACCTAACTGTTCCAAGCCCTTGTCACTAAATTATATAAAAACAAGCAAGCAGGGAAACAGGTTTAATAAGTTTTAGTCCAATAACTAGTGCCATAAACAAAAACAAATAGAAATGTGGCATTTCATACCATACAACTTGGATCATCGTGTTGTTCTGAAAGCAGATGAAGATCAGAAATACATTCAGTAGGTGTGTTGACTCCAGATAGTGCTTATCTTATTAGTTATGCAAAGTCTTGGCAGTAAATCAGAGCATTCTGGTGATTTGTACTGCCTCTGAGATTTCTGTCTCTAGTCATCATCTCTCATCCTTCTAGTCAGTTAATCATCTGACTTTTTATTGTCTTCTTATCACTGAGGATCATAAATTTTACCTTTCTCTCATCCCCCAGGACTTCTACCTGTATATGGGGAAGTGAGCTCATGCATCTAAAACCTGACTCTCTTTTTAGAGGCTTATTAAGTCTAAATTTATATTTTGTTAACCCTGCCACAAGAGGCACACTCAAGAACAGTGATTCTAAAACCAGTGAGAAGAAAATAGCAAGGTGCATTCATATTATGTCAGATTGAGATGTGCCTTCTCCAGCATACTTAATGTGCTTGTGGTACTTCTTACTCAGAACCACACTTCAAAAATGTAACTGTGCACCTTTACACCCAGCTGTGACAGGTAGTTGGTCATAGCAAAGTGACTTGTGAAACCAGAAAACACAACAGCTCTTGTGAAAGAAAAATGCATTCCCAAAAACTCTGAGACAGTAACCACAGAGCACACTGTCTTTTTTTTTGTATTGTGCCTACGCGACCACGTGGTAATAGTCAATCTATTCCGAAGTGATGTTTGCACTTTTTTGTGTTTTTTGTATCTCAGACCCTAATACATCTTTATTGTAAGAGCATCGCTTATTTACGATGGAGCATTCGATCAGAAGAAAATATGAAGCTGGTTTTAAATTAAAAGTCATTGAAGTGAGGAGAGAAATTGGTAACTGAGCTGCCACAACAAAATTTGACGTGTTTGAGAAACTGATGCAAAATTGGAGAAGATAAAGAAAGAAAATGTAAGTGTCGCATTTTTGAATGGGCCTATACAGTAAGTCGGGGTCTGATTTTATGATCCATTTTTTGGGTTTCAGGACCCAACTCATATGTGAGTATACGATATTTCTTGTGTGTGGAAAAGGGATCTTTTTGTAACAGTCATTTGTGCAAAAAGATGCTTTGATTTTTCTCTTGATTATCAATTTTCAATTTGAGCAGATATTTTTAAAGACAAACACACTCATTAGGAAAGACACTCTGACTCTATGTCTTGCCCGTCCCTAATTTTGCTTTATTTTTTCTTGTCATTTGCGGCATTGTTCATCAATTACATGATTACTGGGAGCTGAAAATATGCCATGCATTTTTGCAAGCATGTTTCCCTTACACATTTATACACACCAGCATGTAAATGTCAGGTGGGCATGTGTGTTACACCCCACTGAACAGACTTCCCAGGAGGAAAATCCTAAAGACTGCAACAAGTCAAGCGGCGTGCAGATCTGAAAGAGATGACTTAAAATGAGACATGCTGAAAAAGTAAAATAATTGCTGTTAGAAAGTATTAGCCAAAGAATAGCTGAAAAGGGGGCAAATTGTCATAGAGAGATAAAGGCAAAATGATATGGCAGTATTTAAAACAAAACAAAACAAAACAAAAGATAAGAGCATATCTAAATCACTAAACAATCTAAACATTAGGGTATAAGGGGACATAATAGTGATAACCTTTGCAAAGGCAAAAAGTATGCAGTTCTACCATTTATCATCTTCCTTTTTATTTCTCCTGCCACTACTGTCATATTGGCTAAGGGCAAATACCAGGCAAAAGGAAGGACCAGGGAAAGAGTTCCAATCATTTCCGGATAAAGATCGTAATAAACACTAGTGTCTTTTTTTCAGAAATTAAGAAAAGAATTAAGAGAATTCATTTTTAAATTGGGTCAAAAAAGTTTCATTTTCATAGTTGGCAATCTCAACAGGACTTGAACACAAGTCAACAGGTCTCTCTGTTTTGTTGGACTCCTGTATTGCTTTGTCTACTATTATATAGTGGCTCTCTGCCCCCAAGTGATATGTGTTTAGTTTGTGAAGGCCACCCATTTCACAGAGTAGTGAATTTTCAATTTCCCTGGCACTGCAAGTGTCTGTTTACAACAAAAGTTTCAGTTATTGAAAGCCCTCGAAGAACATTATTATTGGCTGTTTTTTAAGTTAAAGAATAATTAGTCTTAACAATTATGCCAAACTACCGGCCCTGGATTATTGAAATTTTATTGTATGTTTGCCTGAGTAAATACCCCAAAAATACCTTGATTTTGATTAAATCATTAACTATCACCAGCAAGGGAAGCAATTTTTTGTATACTAGATATTGTGATTTTATTAATAAGCTGTAACTTTCCAAATAGCTGCATATTACTGTATGTAGCAGAGACTTGGTTTCATTAAAATAAGCCTTTTTACTCCCATTTCTTACTCCTTCATGCTCCCCTGCAAATAAAACTTTGACTTTTTGCCATTATAAGTAAAAATACTGGAAAATTACCTGTATATCAGAATATAGGTTTGTGTTTTTATGTCATGTTATTCTTTTCAAAATCTGTGGTCACTGGTTTAATGAGTGAGCCATGATTTCCATAGATACCATTTTAAAATTGGAAAATAAAAGGTCAGGATTTACCTGTCAAAGTGGAATAATTTCAGTTGCTTTCCATTACTTCTCATCTTTTTACCATCTGGTATGCTGCTGTGTAAGTCACTTCAGTTTGACATCTTTCTGTATTCAACCTTTAGATTATATAAGGCTTAAATGCTCCAGCATTTTAAGAGCTTTCAAATTGTGCCTCATGCCTGGGTTCGTCAAGCTGTTTTGCTGTCTCCTAGCTCAGAACTCAGCTAGAGCACCTGTATATTGCATGTGTTTTTACTTCTTTAAGTACACATAGCTTTTCTTTTGATGTATCAGGAGTATTAACAAGTCCCAGTCGCCACAAGGTAATAGGTTTGCAAAGCATAAGAAACACTTGAATTGCTTGGAGATGTTAAATAAATCACTAGAAGCAGAGTGAAAAAACATTTAAAAGGTTTACTTAAAAAATACAAATCCATGCTTATGCATGAGGGAAACACATTTCTAGGTGCTCAAAAGCAAAGTAAACCACATTAATAATTGTATATAAGGGAAAAGCCTTTAACAAACAGCACAGAAGAAAACAAGGAAGTGAAGTTAAATTTAAGAATGTGTTTTAAATGGGCTATTAATCACAATGAGCCTAAATAAAATATGCAATTCTACACAAGTCAAAAATAGAAATAGCACACAGAATAGTGGTGCGATGATACAGTGGTGAGTGGTAGACGTTCACAGCCCTAAACAGTTCAGTTCTCAGCTTGGTTACTATGTATATGACGTTTGCTCCATCTTCTTGTGTTCATACAGAGTCTTCCCCAGATTAGTCTCAAGGAGTCAAACATGATTCTCAAACAAGAATACATGTCTGGAGACAGCCCGTTAAAAAGTGTGTAGTGAATAGCAGCAAAATCTGCCCTGCAAAGGCTACACCCACAGGGCTTCTTCCTAAAACACCCATCTCCAATTCCTATAGTCTGTGCATTTTAAACTACCGCCAGGGTTTCAGAGACAGATAAAAAGATACAAAACAAAACGCTGAACAATACATTCAGGAGCTCAGTAGTGCAGGGTAACAGAAGCTTAATGATTAATTTGCATGTTGTAGTAAGTGCTGCATCAGACAGACACACACTTAGACCACTGCAGCTACTGGCTTCCACATGTTTCAGAAGTACCTCTGCTACAATATATTTTTGTCACTTCAACTTTTGCATCACTATGTGACATAAAAACTGTAAATAGAGTTTAGATGAGCATTGTGGCCTGTGGATATACACCGTGTTAAAACGTTGTGGCTATTTTTTCATGGCATGTTTGCATTTCTAATTAGCCAGTAACATAAAATTTCTTTAGTTATTTGTTTAGACTTGCAGTCGGAAGGTGGATGTTGCACAGCTATTTTAGTGCTTTACTGGTGTTGTTAGGCAGATTTGTTAATTCAGGTGTTTTAAGTACTGATATGTGCATTTCCCGTGGCTCTTCATTATCAGCTCTCCTAATGGCAGTCCTTTTGACAGTGTGTGACACACTGATTACTTCAAATGCATATTTTGCAGTTTGTACTTTCATGAATATAGCTTCTAAATCTTTCAAGCTGACAGCTACTCCTATACTATAGTTGTATTGCCGAACAATAGAGCTCACACACAGCACCTGCAACCATGTATCGTTCACATTTACCATTCGTATATTAAGGCAGTCAAATGCCAATTTATAATCTGATGTTACAGCAAGGATTTCACTTGCATCAGGTTATGTTTATTTTAAAAATAGTCTGTTTATTTTTAAGAAGTGCAATGCGCTCTTTGCACACATGACAAACATGTATATGTCTATTAGGTTTTTTAGGAGACTTTGACTGTTAAAGGTTCATTGTAAACAGAAGCTTGCTGTCTGCTGAATCAAGGAGTTAAGGAGAGCACCTCTTATCTTTGCAGTTCAAAATCACCACCCCTACACTGAGAACCTATTTCATAAGGCGTTGGATTGGTTTAGAAATGTGACATTCAGTGAGCCATCTAATTGTCCTCAGCCATTTTTAAGCACATTTCACTCTAGGTTGTTTACAGATTTAGTATTACACATCTGGCTTCAACAAGACTATCGCCAGGTAGTCTGATTTCTAACCCCTAAACCCGCAAAAAGTCCTCATCCTGAAGATGTGAATTTAGATTCTAGAAATATCCAATACGTGTGAGTGTGGGTGTGTCCTTAAGTGTACCCAGTGATGGACTGCCATCCCTCTCACCCAGGATTGGGATCCTACCCTCTATGCATTGCAGCAAGGATAATGGAAGAAAACAGGTTTCTAAAAACAACTGATGATTGAAACATCTGTATTAAAAAAAGCAACATAGGGAAAATGTGTAAACATATAAAATAGTATTCCTAAAAAGGGGAAATGTGTATTACATCTAATTGGCTATGATGTGCAAAAGACATCAAGGCAATTTATTTTATCACATACTTTACACAATATATTTTTGCAGAATGAGCCATGCAACTGCAGATTTAAAAAAACCAATAAAGCTGAATTGTTAAATAAAATTAATGTTACATCTTCCTTAAAATATTTTTCTGATAAAGAAACTGTATTTTTGGAAAGTTAACAACATACATTTAGATTTTATCCTTTTTTCCCCCCTAAGAGCACAATACCTACAATATTCAAAATTAAGAGGGATTTAAAAGTGTAGCAGTAGGGCAGGGGTCCTCAATCACGGTCCTGGAGAGCTGCAGTGGCTTCAGGTTTTTGCTCCAACCCAGTTGCTTAATAAAAAGCACTTATTGCTAAAGTAACACTTCTGCTTCACTTTAGTGATTTTGAGCCCTTATTGCTTAATTTTGTCTTAAATAGCTATTTTAATTGCTCCTTATTATCAATAACATGCAAATGACAAGAGAGAGCAGCATTTCTCCATTTAGCTTATTTACATTTACACCTGTGTGTATTTATCTGCACTATTGGGTTTAATTAAATACTTGGAAGAAAAATGAAGAGAAAAAAGTGAAGGACTGAGAATTACTCGTCCATTCTAGCCTTCAAATCATTTGCATGATAGAAAGGGAAAGAAAATCTAGGATATGAGAATGACCTGACATAGCAGAGTTAATTTAATTTCATAGCTTGTTAGTGCTTTATTGGCAAGAATTGCTTTCTAATTAAGCAACCAGGTCAGAACAAAAACCTGCAGCCACTGCGGCTCTCCAGGACTGGGATTGAGGACCCCTGCAGTAGGGGGTACTATCGCTCCCATGAACCCTCAGGTAACACATCAAACACCAGGTAAAAGTGCAATAATTCTTTTATTATAATAATTGTTTGCACTAAGCACCCTCCACTCCACACTAACTCGCAAATAAACACAATAATACCAACAATAATCAATCCCCCACTCCCAGGCGCGTTGCCCTCCTACCACCCAGCTCAGCTCACCGCCTGGAAGCTCCCACAGTCCTTTTATAGTACACGTCCCGGAAGTGCTCCTTAACCTGCAGTCCATATGACTTCCTAGCACTTCCGGGTCAAATCAAAAACTCTTCTTTCTTTGTCAGCCCGGAAGCACTTTATTCCTTCCGTCCTTGTGACCTGCAAGTACTTCCGGGCTATAGGAAAAGCAAATGTCTCTTTGCCTCCCTGCAGCGTCCCCTGGCGGCCCCACCGTTATCCAGCAGGGCTGTGAATTACAACTCCAAAGTCCATGATGCCCAGCTGGAATTCAGGGCATCTCCACATTGCAGGGAGGGCTCCATCTAGCATCTTGGGGGTCTTGGTCGGGATAAACTGCCGGGCATAGTCCACAAGAGATTGAGATTTAGGTATTGTTCAGAAAATTAGAATTGCCCTGAATCAGCCTTAAATATTACATCTATTCAGTGTTATGTATCTATGCTTGTCTTTGCTTTCTGCAATGTTATAACAGTAGAACACATTCTTCCTTTATACTGTATATATATATACTGTATATTTGTATATCAGATAAAATTGTAAGAAATCATCAAGATGATGCCTTTTTATTAAGAAACCCTTCCATCTGTTTTCTAAATCTGCTTAATCTACTTTTTTTAATTAAAAACAAGTCTGATCTAAGTTTTAAGAACCAGTTGCAGTCCTAACAATACTGGGTAAAAAGCAGGCTCCAGGAGTTGTCAGTCCATCCAAAGGCACATTATTCTAATATAATACAGCTTAAAAAACAAAAGAGTTTTTGCAACTGATCATCCTGATATATAAAAAGAAACCAGTAAAAAAAACTTCAAAATTAAGCCAGCAATATTCACATAAGTCATTATAATGGACAGCTATTCACAATAGGAAATGTCTGCTGTCTTATCAATTATTAAGCAAAAAAACAAATTTTCACCTCATATAGTAAACTAAAACACTAAAACGATATTGTATACACTGCGACATGCCAGAATTTTAGAGAACAGAGAAAATGACAAAATTAACTGTCAAGGTATTAGGAATCTTTGCAAACATTTCTGTAATTTTTTAAGATACCATTACTGAACGAATCTCTGTCTTCATCAGGCCCTCTAATTGCTAATTCATGGCACAAAGCAGTGACGTTGAATCTCTGAGACCCATAAAAACAGGCCCATTGTTTCTCACCATTTCATTGTGATGTCATGAACCATTGAGTTGTTGCACTCTCTACCTAGCAAGTATTATCCGTAGGACACATGCAGTTAAATCTGAGGTTTAAGAATGCAACCAAGTTTTATTTTTAGAATTCCATGGAAACTACCTCCAAAAAAAAGTGATGGTTTAAAAAAGGATCACTTTCTTTGGCATTGAATTAGCTAAATAAAAGAGCTCACCCTGGTTCTCTTGAAGGTTTCATAATAAATTCCGCTACAGTACATCAGTCAATCTGTACCACAAAAGAAGTTGTTTTTCATTTTCTCTTCCACATTTTGGCATCTGTCACATTTTCTTTTTCATTTTAGCCCCCATCTCTCTCCCTGTCTTATTATTATTTCTCCAAACACACTTTGTTTGCTTTTCCTGCACACCCATTGCCTCAGTAATTACTGCTCTGGAGACATCAAATAAACTGTTATGATACAGAAAATGGGATTACTTACAAATTTCTAAAATCTTAAATTTTATAAATTACAAACAGCAACAATATGCTAACCTTAGTTGGACCATTGAAACAGCTGTCTTCTTAACACAATATAAATCCACTAAGCTTTCGTTCAAGGGATTCAAACAGCAAAAATAAAGTAGCCAATGAATAATTTACGATAGCTACCAATCAGGTGAATTTTTCTCCATTTCTTAAAACAAAAAGGAAGAACGGAACGAAAGAGAATAAAAAGGCACTTGGGCCAAAGAGAGAAAGGGGACATCCACCCTTTGTGCATGTCCTTGCTAGCTGCTGTACACATTTTCCCTTGATTGTGAATGTGACATCCACGGTTGTCTGGACCTTTTCCATTGGAGTTTTCCATTGGAGTGCAATGTCTTTTATAGTTTGTTGAACCTGCTTTATCTTCTGTTTTCAAAATGATATTACAATAAATGTCCTTTCCATCTCAGATATTAGATAAAAAGACTGCACAGCTTAGAAAGCCACTTCCGCAACTCTGACTTGCCAGTTCCTTTGCCTGATCAAGCTGGTTTCATTCTTATCTTCATTTTGACTATATAGATAAATTTACAGTAACAGATATATTCTGCGATTCAGTGGCATTCATTTGCCATCTTTGTTTCAGTAGTAAATATAAACCACACTGCCCTCCAGGAAATTATTAATAACTTGTTTTTTATTTTGAGTTATCTCTGATAGTACAACTATTCTCTGAAGAGCATTCTCTAATATGCTGTGCATGATATTACAGTAGATTCAGAATATACATCATACCCTAAACTAATTTACATTTTTTGTAGTTTTATTTTATTATTTCATAAACATAACTTCAGTACAGCTGTAAAATATTAATATGTGTAAATGCAGTACATTTGTAGAGTATTGATATGTATAGCTTCATATATTTGTTTGCATTCTTTTAACAATGAATTTGACGTATTTCAAATTTTTGCTTAAGCCTGACCACCATATTCATTTAAGAAAGTACAACTTTGCTTTTGAACTTTCTTGTATTTGGTTTTAGCTACTTTATTTGGTAAACATCAAGATAAACCCAAAAAGCACATCACAAATAATCTATGTTGCAACATATGCATTTAAAGCCATCAAAAGATGTATAGAAACATTCAAGCAGATGTTGTTTGTTTCCTTTAATGCCAGAATGCCTATTTAAGTAAAACTTACACATAAGTGCGTTTTTATATTACAGCGTTGTGGGAAGCAACATTTTGGATGGCACATCAGTCCATCGCTGTGTATACTGAACCAGTTTAGAATTCCCAGATGATCTAGATGCCCATCTTTGACAAAACAAATCAGACTGTATTGGGGTGAATCCACAAAGGTAGAAGGGCAAATGAAAAATTGAAAAAACGCCACACAGGCAATGATCAAGCTACGAATCAAACATATGTCTCTGGAGCTGGGGTGTATTATCACAAACCAATATACCAAGTCATAATGTCAAGAGTAAAAACAGAAGACATTTAATAATTTCATTTATAAATGCTAAGCGCTGAATTAGTTTGGCCAGTCACTCTATAAAGTGAAACCAGGGGTTCTCAGTCCATTGATTGGCACACTTGACTCTCACTGGGCCAGCTTCAACTCACCAAGTCATCGAGCATACACATATTAGGGATTTGGGAAGAAAACCAGAGTAAGATTCTCAGATTATACATTTTGTCTTGCTATAAATATCTCTCTTCCTTAGCTGATTTCATTTTAAAACAGTTAACTTTATTTAAAAACAGTTATTTCTTATTAAAATCAAAATAATGATTTTTATTTTAAATACACTGTTTCATGAAGTTAGCACAACAAAATGTTGATAACTATTCTCTTTAAAAATCAGAGCACCTTTGTGATCAAAGGGCGTTTTAACCTGCTTTCTTATGCCAAATGCACTTGGTGGTTGGGGATTATTGTAAGTGTTGTGTTTGTATCAGAAATTTGGCAGAATACTGGGGAAGCTTTCTTTGAGGTGTCTTTAACTATCACTAAAGCACCTGCTGAATCACAGTCACACTCCATTTATAAAACCTATTGGATTAATGGCCAGCAGAGAATTGAAGCCAGAACTGGCAGAGGACAGCATGAGCATTTGAGCATGAATTTTACTTCAGGGCCAAAGAAGAGGATTACATTCTGCATGTTTTGTTTATAACAGCAGAAAGTGAACTATTCAAGACAGACGGGACAACCTGGTATATAATGGCTAAGCCTTGTTACTTCATTGTAGGTTAGGTTTAACATAAATATTTTGTTAGGAGAACATTTTCATGCATACATAAATAATGTTGGTGCAGTTCTCCAGATGGCAAAGTGGTCTGTGTTAATTCATGGAAGGGTGAGAGATTGTCAGTAATACAGAAAGTAAAAGCTGATGATCAAATGATTGATTTTATTTTTGTCCCATGGCTTGCATGAGGAGCTAAAGTATTTTGCATTTAAAATGGTTTTGATGTGCATGTCCTTAAACAGATGATGAAATTTTTTACTTATTCAAATATTCCCCAAGTGTAAAAGAAAATCTTTAAATCGCATTATAAGTATTGCATGAGTGGCTATAATGAGAACTCCCCCTGATTTAGTGTTTAATAGGTCATTACTTTAATATGTGAACCGCATTCATAATAATTGGTCAGGCACAAACAAAATTACATATGAAATTTCCCATTTAATTAGGAAGTTTATTGTAGGATTGTATGTGAGTATCATGCTGCATATCAGAAGACTTACATTTTACAGCGGCATTTTTTTCAATTATTTGTGAATGATTTGTGGAAGTAATTATTTGCAAGCAAAAAGCCAGTCTTCATAAAAATACTGTTTTTGTCTCCATATGGAATAAGGTCTATGGTATCATTAAAATTCAATAGATGAAGAGTGCACGCTATTTAATGGGGTGATGCTACAAATTTTCAAAGTTTGTAGTGAATAGTGGCAAGAATATGCTTCTGAAACAAAGAGGTTTCTTCCTAAAAATCTGCCCCCTATCCCCTCTAGTCATATATGAAATAAGTGAAATAAATATGAATAGACAGGAAAAGAAACCAAACAAAAGAATTGCTGTTCTCACTTCAGGAGATCAACAGCATAAGGTACTGTACCTGAAGCTCAGTGATTAATTTGTACATCGTACAGCTACTGGGCTCCACACATTTGAGAAGTACCTCCATCTACTACGATATCTTTCTGTCATTTTGACTATTGCATCACTATATGGCATAACAACAGCAAACAGTTTAGATAAGCATTGTGATCTATGTATATACAGTACTAAAATGATGTGGCTATATTTTAGCATGGCTTGTTTGCTTTTCCAATTAAACAGTAATGTTACCTTAATTTAGTTATTCATTTGTACGTGCCATCAGAATATGGATGTTGTGCAGCCTTGTCCGTGGTTTTTCTGGTGTGGTGTCAGTGTCATTAGGCACATTTACTGATTTGGTGTTTTGAGTACTGAAATCTGAATGTTTTATGGCTCTTTGATATCAACTCTCTTAACAGAAGTCCTTTTCACATCCATTTAAAGGGGTGTGATACACCATTTACTTCAAATGTATATTTTTCAGTTCATATTTTCAAAAATGTAGCTAATAATTCTTTCACCCTTACATTGACTCTGACAGTATCACCATACCTGTGAAGAACAGAGAGCACACACGGAGACAACGCTTTTAGTGCTAGTCAATTGATCTCTTTAAATGCCAATATATAATGATTTTACAGAAAGTTTTTTCTCCTGCAACAGGTTATGTTTATTGTTAATGCATGTAAAGTGCTTTCCGATCCCGTGGCACTCTTTAATATGCTTAATAGGGGTCTTTTTTTAATCTTTTTGGTTATAGATCATATACCATAATCAGATGTTTGCTCTCTGTCAGACCATGTTAACAGGAGCACTACTGCTCTTTGAAGGTCAAAATCACCGCACCACTTTGAGAGCCACCTTCATGAGGATTTGAATTGGTTTACAAATGTGACACTCGGTGAGCCATGTAATTGTTCCCAGAAACTTTTAAGCAACATTCACTCATGGTTGTCTCAAGTTGTATATATGTCTGGCTCTTTGAGAATCTGCCCATGCAGTGTCATCCCTCCTGCAGCAGGTAAAGAAGGATTTTCAAAGAATTAATATTAAAATGTTTAAATGCAAGCAACTTTTAAGTAATTAACAAAAATTCTTAAAAATAGTCTGATTTCAAATGGCTATAGTTACCTAGTAATGCAGTTTTCTTCACTAATAAATTTAGCATGTGAGTGCCATATGGGATGGATTGGCAATCCAACCCAGATCGATGATGGTTCCTTGCACGGGAGGTAGGCCGTAACAGGAGGGCAGAGATGAACTGATGTTCCAAACAGGAATTGTGTTGGTTCCCTACCAGAATGAGATGCTTGGTCCAAAGAACAAAAGGTGTCTATGGACCAGGATTATGTGTTCCACCGGTACACATTATGGAAGCATTCCACTGGGGGAACTACCATACGAATACCCACAGAGAATTGTAGTCTTGCCCATGGAATAGCCCTGTCAGGGTTCCTGGCGGCTGCCAAAAGGAAGATATTGTCCCTTCTTTGAAGGATTTCACATGACCCAGAAATGCTTCCAAAGTGCAATGCTGTTGTACTAGAAGTACATTAAAAAGCGAGTCTTCTTCTACAGTGTAGTTAGATTTGGGAGGTGTGTGGATGAGACTACATAGAAGGTGTGGAAGGAGAAAAGAAAACATTTTTGTACTGTACTGCTATGAAAGAGGATCTGGAGATCTGTAGATGTACTATAAAATAAAAAAAAATATCTTGTGTTTGGATCCAGGACTGTGCCATGCAGTTGTGTCCCAGAGTTTGAAGGCTTGGTGGTACCCCTTACAGGTCAAAAATAATAGAAACAAACTGCATAATTTAAAAATAAAGTTTGAATTTTTGCTCACTACTATTGCAGCCAATTGGGTGCCAGAACAAGTGTGAAGCAAAAGATTTAAAAATTACTGTAGATCCATTTCAATCCTGAGAATGTTTTATATATATATATATATTATTCAGTTTTCTTTCTTTTTAAAAATATGGACATAGCATTTGAATAATAAACGAAATGTTTATTTACTTTCCCCTCATACTGTATATAAATTAGTATTAGTAATGTTCTTTTGTTCAACAAAAAGTGTGGACCTTTACTTATGCCAGTGTACAAGTTTTGAACAATATAACTTTCCTTCTAGTAGAAACATTAATAAAACAATGAAATTACAGTGTAGAATATTTTTGAAAAGCAAACAGAACAGTCTAGCAATTCCTAAAGTAGGCCACTTGCCAAAAAGAGAACAGCTACAAGGCTGGCTGGCAAGCAGTCTTCCAACAGAATAGACCTGCCAGAAGATGAGAGACTTTTTTCTTTGGTAAAAATCTAATCCTTTCTGCAAGAAGGAAATTAATGCTTGCAAGAAAAGAAAATCCCTGAAAGCACTTTCCTTTCTGTACTATAATTTAATAGAACACACTACAAGGTGCTGAAGTGCTAATAGCACTAGCTTTCTTTAGACTTTATGTTCGAAAACATTCAACAATGGATTTAGTTTGCTCTAAAATATATGCAATACAGTATAGTATAACATATGAACTAAAATCTGTGGAGGTTGCCAGTATGTGTAGTATTATTCTGCCAAACAGTTTGACTTGTGCATTGTCTACTGTACTGTAATGGGCAGGTTCATTCTCAAAAGCCTGCTGGATTGTTCATGCTATTTTTTGAATGTGAGAGTTCAAATACCTTAACACTAGACACAACTGTACTCAAAGGGAAAGCTATGGTCATAAGCAAATATAAAAATATGGTATTTATACGAAGCCAGGAGCACATTTTTTATTTTTATCCCTTATTTGTTTCTTGTCCCATACTTCCATCTTGTTTAAGGACAAAGTCATAATTCCTCAATTTTCGATTTCTGATCTTCTGTTATTGCTAGAGGGTGTATCTTCAGTGTATGCATTCTTATCACATTATGTAGTACGGTCACATGTTTTTTTGTCTGAATTCTGTTTAAAAGGAAGAGATTTTTGTTTAGCATAAGAATATTGTCATTATTTATGGGTTTTGCTCCATGCAGATTTCATGTTGGTATAAATATTTTACTAGCTGGGCTACCTTTCCAAGACAGGTTTTGAATAAAGAATACTCTAATGCTAAGCTGTAAATAATACTCTTTTAACATAAGGTTATTCTTGTTGAGCAATGTGATATCCTCAACTTCATTTTTACAGTAATTACTTCACACAACTTCACTTCAGTTTAATGGTTTGAAATCATACAGATCAATTAATCTAATACCATGTTTTCTGATGCAGTTCTTTGTTCAATGTTGATTTCTCTGCCATGCGGTCTTCTCAGTTGTTTTGAATTTGCATACCTATGTCAAAACTCTGCCATTCCTTCTACATCACCTGGCCCTTTCTTAAGCAAATTGTCATTTAAGTGCTTCTGCCATAGCATTAGCAGTTCTCAATTGTCACGGTCCATGTTCTTCTTGATGTTCGTGATCCCTCGTTCAACGAACATATTCAGCATTTCCATATGAGCCAAGCATCGCTCACTTTGGTAGTTTCATGCTGTACCCTTCTCTGCTCCCAGCCCCTTGTCCTAATTGATTTCCCTTCCTGCTTAGTCAGATCACTCCTACTTTGCCTCATTCTTATTGTGCTCCCACATTGTGTTGACTACCTCTGAATTGTGAACCAACACAGATGAGCGGACAGACAGACACACACTTATTGTTTTATATATAAGCGGGGACCAAAAACTTCTTGGAATAAGTCAATAGCACAAGTATGGTGTAGTTATCAGCTTTGCTTCTAGGTATTGCATGCTGACAGTCTTGTTAATCAATCAGCCAAGTGGCATTGTGCAGAGTTGATTGAGGTGCTGATTTCTGATATTTATTCTACAATCTTGTAAGTGACTTATGCAATTTTTTTTCCTACAAACCAAAATAAGAATGTCAGGTCATATTGAACATCAACACAAGCATAATTGCATTTTTTGTCATTAACTGACAAGAAAATAAATAGAGATTAAGAGCTGTAGCGAGAAAGCCAAAAACCAGAATAGTTCACATAGCCTAAGCCAAAATGCAAGATGTAAATCAAAGTTGAAGAACAGAATGTGATTCATAGCCACCGAGATCTTTAACAAAGGTTCTAACTTTTGGATTTGTCACAGTTTCGGAGAATAACTGTCCTGGTAATTACATCACACGTTGTATACTCCTAGATGTCTTGCCCAGCAATAGCCTGCAACCCTGCATTACAAACAGCAAAAATTATTCATTATATACAGTGGAACCTCGGTTCACGACCATAATTCGTTCCAGAACTTTGGTCGTAAACCGAGTTGGTCGTTAACCGAAGCAGTTTCCCCCATAGGATTGTATGTAAATACTGTATAAAAACTTTTCAGTTGATTAAATTTCATTTTTTGTAATGCTAGCCTCTATGTCTCCAAATTAAAGGTTACTTTAGACAAATTTTTTACGATAACTGAAAAGTTAAATCCATCTAGGGAAACAAATTTTTGCATTTTAATTTTTACTGTACATTTTGGTTAGCATTTTGAGCTTAGTTTTCAAAAGCTAAATATTTTCTAGTTTTGAACTTCTGTTTGTTTAATTGAGTTCCTTGTCTTGGCTCACCTTTGCTCTTTGCACTAACCAGTTTATATATATATATATATATATATATATATATATATATATATATATATATATATATATATATATATGTGTGTGTGTGTGTGTGTGTGTGTGTGTTTGTTTTCAAGTGTTTTTGACTTCAGTTTGACTTTTGACATTATTTTCTTAGCTGACTACTCTTCTTGAATTGCCAATAAAAACATTCCCCTCCCTGTAGTAAATTTACAGCCTTTTTAGTTCTCTTTTACAAAAGATTGAATTGGTCATGAAACTTGTTAGCTCCAGGGACAGACATAAGCTAAAACCAGGGAGCCAGTTCTCCTCCTGCAAAAAATGAATCAATCCACAAATAAGAGACATGCTGCTGGGTTGCCTAGGTATACACTATGTAGCAGTCCATTAATCCATAGATAGACAGATAGAAAATTAGCACATTAGAACAATCAATCAATCAATCAATCAACATTTATTTATATAGCACATATTCATACAAAAAAATGTAGCTCAAAGTGCTTTACAAAATGAATAGAAAAATAGAAGACACAATAAAAGATAAACATAAGTCAACATTAATTAACATAGAATAAGAGTAAGGTCCGATGGCCAGGGTGGACAGAAAAAACAAAAAAAAACTCCAAAGGCTGGAGAAAAAAATAAAAAAATAAAATCTGTAGGGGAACAATCTAGACAAGAACAGGCTATTCAGATCAACAAAGCTCACCAGTCCTATCCACTTAATTCTTCCAAAATAACATCCAGTCTATTTTTGAAAGTTCCAAAAGCCCTAGTACTTACCAAACTACTTGGCCCCTTATTCCTTGGCCCCTTGGTTCTCTGTGTAAAGAAAAACTTTCTAATGTTTATGCATAATTTTCACTTAACAAGTTTCTTGATAAACTCATTAAACTGAAAAGGATCATCTCTTTTAATCTTTCCTCATGATTCATCACTGTAGCACTGAAATATTTTCCAGACGTCCTCACTAAGATGGGGCTAATAGTTCAATTGCAGAGGACTTGCATTTAAATCCTGTTTGATATAAATGGCAACCCCACCTCATTTTCTGTTCTGTCTATACTTCCTAACAAATGTGTATACAGCTATGTTATACTCTTCCCCATTTTTTTTTATTTAGCCAGGTTTCCGTAATTGCTATAATTATGCCAAGCTACATACAATTCCCATTCACTTGTTTTATTTTTGATACTGCTAGCATTAAACCAAGAAGCGCTGCAATGCCTTCAACACCATAAATAGATAGCTGTAACTTTATTTATCCCCAGGTGGAAATTTTGCTTCTTACAGAGTAAACAAACACATAAACAGACAAATAAATAAATAAATATATATATATATATAAAATCTTCATTTGGATCTTGATCTTTGTTTGTCCGTGAATGAATTAGAAGAAGAAGAACTAGATGGCAGTAGAGAGACAGCTAAAACATAGGCATTGCATTAAGAATCTTCTCCAGGCTTATACTACTGAAGACTGTAGTACGCCAGTCACACCTCAAAACACAGACATTCAAACTAAACAAATTGTTGTACTTTAAATTAACTAAAGAGATCTTCATTTAAATCTTGATCTTTGTCCGCGAATTCCACGCATGCATAGACCACCTTCCAGTTTAGTACGTTGTTGTTTCTCACAGATGTCAACAATGTGCCGGAATAACGAAAGGGGTGGTGGACAGTGTTATGCAGGTTAGCTCCTGAGGCCTGGTTAGAGAATGAGATTGCCAAAGATAAAAGGTACGTGCCTACGTAACATATGAATGAAAGAAAGACAGTGGGTAAAATGAATGACAACGTAACAGCACGTTCCGGAAATTATTATTGTTACGTTTTAGCCGGCGAGTGCTGCGCGTCTCACAGTTGTACTGTGGCTTGCTCACATGTCAGTGAAGTGATCCCTGCTTATGCTTTAAAGAGCCTGGATACCTATGGGTCCCCCTTTTATAACCATTGATCCATGTATATTGCCTTACTCTTTGGATTGCCACAAAGAAACCTGCGAGATTGGAGAAAGGTTGAGAAGAGATCGTGAGAGAAAACGACAGCATCGTGAAAATGAGACGGACTGTGAACAGACAGAAGCAGAAATGCTCCTACACCACCAAATAATTACGATTCGGACAGTGATTCTAAGTAGGCCGTTCCTATCGAATCAATATCTAAGGCTTTTCTTTTGTAATTTTGTTCTTTTATAAAAAATCATAATGCTGTGCGACGAAGGGCCCAGTTCACGACTGGCAGCTGCGTTTAAACAGGGAGCCCTTCACAGACAACTTTAACACGCGCAACATAGTTGGGCACACATGGCAAGTATATATATATATATATATATACTGTATATAGATATATATATATATATATATATATATATATATATATACTGTATATAGATATATACTGCTCAAAATTAAAGGAACACTTTTTAATCAGAGTATAGCATGAAGTCAATGAAACTTTAGTGTGTGCTGGACGAAGGGTGCTGATGCCGGGGATGATGACGGGACGATGTCCAAGGAGGACAAGGACCCGGTCTACTGAGAGGAACTGCAGCTGGCGGAGGAGCACCAGGATCTGTATGCCGTGGGGTGTGGCCCAATGGAGCATGGGGCGGTGGAGGCTAGGAACTACTCTGTGATGCAGATAAGTGGGTGAAAGGTATGTACCAGGATCATGAAGCTAATGCAGTATGGGCAGGGATGGTGAACCTTCATCCCACGTCAGAGAAGGACCCGATTGAGTTTGTGCAAGCGCCACAGGTACTCTGTGGCTTGCAGCCGGCAGGTGGGTATGGACAGAGCACGAATCCACCACCGGCTAACTTAGATGAATTGTTGGTGACTGTATGTGAGCCCGTATAGTCCCTCCTGCAGATATTGCGGGTGCTGCAGGAGGTGATCAGGAGGCTGGAAGAGAAAACGGACACAACCCTGATGGCCATAAAAGAATGCGAAGGGAGCGGGGATGATTCTGAACAGACTCAAGTAGCGGGGGATCCAACAGCGGACAAAGTGGTGAAGGCTGATCGTGCCATGGGGACGGAACCGGCAGAGGTGTGTGCAAGGAGATGGCTGCCAAAGCACACTTCCCCAAGTGCTGACGGCAGTCTCACTGAAGTCCACAGGGGCGCAGACAGGTCTCTTTTTATCCCATAGGGAGACCCAGACTGTCATTGCGACCCAGAAAAAAGAGAGGAGGACCCAGAAACAAGTCTCCTGACAAGGTCTAGTGTGAGCCTGTGTGCCCACCTGCAGTAAAGAGACGCTCTCTGTGCGTACGTAGAGAAGCCCCGATCCTGGCTGAGGAAGAGGTGGAGCGGAGTTACCCGTCCTGTTTCCATGTCCAGAGGGCACGGGAACATGGAGGGAAGCGCTGGTGCTTTAACTGCAGGAACTGACGTCATGGGTAGAGATGTTGTCTGTATGGTGCTACGGAGGACACCTGGGAGTGGCATCGGCAGCATCTCCCAGCCCTTCTGTACATCTTCTTTTTCAGGGCGGAAGCGTGACTGGAGGTGTGCCGGCGCCCCATCCTGCTGGAAGACAACCATTGCGCAATGGGCCACTTTGCCCTACGAGCTTCAACTGGAGGAGGGAAGGACCGGGAGAGGGGAAATATCTTCCCCAGGACGCAAAAGGGCAGCCCCCCGAGGATTACATCAGGGCCATGGATTGGGAGCTTGGAAGCTCAACTCTGTTGGGGTCCGTGGCCACCGCCAGGGGACGCCTGGACAATCCCCGAGCCCTGAATGGCAGCACTTTTGCCACACCAGGAAGTGCTGCCAGAAGTGGAACCAAAGGCACTTGGAGCATTTCTGGGTGCTCAGGCAGCACTCCCACTACACCAGGATGTGCTGCAGGAAGTTCATCAGGGCACACCTGGAGCACATCCGGGTGCAACATAAAAGGGGACACCTCACTCCATTTGGAGAGTCGGAGTCAGGTGGAAGAAGATGGAGCTTGCGAGAGAGGAGGGGAGGCAGCAGAAGAAAAGAGAGTAGAAAAAGGACTGAGCCATGTGAGTTTACTGTGGCTGTGTTGTATAAAAGAAGAAAAGAAGAAGAAATGTGTGTGCTTTTGGACTTGTGAGTCTGTGTGTCTGTCTGGGTCGGGCTGGTGTTTTACAATATATATATGCTCTATGGTCTGAGCACACACCAGAATGATTAAAAAGAAAGAAAATTTAAAAAGACAAAACAAAACTTCTGACTTTGCAGTCACATTGATCCATTGTACAGGCGTATTGCTGTTGATATAAAGCAGCCCCAGCTTGTTGCTTGGGTGGGCATCTCTTGAAGTGATATTACCAGCCTAGCACGCAACAGCATACAAGAATCACACTGGCCATCACAGAGCTGTGAAGGATGTCGTTACATAAATAGAGCTCAGTCTCCTAAGAAAAAAAGAGCTTGCTCTGCTTTTTTTATATAATTTACCTGTGTTATGAGACCAGTCCAACCTGTCATTGATATGGATCCCCAAGTACTTGTAGGAGTGTACCACCTCAACATCCACTGCCTGAACAGTGACTGGTCATAGAGGCTGTTTGGTTTTACTGATTTTAAGTTGCAGACAATTCTTTCTACACTGAGAAACAAAGTTCTCCACCTGATTATCCATACTAGTCTCTTGTTCAGCCATCCACCGACCAGGATTGAGTCACGGTCGGGGCAACAGTCTAAGGGTAGATGCCTAAACATCCCTACTCCCCACCACCTCCTCCACCTCCCCCAGGAGGATACCAAGACCCTTTCAAATCAGTTGAGAGATAGAAGTATACAGCAATAGAAAGGCAAAATAAAGAAACAGCATACACTGCAGAAATCTTTAAAAATCCCTGGTACAGTACTAGTCGGGGAAAAAGAAGCTTGAATCTAAAGTCTTATCCTTGATCCTGTAAGAGTTTAATTCACTCATCTGACCATCTGTGGTCAGAGTCAATGCTTTACAAGCTAGCTCCTACAGAACACATAGAAACAGCAAAGTGTATAGAAAGAAAACAAAACCAAATACAAAACACGTGTGCTGTAAGTTTAAGAAAAAGATATGCACATAACACACAAAGGAAGAAATCTCTAATAAAAACAAAATGTAGAAAAAAATAAAATTGTAATTTTTAGTTATCTGATCAGATCAGAAAAGTTTAAGTTTTAATGGTGCTTGTCACATCACATGCCAACACAGACACAAATACATGCTCAACAGTTAACACTTAATATCAGTTGTAACAATGACAGTACAAATAACCTGAAACCTGAAAGAACTGCCACTTACAGAAAAGGAATAATGTGGAAGGAATGACAAAAAACACATAAGTTGTCTGTTTAGCAATTGCTTGTATTGTTGTATATTTTTCAAAGCACCTCATTCAATACAATTGAGGGTGCATAATAATGATGAAATTTGTGAGTTTTCCAAAATGATGGAAATGTTTGCAAACCTAACAGAATTCTGTGAAATGCACAGTCAATAAGGAAGGTGGAACCAAACTATAATGGTGCAGTGGTCTTTTAAGTGTCCCTGAGGGATAGGGAAAAGTCTACCAACTATGCGGGACTGATTACTGTGTCCAAATATTTGATCTGAGCTGTGAGGCAGCAGTGCTAACCTCTGTACCACTGTGTTTCAAACAACAAAAGACACAAATAGAATGAACACCACAAACCAAATGCAAAAACAGCCACAAACTAGCAATAAATAAATAAAATATAGACCATTGCACTTTCTTTTTTCATCAAGAAGAATGAAACACCTTCTGAATATTAATACATCTTTTGTTTTTATTTCCTGTGTTTTCTAATGAGAGGAGGGGGAGGGAAAGTGTTCCCTTAAGGCATGTTTTGAGATTGCTGCTGGGTGCTGAAGATGCCCTAAAAAAAAAGATAATTGATAGTCAGTTCTTGACAACTACCTACAATACAAAAATTACATATTGACGGAAACAAACCTAAACTGCTGGGGCCTCCTGCATAACGCCGTGCGTAGAATTTGCACTATAACATGATGTAAGCACAAAAGCCGAAATGTGCTTATGCACAGAAAAATCTAGATGCAGGAATCTGTGCATACTCCAACTTCCACATTCTTCCGCTACATAAACCCCGGGTCTGCATGAAAAGTAACACTTGTGCACGCGCCTTCTGTCCCGCCACAACTCCTCCCAGAATTATACCTCTATGAACATGCAAATCAATATAAATAGCCCTTAAGCTCAGCCTTCTGTGAAAAGACAATGGGAAAAGCACGGGGGAAAATATAAGAATTTCAAGTGGAGGCAAGGAAAAATGTACTACTGTATGTGTTGGTTTTAACAGTGGTATAATCAACAAAAGGAAGTTGGTCGAGTGACAGAGTGTCAGAGAAACTCGAAAGGTCAAGTCCAAAAAGTCGCACAATAAAAAAAGAAGTTGTCACATATCCAAGTTGCTGTGAAAAGGCAAGTCGTAGCCCAACCTCTAAGTGTCATATGAAAACTTATAAGGTTACAGAGAAAAAAAAATGGCACACAGTGGGGAAAAAAGCAGGAAATGTCAACTTTAATCACATACTTTATTTTGTCATTAAAAGAGAACATCATAAACTTCATCTTAAAATCGATTAATTTACTAGTTCCTCAAATCCTATCGTAACTAAAGTAACACATTAAATGCTTTGTTTTGTATTTGATCTTCTTTGTGCTCTGTGTGTGAATCACTACGTGGTTCTTAAACCGGCTTTCTCTTTCTCCGACAGGACACAGAATCCATTACATTCATGATATTACAGCTGTCTGAATAATTAAAATACTGAGATGTATATGTAATATTTTTTTCATGATGATAAGAATGAAAGCATGTTATTAAACTTGGGAACACGGTGACGGTAATGTCTCTTTCAAACGTACTAACCTCTAATTCCTGTCCTTACTTTTCTTTCTCCAAATACCCAATTGCCACACAATCAGCTCTGTAATAGACGTTAAGCCATCTGTAAGCTTACAACGAAGATTCTTCAAAACGTTTAAGGAACATTGAAATATCTTCGTAATACATGTTTAATTATTCTTTCCATCTATCCTTCCAGCATACAGCAATCAATCAGGATCAATCTGTGAACTAGCTAGCGCTGAGGCACTGTGTCCTCACATGTATAATTATTAACAATACAGATTATTTAAATGAAGTTAGTTTTATCTGTATAATATAATCAACATATTTTGCTGCATTTCATCTTAAAAATGATATCTTCATCATATGTAAATACGAGCTTTATAAAGTGGCACAGGTTGTGCAATATTATAACTGAAGTGCAAGTTTACAGTGAGGTAATTGTACTTATAAGTACAAACAGTTCTACAAGGAGCACTTGATGGACTGATTGACTGTGTTTAAAGTTCTTGGGATGAAACTGTTTCTGAACCACAAGGTCCGTACAGGAAAGACTCAAGCGTTTTGCGGTGGCTGAGGCAGCATGTGCTTGATGGTGTATCCTGATAATTCTGATCAGCTGCTGCTGTGATTCACTACTCAGATACAGTGATATAAATACTCCGAGTGGTGCAGTGAGAGTAACATGGAAAAAGATGATCCGCTGTTACAACCGCTAATGGGAGAAACTGAAAGCAGAAAAAGAAGGTGACAGTAACAACGCTAGAGCAGTTATGGTATTTGGAATACTATGGCTATTCTCTGGACCATTATATTATTACAGGTTAATTACAATCAGATGCATTACACTTATAAACAATTTGCAGTTAGTTTCAGTGTATTTATAAAGCCGCGTCAGGAATGTGCATCTAAGAAAGAAAGGGTAACCACACAGGAACAGTAGCACTGCTTTAACGCTGGGTGCCGCCAGTCTGCAAAACAGAGCGGAAAACTTGCGTGCGACAGGGTATGAGGTAACGTGGAAATGTGGGTGGCTTTATGCCAAGTTTAGGTTTTATACATCACAATTTGAATGTGGAAACGTTCTTACACAACATTTCTGTGCGTACGCACCATTTATATATGAGGCTCCTGATGTGCAGCTTTTAATACATAAAAAGAGTTTTAAGTATACACTGTAAGAAACCTCCGTCAGTGCATTGCAACTGTCAAAAAGATAACAGTTTCTTGTGAAATCCACTACCCAGCAAATTTAGCTAAGGTGCCTCCTATTGTGATCGTTTTTGATCTATTTGTGCTTGCACATATTCATGTATTGTTTTTCCATTTAATTTAACACATTCTCCATGCCAAATGTTGTCATGTTGATTGGTAATGTGTTCTTGCAACTTCTTGTGAATCTCAACATTCTTCATCCTTTGTTAGTCATTACAGTAATGGAAGTGGTAAGCAAGTAAGCCTTTAACACTCTTTCATTGTAGATCTTGCATACAGAGACTATATTATTTATGTTGAAAAGATAAGTGGGATTGAAAGGGGAGATGGTGGTATGGAAAGCTAGTATGAATGGGGAAATGCTTAAGGTGTGGCTAGGAATGGAAGGGGCATGTACTGTTGGAACAGGTAGGTGCTAGCCTGTGCTGAACTTATAGTGAAGTTGAACATATTATGTGTACTGTCATGTTAACGAGGTGTGTCATATATTGGTTTAAATTTAAGTTATGTCTTCATTTTATAATTAGCTATGCAGGTAATTATTTGTACAATCAAAGGAAAAATATGCATACGTTTTTAAATATATGCATAGAAAGCTTTTTCCAGGCAATTTTTGTTCATTATATATTATAAAGAGTACAAACTTAAAGCATTAGAATCTCTGTTGTGAGCAACCTTCTACTGTACGTCTTCAAACGCTGCCTTGACCTGTTCTTTTTGTTGCAGTTCCTTCTATATAATAGCTTGCAATTCTTTACTTCAGCTCTTTGTCAGTTTCCTCTGGATTTACTTTACTGAAATTGCAGATTTCACTGCTTCATGTCAGACACAAAGCGGCTGTGTGGTTCTGAATATGTTTGAAAAGGGGGAAAATTTTATATTGCAATGACATTCTTTTTACTGGTCTGAGATAAAAAGGCCTTAAGTCTTGGAAATGACCTGACAGATTAGCTCCAGTTCATTTCCATTCACTGCCTTGTTTTGTTTATTTCCCCATTTCTCACAGATCCCAACTCAGGCAGTACCAGCGGCTACACATCCATTTTATCTAAAGAGACTGGAGAAGCATGTGTTATTAAAGCCATCAAACTTTGTAAAGAAAAACTCTCTCTGAAAGAAGCTATGCCGTACCCTCAGAGAACAAGGTAACAGCGATAGATAGCTGCAGGCATAATGTGACCATCTATAGCCTTGGTTTTGCTATGAAGAAAAATAATTTTACATTAAAGTGCTGTGAAAACATGCATCCATGAGGCATTCTGTAGATACCTTTAGCTTAAGCATAGCACATGGAAGGGAAATGATACTATTGTATGATTACTTAGGTGTATACTATACTATAGAGTTTCTAAAAATAAACATAAAGTGATGCTGGTTTCATAAAGAAGGATTTTTAATTCATATTTTGACAAATACTGCTTAGAAAATGTAAGCATGTCAGGCTGAAATATTTTTTAATTTTGGTAAATATATATTGACTTCCAACACTTCAGCCAAGATGAATTATAATATTTTCACATGGAGATAACCTGTGTTACCAAAAAAAAAATCAGAGTCCAATTTGCTATTTTATTTATACTCATAATCAGCAGGGGATTCTACTGATGTATCCCTGAAAGCAAAGACACTATGCAGACCAGCTTGCTGAAATGAAAGACACCAGGGGCCTCATGTATAAATGGTGCGCATGCACAAAAATGTTGCGTATGCCTGTTTTCACACTCACATTGCAATGTATAAAAACTAAACTTGGCGTAAAGCCACGCACATTCTTACACCAGCTCAAACCATAGCATATGCAAGTTTTCAGTTCGGTTTTGCAAACTGGTGGCACCCAGCGTCAAAGCAGTACTACTGTTCCTGAGTGGCTTCCCTTTATTTTTTAGATTCACATCCCTGATGCAGCTTTATCAAATACACTGACATTAACCACATTTAGTTTTTTAGTTTAAGTCATCTAGCTGTAATCAACTTGTAACAATATAATGGTGCACAGAATGGCCAAACTATTCCAAATACTATAGCTGCTTTAGGGTTGTCACTATCAGTGCACCAATGACTATATTAACTCACTGCATCCGAGTGTGGAATCGCACCTCTAAAGTAGTTTATTGGAAAGCTCTCTGGGGTACAGCTTCTAGCACATGCTGCCTCGGCCATGTACACAGTCTATTTGAACTTCTCCCATTCAGGAAACACTTCAGAGCCTTTCCTTTATGAAACTCATGGTTTAGTAACAGTTTCATCCCAAGAGATATAAACATTCTCAATCAGTCCATCAAGTGCTCCCGGTAGAACTGTTTGTATTTTTAAGTACAATTACCTCACTGTAAACTTTCATTACAGTTGTAATATTGCACAACCTGTGCCACTTATGCTTTTATATTGTATATTTTTCATTTTTATTGTATTATCATTATTATTATTGTTTTTTGTTATTTTACCATATTATAGTGTAGATGTCACACAGGCTGGATGGACATCTCAGCCAGGAAAGGGAACAGACCTTGAAGGAAGAAATGGAAAAGGTGGACAGACAGCCCGTTAAAAAGAGAAAATGTGGATGGAGGTTTTTTATTCCCCCAACACGCTAGAGGGCAGCAGTCCCAGAGTTCCTTGCACTGTAAGGAACCAGCAGGGCATGCCAGGATATGTAGTCCAGCAGAGCAGCCTGCTGGGGTATCTGGGTACCACGAGATGGCGCTGTAGGGAGACAAGTTCCTTATTATGGACTTCAATCGGGCAATCATCCTGGTCCATAAAAAAAGGGGCCGCAGTCCCTTATTCAGGTGAGTTGGAGCTGGGTGGTATAGAGGCAACACTTGACTGGAGGAGGGCAGTGCGGTGGCGAGAGAGTTATTAGGAGGAGAAGGAAAACTTGTGGGTTGTGCTTTTTGTACCATAACAAAGGAAATTTTGGTTAATAAGTAACCTTTATTTGAACCCGGGACTGTGATTCTGTGTTTGTGTTGGGGTTTGGGCTTGCTGACGCCTGGGACATTCATCACAATAGGAAAATAAGTTTATGAAAGATTTTTATATTGAATCTCATTGTACAATACAATAACAATAAAGAAATTCAATTCAATTCGATAGATGAGAGCACACATTTACAGATGATGACGACTGGCTTCTAACTCGATTTAGATTTCCGGGCACTATCTTATTGGAGCTCTTGATAACATTCTTCAGATGAAATGCAATAAAGTATATATATTAAATTATACAGATACATTTTTAACTTAATTTACATAATGTATACTGTTATTAAACATGTGGACACAGTGGACAGCAGTAGCGATGAACTGGTGCCCTGCTCAGGGATTGTTCCTGCCTCACGCTGTATGCTTCCTGGGACCGATGCGAACCTGGATGGATAGATGGAAAGAACAATTAAACATGTAATATGAATATATTTCAATGTTCCTTTCAATATTTTGTAGAATCTGCGTTCTCAGCTTACAGATGGCTTTACATTTATTACAGAGCTGATTGTGTGGTGATTGGTTACTTGGAGAAAGAAAAGGAAGGACAGAAATTGGGGGTTAGTACGTTTGAAAGAGACAGTACTGCTGCAATAAATTATTTCATCAAGGGTTGCTCACAGTGCATCAAGCATCTTGCAGGAGACAGGAACAATCTCTGGATGGGGTTCCAGCTCATTGCTACCATTGTGCCACTGCGGCCCCCTGTTTAATTCATGCTTTAATTAATTTCATCATGAAAATGATTTCATGTATACATCTTTGTACATATTTAAATTGTTCTGAGAACATTAATATATTGAATGTAATGTATTCTGTGTCCTGTCGGCGTAACAGAAAGCCTGTTTAAGAAGCAACACATAGAAGTACTGTACATAGAAGAACACACAGAATATGAAGCATTTAACATGGTACTTTAGCGACGATGGTATTTGAGAAACTAGTAAATTAAAAGATTTTAAGATTAAGTTTGTGACGTTCTACTTTTTTTTTCCAGTGTCCCTATTTTTTTCTTTTCTCTGTACACTAATACTGTAAGCTTCCATATGACACTCAGACAGTGGACTATGACTCGCCTTTTCATGGTGACTTTGATATCTGACAACTTCTTTTTTATTTCGGGCACTGTGCGACTTACTGAATTTGAACTTTCGATCATCTTCCTTTTGTTGTTTACACAACTGCTTAAACCAACAAGTAATATGTTTTTCCTTGCCTCCACTTGGCATTCGCTGATATTCTTCTTTTTTTCCCTGTGCTTTTTCCATTGTCTTTTCACAGAACGCTGAACTTAAGGGAATATTTATATTGATTTGCAATTTCAAACAGGCATAATTCTGGGAGGAGTTTTAGAGGGCCGTCAGGCATGTGCACAAGCATTATATTTCATGCAAACCGGGATTTATGTAGCGGAAGTGCATGGAAGTTGGCTTACACATGGTTTTCTGCATCTGAATTTTTGTTGTGCATACTCACATTTCCACTTTTGTCCATACACCATGTTTTAATGTGAATTCTACCCACAGCGTTCGTTATAAATGAGGCCCCAGGTCCCTGAATTGGAACCATCGTCCCTGCAGTCTCATAGAGGTTTGCCCATAGTAAGCAGCAGTGTCCCCAGCACAGCTTAAGCTCCTGAGTGAAATGATCTTGAAAAAAATCTTTCTTGCTTCTTATTCACATTGCAGCATTCATAGTAAGCTATATCATTATGCTCTTTATGAAGCAATAAATACTAAATAGTTTGTTTGCATCTTGACCAAAGACATTCTGAAATTATACTAAATTTGTACCGTACACATAATATTATTCTTCAGACATGCTTCCATTAGAACAATTTCTTGCAATTAATATATTTAAATATAACCATCAGTCTACTGTGTAGCTGTTTTGATTGTCAATAGATATCCAGGAGGATGTCACTAACAGTATAACAGAGTTTCAGCCGAAGACACTTACATTTTTTGAGTGGAACAGTTCATTAACTTTTTCATATGTTATTTACTATATGCAGTATGTAGTGGTGGCCATGAAAAAAACATTATCTCAAATTCTCATTTAAAATGAGAAAAAACAGTTTACAATATAATGGAATGTAATGGTGACCTGTTCTGTCCAATGGTAAATGATGTAAAAAAAGTCCATGAAAAATTAAAAACAATTTCCAAGTAACTTGTACCTAATAAGCCACAGGTTTGTTATCTACTCATATACTTAAAATGTGCAAAATGTGTGCATTTTTGCTAAAATATTAATACTACCAGACAGCTCAGTGTAGTAGATTAACAGGTAAGATGCATTCCCATAATACTGTGTGTTTGAATGAGACAGGACTCTTGACCAATAAATGAGATGGATATACAGTACTTTATTGATGTATACAAAGTGCTTAATTTGTTCCAAGAGAGAAATGTATCTTTTTATATAAGCTCAAGAAATATTACAATAACATAACAACCCCCCACTTAAATGCATACAAGAGTTACCAAAAAAAAAATACACTGACTTGCCTAACGATAAATGAGCAGTCATAATGAGCATAATAAAGATGTACTGCTGTAGGTATGAAAAAGCACCAACATGTCTCTGCTGAATAATTTTTGGCTGTTAGAACTTAATGCTGTTGTGTCACAAAAAGGATGTATGACATTGTTTATACCGACAATTTTATCTTCATTCCCTCTTCTCCATGCAGGTAGTTGTAAAATAAAATTTGTAAATAAAATAATACTCTTATTTTAATATTCAGATTATTATGCTCCATTCAATACACTTCAGAGTCAATCCTCTACTGTTAATGTTCAAAGATTGTTTTAAAATTAATTTCTTTACAAATTTATATTTTCATAGAGATCAATGTATCTCTATGAACACCTTCCAAACCACACCTTAACCTAATCATACAACTTCCTCCTCAATCCCCAGCCGTCACCAACTATATATTGCCTTTGATTCCTGCATGTCTAATCACTTTCCTCTGAAGATAACACCTGGGGCCTCATGCATAATGCTGTGCATAAAATTCAAACTAAAACACGGCGTAAGGACAAAAACGGAAATGTGCATACGCACAAAAAAATCCAGATGTATAAATCTGTGCGTTCGCCAACTTCCATGTTCTTCCGCTCCATAAATCACGGTCAGCGTGAAAAGTAACGCACGTGCATGTGCCTATCGCCACTCCCAAACTCCTCCCAGAATTATGCCTCTTTGAATATGCAAATCAATATTAATAGCCCTTAAACTCAGCGTTCTGTGAAAAGACAATGGCAAAAGCACGGGGGAAAATAGAAGAATTTCAGCAAATACCAAGTGGCAGCAAGGAAAAAACGTACTACTGTATGTGTTGGTTTTAACAGTGGTATATACAACAAAAGAAAGTCGATCGAGTGACAGAGTGTTGGAGAAGCTCGAAAGCTCAAGTTCACAAAGTTGCACAGTGCCCTGAAACCAAAGCCCCAACAGCACTAGGCTAGAATTGCTAGCAACTGCGGCCACATTTTCCCAACAAAACATTTCAACAATAAGAGTGGTCAGTTCGACAAGAGACTCCAAGAGGAAGCGGAGAAAATAAATTTCTGTATCTGAATCAGGGATCACGGATTTATTATTATACCAAAATGGACCAAATGGACAACCCATAATTCAAATAAAAACATGAGGTCAGCATTGATTAGTTAGATTTCAATATGTTTTAGATGGATTAGAATAAAAGAAGCCTATTTTTGTACATCTGGAAGAGATAATAGATAATTTAAACAGAAACAAATACAGCAAATAAAAAAGACTGATAGAACACTAATGTCATTCCAGTCCATTAAACATTCTGGTTATATGCCTTTATTATTGTAGCAAAATGACAGCAGGAATAAATCATGTAAAGAAATAACATATCCCCTTAACAGTTATAGGGGGCATGCTGGGCCCCCAGGACCCATATTTGAGACCATACCATCAGCTACTTCCCTCCGTGTGGCGGTCAGTGGACTTCAATGGGATTAGTACTTCCTCTATCATCAGTTTTTATTTCCTAATATTTTTGTTCTATTTAAAATGTACTTTTTCTTATCTTGTTGTGTCAGCTGTACACACCATTGCTTAAAATAAAAACATTCTATGCATTTTATTAGTAAACACAATTGGAATGAGTCTGTCGAGAATGGTGCCAGTGATGTTATAAGTAAGACAGACTGCAACTACTGTTTGTTGCACGAATTTCAATGGCATAATATTTCTACACTTAGATTTAAATGCTAGACCAATTTTCAAAAATGTTTATTTATAATGTATAAAGATGGGCCTCAATTTATGGCAATTCTACAGATAAGAACATAAAACATAACAATTTTAGTTTCAACTGTGACTTCTATTAATTTTTATTTATGAAGGAAGCACATTTGCTTCAATACAAATGAATATGTAGCAGCCATCAGAGTGTGGAATAGTTCTGTTTGCTGTTTTATCTATTTTCATGTGCTATCAACACTGAATGCTACTGGCGGTAAGCTTAGTCATGGATAAGTAGCTGTAATTCCCAGTGTCCTACGTACACATCCAAGTCATGCTGATCAGACTCTTGGCAACTTCCTTAGCAAACACAGCACATTTCTGCTGAGGGATCAAAAGTCAGTTTGAGGTGACATTCTATGTCATCATTAAGCTTTTTCCAACTCTATGAGGTGCATTTTTCTTTTTTGTTGTTGTCTTTTTAATTTGCCATTTTTCTGTGTAGTTTGTTTCCTTAATTGTTTTTTAATAATAACAATTAAAATCAGATAACTCGGCAGATAACACAGAATAATGAAAAGCTGAAACTACTTCAGCATCAGATCCACTAATATGCTCAATAGTAAATAATGGATTAATAAATACAGAACACCTGGAATAAAATGATGATGATGATGATGATGAAAATGTAAAAACCAAGTTAAAAAATAACACTAAATTATGCCTATGTAATATACGTACTTACTAAAGTTTTAAAATTCTACTTTGACTACAAAACAACTTGCTTAATCAGGCTAGTAGTGCTGTTCAAGATCAGAAGTTGGTTGGAATAAAAAGCAATGCAGCCACGTGGAGTCTCCTGGACTGAATTCATGAACCACTGGTTTGTACATATATGTATACTAGCAGAATACCCGCGCTTCGCAGCGGAGAAGTAGTGTGTTAAAGAAGGTACGAAAAAGAAAAGGAAAAATTTTAAAAATAACGTAACATGATTGTTAATGTAATTGTTTTGTCATTGATATGAGTGTTGCTGTCATATCTATCTATATATATATATATATACGTATATATATATGTTGTTCTCATATCTATCTATCTATCTATATATATCTCTATCTATCTATCTCTATCTATCTATCTATCTATATATATATATATATATATACCCGCGCTTGGCAGCTATGGCAGTTATGAAAAAGAAAAGGAAACATTTTAAAAATAATATAACATGATTGTCAAAGTAATTGTTTTGTGTATTTGGCAGCGTCACAAAGTTTTTTCGTCTAGCTGCATCAGAAAATGTACCACGACGTCTGACACGCCTCCTTTTTACTGTTTTCTCACAGCTTGGATTGCTGCTGTCATATATATAAACACACACACACACATACATACATACATACATACATATATATATATATACACATACATATCTTCATATCTACATATCTATATACATATCTACATATACACACATATATATATATATACATACCTATCTACATCATATATACACACACACAAATTATATATATGTGTGTATGTGTGTGTGTGTGTGTGTGTGTGTGTGTGTATATATATATATATATAATGTAGATAGGGGTGTGTGTGTGTGTATATATATATATATATACACATACATATACTTGTGTGTATAGCTTTTATATATGTGTGTGTATAGCTTTGGTCACTGAGTGCAAAGAGAAATAATAAAATATAGTCTATAAGTTATTAAACAGTAAAACATTAACGTTTTAAGAATTACAGGTACATTGAGCACTACTGGAGTGGTTTGGGTAAACTACATTTTAAAGACTGTGTAACACAACAGGTAAGTAACTAACAGCAGCTAAAATGTATATGGATCATCTCTCGGTAGTAGATCCCTTTTGAAAGGCTACACGACGGCTGTGGTATAGAAATTACATTTTCTATGTGAGCGTTCAAATTTGTGCCTCTGGTAATGTGCCTTACCGGCATTTAAAGAAAATTAGTTTTGTGTCCTCTGCAGTGTTAAGCGAGAAAGGCTTTGGTTTGGGATAAAAGGAAAAAAGGTGTAAAGAAAGGAAAGTTGCCCTTTTCTTTTATATAGTATAGAGATGTGTTCGCTGGCGTTATGATCGCCTTTTGAGGACAGTCGCGTGGGTCTTGTGTAGACTGGTGAGGCGTCCCGCCATTAATCGGCTGTGATGGCACTGTCAGTCCTCTACTCGTGTGCGTGTCTTCATAATCCGGGATGAGAACCTCATAATCGTATACGTGCAAAAGAAAGTGTCAATCGCCTTAATATTATTTTGTCGTGGTGTAGAAAAGGGGTCCGTGTTTGCACTTGTCTGGGCTATAGCGCAGGGGGAGGATGAAAAAAATTAAAAGTGCTCACTTTGACTTAAGGCAGAAGCGCAGTCAGCGTCTCAAAGGCGGCACAGCTATGCGCGCTGGCTGCTCGACTTTTGCTGGGCAGGAGACCACAGTTTTGCAGACACGTTCATGATATCAAAAGTCTCAGCGCTCTTTGGAGGTCATTCATATATTATATATATATATATATATATATATATATATATATATATATATATATATATATATATATATATACCCGCCCCTCGCAGCGGAGAAGTAGTGTGTTAAAGAAGTAATGAAAAAGAAAAGGAAACATTTTAATAATAACGTAAAATGATTGACATTGTCTTGAGTGTTGCTGTCATATATATGCCTGCCTAAATAAGTCAGCCTCGCTTTGCTCTTACTTTATTTACCGTTCATTTAATCACGGCTAGTGGCGGAAAAATTATAAAATGGAAGGAGGATGGCTTTACCAAAACAATTATTGATGGCGAATCGATTATTCATAAAGCTTGAATTGGTGATCTGTTTTTCTGTGTTAACCTCATATTTTTCATACTTCTTCTCAAACTAAGGTGGTGCGAGGGTAAAATGAATCGGGATGCGCTGATCAAAGTAATCGGTGTACCAGGAAATCATGCATTGACAAAAGCTCCCCTTTGCTTGTAATGCAAAGTGTGATTAAATGCATTATTTTTACGCGTTATGGAGCACATGCATCGAAGCTTCTCAGCTGTGCTTGTGCTAAGAAAAGGAAAGATTTTAAAAATAACGTAACACGATTGTCAATATAACCTTTTGTAAGTAGTGCCTGGAGGATTCAGTGTGGAGAAACTCTATAGAGACAGCGTGTGTATTAACTTGTGGATTTTTCTGTATTTGGTGGCAGTGTGACAAAGTTGCTTCGGAAGAGGGCGTTAGCTGCAGAGCTCAGCTCAGAGCCAAATGAGATGAATGGGAGGGGAGATGATGACGTGACTCCCACCCGCCTTAACTGTCAATCCCCACAAACACAGTCTCTCGGAATTTGCATAAGCACACCCCTTCACCTACAATTTTAACTTAGTTATAAAGTGATCAAAACTCTCATTTATATCCTGCGTCCTCTCATTAAACTTGTATCTCGCATTACCTGTGGGCATGTGAAACGCCAGCGGTAGCCTGTCTATGAACTTAATTTAAAGTTTTGGTTTACACCTTGCTTTCTTTCCGAGGTAGCAGCAGTCATGAATATGGTAGTATATGTCACTCGCTTGCTTCTTATTGTTTCGCTGCCTTCTCAATTATATAATGCATGTTTTCTTAAGCGCTTTTTGGAGGTCTTCCTGGTTTTCTACGCACTGCGTTGACAGTCAGTTCACGTGATTACGTGAGAGGCGTGATGATGTCACACGAAACACCGCCCCCCCACGTCATTCCAGCTCAACTCCATTACAGTTAATGGAGAAAAATACCTTCCAGTTATGACCATTAGGCGTAGAATTTCGAAATGAAACCTGCCCAACTTTTGTAAGTAAGCTGTAAGGAATGAGCCTGCCAAATTTCAGCCTTCTACCTTTATGCTCGCGTTCGTGCTTACGCATAGAACTTTACACTGATGTCTAAACAGCAACAGCTTGGACTGTTCCATTTACCATGAAATTTTCATCTGCTAGTTGAACTTGCATTTAACTAGATGTTTAATGGTGCCATGATACTCTGACCAGTATTTTTGCTAACACATTTTCTGCTATATTACCATGAATCAACAGGGAGTCCAAACCCATTGGTACAGTCTAACACTGAGTCAGGTGACAAATCTTAAACTGATGTTATTTCATTGAACATGTTTAAGACAGGTGAAAGTGTAGAGGAAATGCATAACATATTGTCACTAGAACAATAATCATACATTGTCAAGTTCAGCACAGAACACCAATAACTGCAACTGTATACCCTCATTTCCCAGTCTTCATGACAACCTCAGTGATGAAATAGGCAAGCTAATGGGTAAAAGTCATCATAAGAATTATATTTTTAAATTAGTGAGTATTAAAATGTTTCCAATACCAGGCATTTGCTAGTTTTAGGTTAAATCTGTAATGAAAATAAAAAAAAACAGAAATGTCTTCCAAGACTTTTTAATACTTTATATTGTGTCTTCCATAATCCTTATGAGGATTTAACGTATGCAGTACATTCTTACAAACAAAGTTCCATCCACAGCAATGTCAAAAGGTAACGTTCTTCATTCTTTTCTGGTTTTATACTTTACATGTTTCTTATAGGTGGAAGGCGTATCTCCATCTCTCATCTTCTGAACTCCTTTAATGGGTTATCACACATGCACACTAATGTTGCTCCTGTGAGTGTCTAGACCTACATATGTCTGGTCTTAAAATAAAAGGAAGCAGAAGAGGCTTGGAGGGATGTGCAGTTTTTTAGTTCACTTTCTAGTGTTTTAAATTGCTCTTTGGTTAGTTTTTTTAAAGGCTCGGAGTAAGCTGTGAGAATAGTTTGAGCAACAAATGTATTAATTATTAAAACACTGAAGTTTGATCATGAAAGAATTTATTTTTCAGCTGGCCTAGAAGCACCTACACCACTCAGTGTGTTGTTACTGCAACCATCAGTTGTGGAATGTAAATTTAAAATGATGTTGGTGCTGATGACAAGGTATGATAATTATGATTTTTTTATGGTCAGGCTGTAATTTAATTCATAACCATAGTATAACTTGACTTACCATGTATTATAAGCAAAAGAAAACTGGTTTAATTGACATTATTCGTTTAGAACTAGGATTTCTACACTTTCCAAATGCATATTAGATAAAAAAAACTCCAGCCCTCACTGAAATTAAATTTGACATTTTCATTGTCTTTAAAATACATTGAGAAGGGCATTACAGTATAAGGGCAGCACGGTAGCACAGTGGCAGTGCTGCTGCCTCGGAGTAAGGAGACCTGGTTTCGCTTCCCGGGTCCTCGCTGTGTGGAGTTTGCATGTTCTCCCATTGTCTACGTGAGTTTCCTCCCAAAGACATGCGGTTAGGTGCATTGGCGATTCTAAATTGTCCCTAGTGTGTGCTTGTTGTGTGGGTGTAGGTGTGTGTGTGTGCACCTGGCAGTGGGCTGGAGCCCTGCTTGGGTTTTGTTTCCTGCCTTGCACCCTGTGTTGGCTGGGATTGGCTCCAGCAGACCCCCATGACCCTGTAGTTAGGATATAGCAGGTTGGATAATGGATGGATGGATTACAGTATAAAGAAATTGATGTGAATTGAAAAAGAGGGTAAGCAGTCTTAAAAGACACCTCATGGTAGTTTCATTTTAGATGAAAGAATTTGAGAGTTAACTGGTAAAAAGCTATAAAAGCCCACTATGGCATGAGATATTATGACAGCTGAAGAGTTAAAAAAAGCAAGCTGATATTTAAGTCCAAGTTCAATTTATTGTCACATGTACAAAGTAAACCAGTTACTGAAATATTTATTTATACACACTATAAAACAAGCACTTCTACTTCAAGCTGTTGGCTGGTTTAAATGTATGGTTTATTACTTTTTTAAGTGATGTCTAGCAAGCAGAAAGAGATAACCTTCATTTCTTGAAATTGTAAGTATCACAGCATTTATCAAAAAGAAAAAACAAAACCCTTTCTAGTCCAAGTGGCACTTTAATTTTCTTTTCAAGTGAATACGATGCTTTTCACTTCTGGGAACTGAGATAAAATCCTGTTCCACTCTGAATGATTGAAGTCAATTTTATCAGATGAAAATTCAGGGGCTTGACTTAAATTAATTCATGTGATCACATCCTACTCCCAAATGGACCACCATGCTCTTCGGTGAAGACAACAAACACTGATAGTTTTCAAACTAAAAGTATATTTGAAAAGCAAACAGAAAAATTCAACAATGAATAATCAGCCCATATGAAGGAGAAAAGTATGAAATTTAAAGACAAAAATAAATTGAAGCATGAAGAAACTTACTGAAATGTAAATATGTGGAATTAGCATATTCTTTAGTTATAGCATTGCACTTCTTTATTTTTATACTTCCAGTAATGAAAACTACTTCAAATGTGTCCATATTCTGGACCACCTTAATTTGGTTAGTGATTATAGCTTGTCTTCGAAGTATTGGCCACAGTGTAAACCATCCCAAGATGGGACATCCATCCATTTCAGGTCCCATTTCTTCACTCATATCTACCTACTCTGCTTATGCCAGTACACTTTACAGGAGCTGGAGCCTATCCCAGCTACATTAGGTGCAAGAAAAGAAACAAATTGCAAAACACACCATATTCAGTCATACAGGACCACTTGATTTTCAATATTTAACCTAATCTCTGTGTTTTTGGGATGTTGGTGGAGAATAAAGTACCCACAGGAAAAGGAGATATGGACAGTCTCTTTAAACTGCATTCACTCTGAGCCCAAGACTTTGTAGGTGAAAAGCAGCAACACTGTGCGGGCCCTGCTACAAATGTAAAATAATAAATAATATTTTTCTATTTTTTTTAAGGTGACAGTGTGGCATATTAATTAACACTGCTGCCTCACAGCTTTTAGGATTTTGGTATAAAGTTCTGGTTCATGTTCTCTCTATGGTACCATAGATACATAAGCCTAACTTAATAGCTCTGACACAATTTTCTGGCAGATATTCCTTCAGAACCTCTTTGGCAGTGTAGCTTAGACTTTTAGGTTGTGGAAGATCCCTGTTTAACATTCCTGTCAGGACACCTGAACTATGAAGAAATATGGTTCTCTTTATGGACAGATTTCTTATATAGATTAAAATGTACATCAATAAATTTTCATTTTCTCTGTTTGTGGTTTGAAAGTAGACTATTTGTCAGCAAACACCGTTGCTGCAATAAACAAAATAATAGCTTATTCATATCATAAAGATAATAGAATATGGGTATAAGTATATCTATATATGTAGATGAAAGATAATATATGAACAAAACACAACATAAATTTAAATTATCATTTTCCCATTTCTACTATAGCAAATATAAGAACATAAAAAATTTGACAAACAAGGGGAGACCATTTAGTCCATCAGGTCTGTTTGCTTAGCCAAAAGCTAAGCTGTCCCAACATCTCATCCAGATTTTTCTTAGAGGTTGTCAAATTTTCTGTTTCAACTACATGTCAGAGTAGTTTGTTCCAGAGTCTCACAACTCTTTGCTTGCACTTAATTTCCATCAGTGTCTTCTAGTACATGATTCACCCTTACATCAAAAGAATGTTGCTGGATCTTCTTTTTTTATTGACTTTAAGCATTTTCAATACCTGGATTAAGTCTCCACGCAATCTCCTCTGTTTGTGACTAAACAGACTTAATTCTCTAAGTCTGCCAGAGTAGGATATGTTCTTAAATCCTCAGATGCACCTGGTTGCTCTCATTTGCACAATGCTGCAATGCCTTTCTTGTATCATGGTGACTAGAACTGCACACAATGCTTCAGATGTAATTTTATGAGTGCATTATACAGTATATTTTGGGTATAATGCCCCTTGACTTAAGTTCAACAGTTTCTATGATATAACCTAACATTTGTCTTTTTAATTGCTGCTATGCATTGCTTAGTTGATGAAAATGTTGTGTCAACATAAACCCCTAAATCCTTTTCAGATTTTGCTTCTTGGTTGACAGTGTCTCCCATCTTGCATTTTTAATTGAGATTCCTTTTGCCCACGTGTAGCACTTTGTACTTTTTTACATTAAACTGCATTTTCCAAGTGTTTGTCCAGTTCTGGAAGATGTCCAGGTCATTTTAAATTATTTTTGTTCCCTCCTCAGTGTCTGCCATCCCTCCAATTTTAGCATCATCTGCGAATTTAACAAGTTTACTAACTTTACCAGAATCAATGTCATTACTATAAATCAAAAAGAGTACAAACTTATGAGTATTCCTTTCCATAACTGATGTGTAAAGAATTTCCCAAGGAAACATTATTTATACATGACTGGCTTTTGAATGCTTTCATAAGAGTTATGGATGTGTGTGCACCACAAACTGTTTGAAATTACTGCACGGCTGGTAGCAGCTGCTGTGAACTAATGGAACATGAGTTTGTTTTTGTATTGAAGTTTTTTGGAGAAACCTGTAATAAAGATTTCTCTTTCACTCAAAGTTATTACTTTGAGTTACACAATAACCAGAAATGCAGGGTGGTCCCGATCTAATTATGCAGATCCAGATCGTCTGGATGACTTTGATTTATGCAGGGACGATTCCAGTTCGGCACGAAGACGATTCTTCATGTCGTCAGTTCGCACACTTCTCGATGGTCCGTGATTTTTCGGGTGATTTTCTATGTAATAAACTTAATAAGTTATAGCGTAATGAAAATAATAATTAGATCAGGACCACCATATACAAATTTACAAATCAGCCTTGAAACACAAAGTACACACATTTCAATCTGGCTGAAGAAATTCAAGATTAAAAGAATGATGGAATTGTTTTTAGCATCGGAGGCTTATTATCAAAGGCAAATAACACATTTTTAAAAAGAGTGCTCCTCTTGCTTGTTAATCTAAAAAAAGTCTGCCTAATATAGAGAATAGAGAAATGTCATGCTAAGGTGTCTTTATATGACCTCTGGGTGACTTACATCCTTCAATTCTGCAGAAGGACATATCTGAATCAGGATGTACAGCAGTTTTAAATCAGATCATCATTAGCAGGAATATCTTTTGATCTCGTGCAACAGAAAGGTGGATTTCAAAGAGCAAAGATAATTAATTCAGTAGTGAACATTGGGAGTCTTTACAATAATTTGGCTTTACTGCATCTAAATTAACATGTGCTCTGATGTAATTCTAGTCACAGATCATGCTATCTTGTACTGTAATTAAAGCTAAACAGCAGCAGCCCTCGAGGGACTAGATGGTTTCAGGCATCCAGATAGGTTCCTGTATAGAAAGATTTCACTGTGGCAGTCATGTGGCAAATTTAACCTCAGTGAGATTGTAAAAGCTTAAAGGGTGGAGTGTTACAATTTAATCACCTACTCCAAGGTGTTTCTATGAATGCACTATGTTGATGCTAAGCCTGTTCTTATTTCTTCTCATGCTAGCTGAATAGTAATTACCTAGGAACTTTTGGTTTAAAATAGTTTCCCAGGTAGGTCTGCAAAATCAGTTCCATGAGGAAAGTTATCAATCTCCTGTATTAATTTGAAATTAAATGGGATAATATGGATGGAACTGAATTACAGTAACTGTATTAGTTTACCAACTTGAGTTGTGAGCTAAAAACTAGAATGGAACACCTCCTCCATCCGTCTTAATTCTTATGTAGTGTTTCAGTTTTAAGTGGATTTTTCAAGAAAACTGTATAAGCTTTAAAGTGTACTTTATTTGTGTATTTTGTTTTACTGCATAATGCAACCTTTTGACATTCCAGCTTAGTTTTTTGTGATCAAGCAAATATATTCTGTTCCTTAGCTTTTGTTAAACATCTTCTTATTCTTTCATCTGCATACGTACACTATATTGGCAAACGTATCAGGACACCCCACCACATGCAAATGATTCAGTTCAGGTATTTCAGCTGCATCCATTGTTAACAGATGCATGATATCAAGCTGTGAAGAACATTATCCAGGAGCCTTTCCTTACTGTGAGGGACACTCACAACTTGGAAGGACAGGAAAGATAGTGAGCACAGGGGATTGCCTCCCCCAAATTTCCAGATGGCAGCAGTGCCCAGGATTCCCACAGGGCATCGTGGGAATTGGAGGTCGTTTGGCTCTGCCCTGTTGGGTCCCATGGGTGCCACCAGGGGGCACAGAGAGAATTTATGATCCCTGTTTTATTAGGCTTCAGCCTAAACTGGAAGTGCTCCTGAGCCGTGATTATTGGACACTGGAAGTACTCCTGGGTTTCACCTAAAAGAAGCCGTCTGCCTCAACTTTGAGAGGCAGAGTCACGAGGAAGGAGGGCAAAGCTTGCAAAAAGAATTCTGGTGTGGGAAACAATTCCCTGGAAGAGTTTCCCATAAACAAAAAAAAAAAAACCTGTATTGCATTCTCACTTGTGTCCAAGCTTTGTGTTGGGTGTTTGTGAAGATGCAGCGCCCCATGGTGAGTACACAAACACATAGCCATGCATCCCACAATGACAAACATTGGCAGTAGAATGGGTCATACTGAAGAGCTCAGTGACTTTAAAAGTGGTGCTGCCATTGGATGGCACCTTTGCCTCAGTGTGTGAAGGCAGTATATGAATCTTCAATTTTCATGAAGCGTTAGGCCATGCAAACTCATAGAGTGGTGCTGATTTATACTGAAACACAAATCACATGAAAATCATCTATTCTCCATAGCATCACACACAACAGAGTTCCAAAATTCCTCTGAAAACATCATCAGCACCAGAATTGTGCATCGGGAGCATCATTAAATTAGATTCCATGGCTTAACAGCTGCACACAAGTCTAATATCAGTATGCATAATGCCAAGCATCATCTGGAGTAGTGTAAAGCACGGTGCATTTGAACTTTAGAGCAGTGGAATTATATTCTACTGAGTACTGAATCATACGTCAATATCTGGCAGTCTGATGGATGAATCTAGGCTTGGCAGATGCCAGGAGAGCACTACCTTCCAGACTGCATAGTGCCTTCTGTAAAGTGTGATGCTTTTTCTGCTTCATTTTGACATTTTTGATGTACCATATTTGTTTTTTTTGGAGTGTTTGGGTTCCCATATGGTGTTTTTAGGGTGTTATATTCAATTAAGTCATTTCATTTTACTTTCAGTTTTGTTTGGATTAGTTAAAATATTTTCATGTTTTGTTTTTGTTTTCCTGTGTGTGTGTCGTCTTGTTTTCTATAGGCAGTGCTATTTTAGTTAGTCTGCAGTTGGTACTGAGTTGCTATTTTGAGTATAATGCATTAATGAATCATTGTACAAAAGACCATGGATAATCAAACAAAGCTTTGCTTATGTTTCTGATGATTTGATCGTCTGACTGTCAAATCTTTTGCTTCTGATTTTTGACAGTAGTTTAGTTGCATATTTTGGTTTTGGCAACTCGATTTATTGATCTTTCCGTTGTGTAAAAATGTGCTGTAGAAATGAAAGTTGTTATTGCTATTACATTTAAACCTTTTGCCTGTTTCTTGACTATGTTTTCATTTCCTGGTCCCTTATTCTTAAGACTGCTATGTTTTCCTCTTGGCAGAACATTACTGAAATAGCTTTTTTTGTAGGACCTTATAAGTTGCATATACTTCAGTGTTTCAGACCAACTGTCAATATTTTTACCATTTTGGTATTTTTAAACAATGTCATAAAGTCTAAAATAAAATAAAGACCAAACAATGCACATTTTAATTTTGTCCAAATTTATGTATTTGCTCCTGATTATGTAGAGAATATGTGTTTTCCATACCTGCTTATCCAGAGCAGGGTCACTAGGAATTTGGAGCCTATCCCACCAAGCAACAGGTACAAGTCAGAAACAATCTCTGGGTTATGAAGAGAATATTAAATAAAGATTTTTTCCTTAATATTGGTTTCTGATTATCTTATTAATTAAAAAGTTGTGCAGTGCATCCTGTAGATAGATAGATAGACAAAAATAAATACATTAGGCCCACTTTATGTGAAATTAAATTCTATAAAAAATGACCACCATCAATAAGATACATAAAGTATATAAGCTACCTTATAGGTCAGTAGTCATAATTAAGCTTTACAGAGTTGTGGGAATGGTAACACAATTAAACTTTCTTATTCCAATTTCAAGTAGTCATGCATGTTAATAATAAAGCCTTGTGAAACAATAACCATGCACATAACCTGTGTAACTGCCCATACCGCATTGTCTGTAGTCAGAATCTCTGTTTTGGTGACCTGCATTAGTGGCAGATATTCATTTCAACTAGTTTTGTTAATTAGAAGAAAGTTGTTGCTACTAATGCAACATAATTTTTATTCACTTATGATTCAGGACTCTTAAGTGCTTCATTATGTCTTAACATCTGAACTCTCAGTTTTCAATTGCTCTTTTCAATAAACAGTATGGTGCAAGTAAGAAAGAAACCTACAGCTAACAAGGCAAACAGATCCTGTTTGTATTTGTGCTCATCACAAAGAAATAGTATCATAAAAACATTTGAAAAAAAAACTATAGGAGGAAAGTGAAGGACTACAAAACATTTCAATGATGTTCATACTAAAGCAAACATCTCTATATTAAATGTCTCTAACAAGGAAAAATGGGAGCGCTAACAAGACACAGAGTTAAATAACATTTCTCAGTAACAACAAGAAATAGTATCTAATTTAGAAATTGGTTGGAACAAAAATCTGCATTCACTCCTCCCATTCTTGACCAAGAATTGGCCACCCAAGGTTTGGTCTTTTAAAAGCTACTAGCCGAAGCCCACCGTAGCATACGGCGGTGTAAGAATAGGAACGGAAAATGGTGAGAAAGGAATTCAGTATAACAAAGGTTAGGAAACCACCGTCGCAGTATAACGAAAATAGCAAGGAGCGAAACCAATGCCAATGGTCAAGAAAGTACCTTCCTGTAGCAGGCTACGGAAAACATAGACATATATAGATAGACACCGCATTCACTGTGTTGCCCAGTCGACACAATAAGTCAGAGTGTCAGCCTTATTGCGAGTGGTAAATGTGCCATTTAAACTAACACAGGTAGACGTGGAAACTGGGTTTTCTGATGAAAAAACAATAACATTTTAAACAGTATCGTTTATATACAACAGATTTTGGCGAATCGTTTACATGAAATTATTTATATTCATTTATACACTAATAATGGCAATTATTAATAATTATTATTATTAAATAATTCCTCCTGTATAAGTAACATTTCTCGGACTGCTTTCTTCCATCTCCAAAACGTTTCTAGACTTCGTCCTGTTCTTACGCAACACAGTACTAAAGTATTGGTTAATGCCCGAGTCACCTCACGTATAGATTACTGTAATGCTATTCTATCAGTCATCCCACAAAAACGTATCCATCGCTTACAATTTATTCAAAATTCTGCTGCCAGGATAATAACCTGCTGTTCTAAATCCACTGAACATACTACACCTGTTCTCTCTCAACTTCACTGGCTCCCTGTTAACTACAGAATACAATACTAAATACTGCTCTTAACATTTAAAGCTCTCCACATCCTCACTGATCTCCTACAGACTGACACTCATCTCGCTCACTCAGATTCTCATCTGCAGCTGTACTTTCTGTACCACACATCAAATTCTGTGCTATCGGAGCTCGAGCATCTCTCATAGTGCTCCTCAACTCGGGAATTCTCTTATCTCTCATATACATCAGCTCAATTCAGTAACACATTTTAAAACTACCCTCAGCACTTATCTTTTCACACTGGAATACCAACTGTGAATTTTGCACTGTTACTGCCAGTTATCTTTATTTGTTTGCTAATTATTGCTGTTTGATTTAGCCTTCTCTTTAGCCCCAGGCGGGGCTCTGTCATGCATTCCCAATGACGCGAGAGGAGGGTTAGAGTGGGTGGGCAGGGCTCTGTCATGCGTTCCCCATGATGCGAGAGGAGGGTTAGAGTGGGCGAGCGGGGCTCTGTCATGCGTACCCCATATTCGGGTGACTTGGTCGATTATATATATATATAGAAAAGCAGCCGGTATCAAAAAGATCAATAAAAAGTCAACGTGGCTCTGTGGTTCATATGGACTGTAGCAGAGACTAAAACGACTGAGGCTGTGTTTGGTGAGGTGTTCCATGCGGGCACATGAGCAGGCAGTACGCATGCCTCAAGAGCGAGGGTGGACGCAGCAGGAGAGTTAGAGTTGGTGGGCGGGGCTCTGTCGTGCGTATCCCATGACGCAGGAGGAGGGTTAAAGTTGGCGGGCGGGGCTCTGTCGTGCGTATCCCATGGTCTTAGAGTTGATGGGCGGGGCTCTGTGAGTTGGCAGGCATGGCTTTCTGTCTTGCGCTCACTGTCTTACGTGCCCTTAGTGAATTATATATATAGATGATCTATAGTTTTCCCTGGAATTCTTAGAATTATCTGTATGGGGACATTGTGAAGATATTGAAGGAATTCTGGTACACAATTCACTGTAAGACATACTGCAAGGATATAAGAAAATGCCTGTAGCTGCGAGAATATAAGGTGTTATCAGGCACGGGTAAAACGCATGTCGAAAGAATTCTCACAGTCCAACGGTTCGTTTTAAGAATACTTAGTGAAAGTTAAAAGCAAATAATCCAAATAAGAATAAAAGAAAAAATAGTTATACACGTAGAATAAAAGGCAAAAAAAAGGAAAAATGTATCTTCTATAAACTTAGCTTTTCTTGAGTACTATAACTGATAACTTTAGTTATTTCTATACTTAAAGGTTCTTAATTTCTTATTCTCTACACCTTAAGTGTATGGGTATGGTACTTAAATAAACAAGTTTTCTTAACGTGTTACTTCACACATTCAAAGAGCCCATCAGCTATCAAGCATATTCACGTGCACAAGCACGAGCATGGTTAAAAACCGTATGCCTCTACATTTACACCTTACACATGGCAAGGCTGTCACTAACTGAACAGTAATATTTGCTTGAAGTTGTTAGAAATGGGAAGTATATACCAATATGAATCTATTTACGGGGGTTTTAGGAACTTCCCATAGATTATGCATGTCATCCAGTAAATATTCATAAAGTTTATAGAAACTATGAAAAGGGCTCTTACAATACCTATAGCACATGTGAGTATACCATTCACTTATGACCTAACACCACCTATATATATGTGCATATATGAATATTGTTCTGCATATTTTTTATTTGATTTGATATACATTATTAATCCCTAAGGGGTAATTGTCTTTTCGCATGACCTTTGAGGGTTTAGAGCATGGGGTCAGCCATTGTACAGCACCACTAGAGCAATTTTCAGGTTAAGGGTCTTGCTGAAGGGCCCAGCAGAGTAGGATCCCTTCTGGAAGCAATGGGATTTGAACTGGCATGCTGTTTGTCTTTTTATGGTTTAATTTTACTGAATGTTTTGTTTTTTTTAATGTCATGTTTTTATTTTTCAAATTACATTTGTAATATTGTAAATCATGCTGGGCTCATAAGTAATTAAGAACAATAAACTGAATTGGAAAAAAAAATATGCTATATATACCTTAAATGCACATTAGACACACTTCTTAATGCCATTAGATGTTAGACAGCACCGTAATAATGAAGTCTTCTGATGGCAACATGCAGTGCCTATAGCAATTACTGTGTTTCATTGACCAATATTCTTTCAATAATTTTAATTGTTCATACAGAGGCAAAAATCATCTGTAATGACTGAAAGACCCAGTAAAGAGCTGAAGAAACCAGTAACTGGTGGCCAGGCTTTGACATATGAGAAAGGCCTTTATTTCAGTGGGGCTCAGACAGAGGTAAGAAAAATGCAGTATTAGCACATTATGGCAGCAGAATAATTGCATGTCTGTCATAATTCAACAGTTCCAGGGCAATCTAATTTGCCCATTCATTAAAATTAACGTATTAAATTTCCTATAAAAACTCTTCTTTTCTCAGTTTTTCAAACTATTTGTGTAAAATACATTACAGGCCTCATGGGGATTCTACACAGCATGGGTACAAATAGGGAAGCTTGATAAAAAAAACACCACAAGCAAAATGCCACTCAGGCTGATATTTTCTGAAATAATTATGCACTTTCTCACAAAATGCCAATATAAGGCTTGTGGCATGTGGTGAACTATGTGGTATTACAGTCTCATAACTCTAAGGTCCAGAGTTTGATTTCTGAACAGATTTGTTTATTTCTCTGTATGTGTTGTATGTACATTCTGTGTCCATGAGGAATTCTCTGTGTATTTTACATTCCTCATATATCCTAAAGATAATTATGTCATGTTGATTGCAAACTCTGAAGTGATCTGCTGGAAATGAAAATAGATATGCGCCTGAGTTTGCCCTGAGGTGTGCTTGCAGTTGATGTTCTTCTGTGCTGCTTCCTACTTCAGCCCAGTGCTACACGGATAGGCTGTATCTCTCTGCAGGTTCAGAAGACAAAGGAACCAATTCATGTTCCAATCTGTGATATAAGAATGAGAAATAAAAAAAAATAAGTAGAAAACATCTGGCCAGCACTACCTGGTTTTTTATAACATAAAAAATAAAATAAATGCTGTATATACAACCTCCATAATACTTGTCTGCCTTAAAAAAACAAGAGGGCTTTTATGACGGTGGAGTTTCGCTCCATGCTCCTACTTCTATTTTTGGGAGCCTCTTGAACACGTATTGTTAATAACACAGCCAGACTGGCTTGGCAAATGAGGACAAAACACACACAAAGCAAGTGGATGGTGAAAAGGTGCTCAGTGCTTTTATTAAAATAAATCAAAACAACAGTGTCCAAAGGTGCAGTGCAAAATTCCTAAATAAATAATACATAAAAACAGGGGATATGTGGAGGTTAAAATGATCAAATAAATAAATAATCCATAAAAACAAGGTTAAAACAATTGGCAGGATTCTGTCTTCTGTAACATGCACAGTGCCTTTTCTTAAACCGATGCCTCCTCTGTTTATCCTGGAAGGGACCTCGCAACAGAGGAGACGTCCTACTGGCAAGTGTAGTCAACCGTCCACTATGAGTCTGGTTCTCTACTGGTCCATGGCTATACAGTAGGACTCCTAATTTGGACTCAGGCTCAGGTCCTCGCTGGACCATGGCTTCAGAGATGGTGCCCATGTGAACCTTGACTTCTGCTACCTCGCCACTAGTAACTACTACTGCAGGCCCTCTGGCTCTGGGAAATCACTCAGCCAGAGTGACCCACTTCACCAACCCCGAACGACGACCATACGCTCAAATTCAGGGGCTGTCATCCAGGCTGCCTGCCTGTTTTCCCTCTATCTATTGAGCTTCTTCATTCATTCATTCGTTCGTTTCTTTGTTTTTTCATTAACCCCAGCACCAACTCCCTCCCTGCCTCCATCTATCCATCCATCTCTTAACCTCCTTCCCTTATCCTCTCTCTTGCACTTGCACTTACCTTTTTAAAATGTGTATGTAAGTACAGCTGTGGTAAGCGGAAGCCAGTTAGGGTCACAAGTGATCCTGCACCTGTACACTAAGTGCAGGGTTATCTGCTCCCGCATCACACATGGTTACCACTTTCACCCTACTACCACGCCCCCCAACTGAAGATGCGAGTCTGTCGATTATTTATTTAAAAGACGCCAATCAGTCGTGGACTTCATTTAACCACAGTTTTATCTTTACATGTCCACTTGACAAAAAACAACAAGTGCCCACCACCAGAGCCAATTAAAACTATTAACCTGTTATGTAAAATAATGGCTAAGACACTCTTTGCATTAAACACACATCAGTCATGATGCCAAGTTTTAATTAGCACCAATAACATTTTGATGACAAGCAGGTCTTCCTAATTATTAAGGTTACTAGCAAAATACCTGCGCTTCGCAGCGGAGAAGTAGTGTGTTAAAGAAGCAATGAAAAAGAAAAGGAAACATTTTGAAAATAACGTAACATGATTGTCAATGTAATTGTTTTGTCACTGTTGTGAGTGATGAGTGTTGTTGTCATATATATATATATATATATATATTTACACACACACACATAAACATATATATATATACATATCTATACATATACACATATATATATACATATATATATCTACATATATACACATAAATACATACACACATACATACATACACACACATATATACACACAAATACATATATATATATACATACACACACACATATATAAACATATATATACATATACATACATATCTACATATATACACACACAGCTATTTCGTATCAGTGCAATACGCTGCTTGTTAAAACGGATAACCCCCGCTCTTACGTGCAAGTCTGCGTGGATATTATGAACTGAATTTAAATAGAAGGAATTTTTATTTAGTCGACAGAAATATGTTTGGTAGGAATGGTAAAAACAGACAGGAATATTATTCGTGAATAAATCAACTCAAACCTTAAACAACTTATAATATTTTGCTCTCCATAAAAATTTATCCTGTCTAAATTATACAAGTTAGAAATAAAGTAAACGTTAAAAGAACAAACATTCACATTTCTTTACTCTTATGTAATTTTATATAAAAAATAAACTTAGATTTTAAATATCCCAAAAGATTTTGCTCTCCATAAAAATATATCCTGTCAAAATGATACAAATTCAAATATGAACATGCTGCATAACAAAACCTAGAAATATAAATAAAATGTGTTCCTTTCAGCAATAACAAATCAAATCATTCAGTTGTCTTTGCTCATATGTCATTTTAGAGCTGGACGCCTGGCATCTTTTTTGGCCACAGGTTCGTTTATGTTTGGTGTGAGGTTCTGTGTTGTGGAGATTCTCAGGATGGATTGCAGGTGCTCATCAGTGAGGCGACTCCTGTGTGCTGTTTTGTTAGTCTTTATCACTGAGAAGAGCTTCTCACACAGATATGTGCTACCAAACATGCACAAGGTTCGAGCCGCATGTAGACAGACTTTTTTTGTTCTTCAAAGTCACCAAAGCGCCGTGCAAACTCAGTGCGCTCAGTTTATCAGCAAAGTGCGATTTGGGAACACCGTAGTGACGACTTGGTTTAACATTACTTGGCAACAGGGAAAGTGGGGCAAGTGCACTGGTGCATTTGTGTCTCCCATAAAAGCAGCTTCACTTGAAATCACTTTGTGATTGTGCACGGGTTAAAACGTCCGCTGAAGTGTCAGATTCTTATTTAATTATGCTGCTTTCTGTATCTTCTGCATTGCATTCAGGTTAACCTGATGTTTTGTCTCATAGTGCCGTCTTAGATTAAATTCTGTAATTACAGCCACATTAGCTCCACAAATGAGACACACGGGTTCAGTAAACATATACTCAGCCTCCCATCGGTTTTAAAGGCTCTATTTTCAGAATCAACTTTTCTCTTCAGCATCGTGTGAGCTAGCCGCAATAACTTGATTAACTCGGTAAGTGTTGGCAAGGCAGCTGAAGCGCTGCATTATGGGATCTGTAGTTTATTGTGTTACCAGCGCTTCATATACCGGGCTTTAATAACAATAATACAGTATATAAAATGATCTCGGGCGGATATAATTACACGGGCGGATGTGGCCCTGCCCTTGAGTTTGACACATATGGACTAAATAGAACTTGAAAAGATATATTTTTCAAATGTGATCGCGCAATTCAGATAGAGTTGACGCGCACTACAGCCTGCATGCCTCAATAAGTCATCCTTCCCTCGCTCTTACTTTTTACCGCTCATCTAATGAATACACTGAGTATGGCTTTACCAAAACAATCATTGATGGCGAATAAAGTATCCATTATTCGAGTATGTAGATCGGGTTATATATATACATATATATATATATACCCGCGTATCGCAGCGGAGAAGTAGTGTGTTAAAAAAGCTATGAAAAAGAAAAGGGAACATTTTAAAAATAACGTAACATGACTGTCAATATACAGTATTTGTTTTGTGAGTGTTACTGAGTGTTGCTGTCATCAAGGATTTGATTATCATTATTTCTTTCAATCAGGTTCGTATTTGTAGGATGTGTTGTGTTCAAGTTACATTCCGTGTTTGTCAATCGTTGTAAAGATGACAGGTTTCATTCATCGATTCGTTTCTTACTGCATCAATAAACAGCTCGTCTTCTTCTTTATCTGAGACCTGACACACTGCATGCACGGTTTTTTACACTGTCTTCCTTTAGCGGGACATTGACTTTTTCCAACGTGTGCTTTGTTTTGGATTTATGAATATGCTTGTATGTATCAAACGCTTCATATTTATTGCTGCCTTTTCAATTGTGTAATTCGGTTTTGTTCAGCTCTTTGGAACTGTTGCTTTTATCTGTGCACTGCGCCAGTTCACGTGAGCCGCTCGGTGTACATGCATCGAAGTTTCCCAGCTGTGCTGGTGCCATCTCGTGCTATGTCCATGGCTGTATTTAATGTTACCTTAGTCCTGGCACTTAAAACTTTCTCTCGCAGTTTCGCTGAGTTTGTACCAAACACCACCCTGACCATCTCATCTTCCTCTGCATAAGCACAGTCCTTAACCCGTGAATATTTAGTGGGAGTTTGCTATTGGATTGCCGCTGACGGACGGCCTTATATGGGCAGGCACTAAATTACAAACGCCAGCGCAGCCTGTCTATGAACTTAATTTAAAGTGTAGGTTTACATCGTGCTTTGTTTCAAGTAGCAGAACTCATGAATATGGTTGTATATGTCACTCGCTCGCTTCTTATTGTTTCGCTGCCTTCTCAATTATATAATGCATGTTTTCTTCAGCGCTTTTTTAGGTCTTCCTGGTTTTCTATGTACTGCGTGATTACGTGGGAGGCGTGATGATGTCACACGAAACTCCGCCCCCACGGCGTTGAAGCTCATCTCCATTACAGTAAATGGAGAAAAACTGCTTCCAGTTATGACCATTACGCGTAGAATTTCGATATAAAACCTGCCCAACTTTTGTAAGGAAGCTGTAAGGAATGAACCTGCCAAATTTCAGCCTTCCACCCACACGGGAAGTTGGAGAATTAGTGATGAGTCAGTGAGTCAGTGAGTGAGTGAGTGAGTGAGGGCTTTGCCTTTTATTAGTATAGATACACAGAAACAATCACAGCACCAGTTGCTCCTTGCTTTCTTACCCATCTGCCAGTTAGTATTGTACTTGTTTGTGTTCATTACAAGTAATAATCTGATTTAAAAATGGTGCTTCCATTTTTTACAAAGCATGTATGGTTTAACACTAGAATTACCAGAGCCTACGAAAAAACTCATAAACCCAGCCCACCTTAAATCCCTTTGCACCTCTCCATCAGCATCTTTTGTCTTCTAAATGTGTCGACAAGCCCAAGCAGCCTGCTATACCATCACCCCCACCGCCTCATAATGGGCAAGAAGTTCTCCCATTTCCTGCCTTGATTGATTATCTGGGAGTGAGCTACCCAGAATTGAAAGGGGAAATAATTTGATGTGTGTTTTATGTCAACAACAATCTGTGTAAACTCATCATTAAAACAGAAACATGTTTTAGTAATTAATAACAAAATGTAGACATGAGCTGTATAATGTGTGATGGCTGATGCCCAAATATCAAATAAGCACTTTCACAAGAGGTGCAAGTACAGTATGCGTGGTGTAGTGGTAAGATCCACTGATTTATAATCTGGAGGTCGTAAGTTCGAAACCGGCTCCTTGGCAAATTTACTGTTTTGAGTTAGTGAGCTGTTCTTATTGTTAATATTATACAATAAAAACATACATTTGATTTCTGTCTGTAACAGCCAGTGTAAATTTATAGTACTTGTAAAAGTTACCATTTTTTTTTTCACTTTTATTCTCTCTGTCACAATCACGATTCTTTTGTACTCTATGACACGCAGAGGAAAGAATAGTACAGAGCGGTCAGTTCCACGCTATATGCAATCATCAGATTCAAATGTTAACAGTTCCCACACACCTAAGGAGCCGTCCTTTCTACGTTTACAACATGTGTGCCTGTTGCAATGTACACACTTCTCTCTGTGCTGTGGTTACTATTGCACCAAAGAGGCTGGGGAAGTGGCAGTCATGGAAGAGAAGCTTGTCGATGTTGCATCCTCTTTTGCTTTATTCTTTGCCTTTTCTTGTAAGAAGCTATGTCAAGTTCCTCTGCAAGGTGAGCCATGAACACTCTTCCTTTCTCAGTGGCCCCCGTGCATGCCTTGTACAGTATATTTGCGTTGATTGCTGCCAAGTCAATCAGAAAACATTGTCACACTAATGCAATATATTTTGAAAACGAACAGCGTCAGATCAGGTGTGAATTTATACTGGCGCTGTTAGAGTCAGATCAGAAGGGGGGTGAGGGAGAGCGTGAACGTGACTGAGAGAATCAGATTGAAAAAAGCTAACTTTTAGAAATGCCGTACATTTACAGCTGATCTGATGCTGTTCATTTTCAAATAATATTGCATTAGTGCGACAATGTTTTCTGATTGATACTATTCAGGTTATAAAATGATTTCTTCAAAATGTCACATATATTTGTCTCTTTCTTTTTTTTCTGGTGCTGCGTTGACCTAGTGCACCAGAAGGCGTGAGTTTATTCAGTGCGGCAGGAGCATGCAGGTGGCCAGTTGCTTGTGCTATAACAAGCTTGACTTGGGGGTGTTTAACACACGTACTGTACAAGGCATGCACAGGGGCCACTGAGAAAAGAAGAGTGCTCATGGCTCACCTTGCAGAGGGGCTTCATCATCACTTCTTAAAAGAAAAGACAATGGATAATGAAAAAGAGGATGCAACATTGACAAGCTTCTGTTCCAAGACAGCTGCTTCCCCAGCCTCTTCAGTGTAATAGTAACCACAGTACAGAGAGAAGTGTGTACATTGCAAAAGGTACATTTGTCGTAAATGTAGAAAGGACGGTCCTTGGGTTTGTGGGAACTGTTAGCATTTGAATTTGATGATTGCATATAGCGCGTTACTAACCTCGTTGTACTATTCTTTACTCTGCATGTCCTGGAGTACAAAAGAAACAACCCAATGCACCCAAAAGTGGACACTGGCAAGATGGAAAAAAAAATCACAGTCACTGATTAAAAGCACAAAAAGGCATGTGAATGAATATGAATAATGTTGCATCAGTGCCACAGTGTTTTCCGGAATGTACTATACAGGTCATATAGTGAGTTATTCCAAATATCATATATTCCTATATCTCTGTTTTTTGTCAGTGCAGCTTTGACATCATGGACCATAAGGTGCATACTAATTCAGCATAAGCAGGAACACTCAATAAAACTGAATAAAAAACAAATTCAAGTGAGATATGAAGAAGGCAGATTCACCAGCATTTGTGTGTCAGCTTTTATCCCTCCAGATCAGATCATTTCCAGGTCCATTTTCTCAAAACACCACTCACATCTGCAGTTATTCCCAGTTTCAGATAAAAAGTAACTGCGTCAGATCTTGGTGGCTGTTGTATCGTGATCGTGACTGAGAGAATAAAAGTGAAAAAAAAAAACTTTTACAAGTACTATAAATTTACACCGGCTGTTACAGACACGAATCAAATGTATGTTTTTATTGTATAATATTAACACTAAGAGCAGCTCACTACTCCGGCCTCCGGATTATAAGTCAGCAGATCTCACCACTACACCACGCATACTATACTTGCATCTCTTGTGAAAGTGTTTATTTGATATTTAGCCATCACACATTATACAGTTCATGTCTACATTTTGTTATTTATTACTAAAACATGAAAAACATTTCTGTTTTAATGATGTGTTTACACAGATTGTTGTAGACACAAAACACATATCAAATTATATTTCCCCTTACAATTCTGGGTAGCTCACTTCCAGATAATCAATCAAGGCAGGAATTGGGAGAATTTCCCATTCTGAGGCGGTGGGGGAATGATATATGAGGCTTCTTGCTGCTTGGGATTATTGATAAATTTAGAAGACAAAAGACGCTGATGGAGAGGTGCAAAGGAATTTAAGGTGGCCCGGATTTATGAGTTTTTTCATTGGCGCTGGTAATTGTAGTGTTAAACCATTATAATGAACTATAGGTTGGAATCTCATAGAATTAAAAAGCTGTTTTGAAAGTCATATCCACCCCTGTTGCTTATCACACATAAAAGAAATCCTGGAGAAAATAAGTATCTTTAAGTATTTTATAGCCTTCCTTTTGAAGACTGTTTTGTTCTTTTAAATGCAGTTTTCTCCAATGTTTAGAAAAAATAATCATATCCAAATTTACAGTAAGATATGTTACAGTTTCAAACAGGTTTAATATATTTCAGAGGTGAGGGTGCTGGAGCACTAGGTGCACATGCCCCTCATGTATTCACACATACAGGGCCTGAATGGAGAAAACTTTCACACACAGCTTTGGGAATATGAGAGGAAAATTAAGAAAACCCTGAAGGACACAGGGAGAATGTGGAAACCCTACACAGACAATGATTAGACATGGGATCTGAACCCAGAGTGCTAGACCCATGAGGAAGTTATGCAAACCATTGTGCCAGCAAGTTGCAACATACTGTAAAAATGAAAATGATGTGTACCTTTACAACCAGCATTGAAGTAACAATAGCGATTCTTTTGTGGCCATTACTATACTTGCCTTCCCAGATGTGCCCACAGGTAGTAGAAATGCCCCTTTTTGTCAATGTAATGCTCAGGGTGTGATCACTAACAACCTAAATCTGTTTGGCCAAAAGGGCTGGTGAAAGCCATGAGCTTAAACTTACTCAGGAATTCAGAATGTTTCTATTTACTGTGGCTCCTGAGCTATTCATGGTAGAATATAATTAAGCAGACAAATTCTTGTATGAATAGGCCCTCTGCTTCTATGTTGACTGCAATTTTTTAGAGAAGAACTCAATGAAAATTGATTTTAATGCCAGCAAGTACTCTCCTGTATGTTCTTGAAGTGTCCTTACAATAAGCTTTCAACTTATGAAAATTAAATTATGTATAAATGCAAAATTCTTCTAAACAAAATTTAATTGCAGTGATCAGTTATTCACATTAACACTTGCATTCAAAATTATTTTATACAACATAATTATAATTGTTTTGTCTATCTCCAGTATGTACGTAAAATATATTTTACAATTTTAAGGATATAGTTTACTGTTTGCAGTTATTACTGTGGAAGTCTTATTGAAGTATTTTCCTTTAGCATGAATGATGCAAAAAGGTAAACAAACTGAATAAAATAAGGAAGTAATTATAAGAAATATATGAATAATATATAGAAAATTAGTACAAAATATATTAATGTACAAAAAATACTTTATTGCCGTAGCAATGTCATTTGCATAGAATTTGATATTTTAATCTTAAAGAAATAAGAAATTACAATATAAGTACAAAAGTAATCATCTTTACCAGTCAGCCTTCAAGTAGCCAATTAAAACACACACACACTTTTAAACATACTTATTAGGCATATATACTATAAATTCAAGATGATGATTTCATGCGTGTCAGTAACAAATTGGGTAAGTATTCTCATGAATTCTGGTAGTTCTGGGTACAGATTTATACAGCTTTCTTAAGCACAAAAAAGGCACGAAATATGACAAACATATTAAAGCTAAAAAGTGATGTCTTTATTATGTACAAACTCTATTTTGGTTCCCTTTTCAGAGTACCAATTTGGTGTATTTGCACTATGAACCTTTTTTTGTTTTTTGTTATTATATATAGGTTACTTGTCACATCTCAGGGAACAGGCCAACAGGTCAGAAATATCTCAGCCAAGCTTCACTCCATTGTATCCACTGCGCTGGAAGTGATTACACAACTTATGAGGGGCTGTAAACAGTTTTTGTATAAAGTATGTGCACATACATAAAACATGACATGTTTTTTCCACCATAAAAAGGCAATTTTCAGCAGTGTCCTCCTACTACTAACATAATCAGAGTACTTTAATGCAGGAGTGTCAAACTCTGGTCCTGGTGGGCCGTAGTGGCTGCAAGTTTTCATTCTAACCCTTTTCCTAATCAGCGAGCAGTTTTCACTGCTAATTAATTCATTTTCCCTTCATTATAATAGCCCTGTTTTTAAGGATGCAGTCCTTTTGAATTGATTTGTTTCTTCATTAAATGAAAGGCAAACAGAAATTAGATGTGAAATAAGCCAACAGATGACCAGCTAAATCGGAGCATCAAACTCCAGCCAATTTCACTCCAACCTGTTTCTTAATGAGAAACCAATTCTTGCTAATAATTACGCTCGTTATTTCATTCCATAGCTTGTTGCTGCTCTCATTCTGCCAAAGCAGACATTTCCAAAACTGTTGATTTTCTTTTTTTTTTTCTATTTTCTAAGAACACCGTCATGATGTTTTGGTGACCTGAGAGATCAACCTTATTGAGGCTTTCACCTTTCTTTATTTTCAGATATTGTGTAATGGGCACAGTTGAGCTGCTCATGTGGCGGCTCATTTTATATCTCGTTATTTTTTGGCTGCTAATTAAGGAAAAAGAAACAACTAAGGCGGGGGTCAGCAACTCCAGTCCTAGAGGACCACCCTGGCTGCAGGTTTTCATTCTAACCCTTTCAGAATGGGTGACTTGTTTTTGCTGCTAAATGACTTATTTTGAACTAAATTTAATTGACTTGCTCTTGGACACTCAGACCCCTTAATTGTTTCTCTTTCCTTAATTAGCAGCCAAACAATAATGAGATACAAAATGAACCAAAACAACTGGTGTCCATCATACAATATCTGAAAATAAAGAAAGATGAAGGTCTCAGGAATGTTGATCTGCTTAGGTCCCCAAAACATTTTACCAGAGCTCTTAGAAAAGAGAAAATCAACAATTTTGTTGTTTGTCTGCTAATGCACCACGGAAGCAGCAACAAGACATGAAATTAAAGAACGAGTTTAATTAATGACAGGAATTGGCACCTCATTAAGCAGCTGGTTAGAGTGAAATTGGTTGGAATTTGAGTCCCTGACTTAGTTGGTCTTATGTTGGCTCACTCAGTTCATGTTTCATTTCTGTTTAGGTGCTATTTAAGGAAAGAAATTAAGCAATTCAGAGGACCAATGAAGAAATTCAGGGAAACAAATCTTAGAAAACTTAAAATTGATTCAAAAGAATTAATTAGCAACAAAAACAGGTCAATAATTAAGAAAAGGGTTAGAATGGAAGCCAACAGCCACTGTTAGAATAAGGGCACCTATGAAGAATTAATCTGGTTTTCTTAACCATAAGGCATTAAATTCCATTAATGCACAAGTGTTCTGTGAATGATGTCAAGTTGAGATTGACAAACGTCATGGCTCGGTGACCTGGGTGAACCCATGATTCATTTATTCTAAGGCAAAGTAGCTTTGGCCGATGTGATAGTACTACACATGATAGATGGGTTGTTGATAAAGTAACTAGCTGAACTCTCAGTTTTTCATATGGCCTGTACTATTCATTGAAACAACAATCATATCATTACATGTACCATATGATAGTGGATATTTTGTCAGATGCTGGCACTTTTTCCATGACTCCCAGAATGCACAGGAGAGACGCTACAATGCCATACATGCTCTTGCACATCCAGCCTAGCACGCAATACATTTGGAGAGAGGCTGCTCTAACAGCCAATGAAGTTCTGCAGCATTGTGATTGCATACGTACAAGGTTGATTAACATGGTCTATATGTGGTTTAGGGTGGCAACCATGCAGGATTCAAGACTCATTTCTGTACAGAATGTTATTCTGTAAATAACATTTGAGCTATAGAGTGCCTTTATGTGAAAAATTGAATCATATAAAGACACGCTACAGCTCGAATGTTATTTATTTGGATCACATAAAGACGCACTATAGCTTGAATTTTACTTATTGGAGACGCCCTATAGCTCGAATGTTATTTATTTGGATCACATAAAAATGCGCTATAGCTCGAATGTTATTTATTTGGAGACACGTTATAGCTTAAATGTTATTTATTTGGCACGGACATGCTCAAAAAATACACATGTAATGCCACAAAAAGTGCATGCAGACACTTCATTTCGCTAGCATTGGTAAGAGAATGTATCGTGATACACTACAGAGCTATAGCGCGTCTTTAAGTGAAAACAGCACTGTCAGATGGGGAGGTGGGGTGCATAGGGAAGGATACTGAGTGCGACTGAGAGAAGGAAAAGTGAAAAAAAAAAAAACAAAGCTAACCTTTACAAGTATCATAAATTACACCGGCTGTTACAGACTGAAATCAAATGTATGTTTTTATTATAAAATAGCAAGAATAAGAGCAGTTTATTTCTCAAAACAGAGTCGTGAGGGATCGAACTCGTGACCTTTTGATTTTCTCAGCAGCTGATACCTTTACGTCACCGTGCCAGTTATAGTGAATTTACGTCAGTATGGCCTGCTGAGGCGGCTTTTTTTCTGCAGTTACACTTTAGAATAAAAGCGCATTTGTTCTGTTATATTTGTACCTTCTGTGAAAGTGTTTCTTTGATATTTGGACTTCAGGCTTCATACATTATATAGTTTATGCCAACATTTTGTCATTTACTACTAGAATATGAAAAATGTTTCTGTTTTAAAAATGTGTTTACACAGATTACTGTAGAAACGGAACACACATGAAATGCGTGTGTTCCAAACAACGATCTATTATTTCCACTCTAAAACTCCACTTCACTCCCCGAAAATCAATCAAGGCACGAGCTGGGAGACGTTTGTGCACATTCTAAGTCAGTGGGGGGATGGCTGCCTGCAGCTTGAGTTTATCAGCACATTTAGATGACAAAAGATGCTGGTGGAGAGCTGTGAACGGTTTTAAGAAGTGATTTAAGGTGGGACGGATCTACGAGTTTTTTTGTAGGCTCTGGTAATTCTAGTGTTAAGGATGCTGTATCTATTTATAACATAAATATCTTAGGAGTAAAATTGTTTTTCAACCAATTAGTCTGACTAATGAATCTGCAGTACCATTTGCCCAAGGTGAGAATCTTTAATTATAGCACATATTTTATTTTGACATTTATTAACATCACAGCTCTTTTATAGTTCAACAAGTGTCAAGTAATGTATATTATGGTCATATGAGGTGTTATTGTTGAAGCACTTAGACAGATACTTTATTAATCCCAAGGGGAAATTAACATACTCCAGCAGCAGCATACTGATAAAAAACAATATTAAATTAAAGAGTGATAAAAATGCAGGTAAAACAGACAATAACTTTGTATAATGTTAATGTTTAACCCCACTGGGTGGAACTGAAGAGTCACATAGTGTGGGGTCTGTCAGTGGAGCAAGACAGTAACAGCCGTCTGTCACTGAAGCTGCTCCTCTGTCTGGAGATGAGACTGTTCAGTGGATTCTCCATGATTGACAGGAGCCTGCTCAGCGCCCGTCGCTCTGCCACGAATGTCAAACTGTCCAGCCCCATGCCTACAATAGAGCCTTGCATTTTTTGCATACAATTTCACAAATTGGCAGCATAGAAACAGAAGTAAAAAGAACATCAAGCAAGCAGATATGTTTTTTATTAGATAAAATAAAGTTATACATTTTAATTCCAGTTTACTATGGAGAGTCAGACATGCAAGTAATGACTTCACCATACTCTGTGTGCAAATACCTCTACTACTTAAATCTCAGTAATTGATGTTAAGTAACATCCTCGATTTTTAACACAGCATACACAAAAAATTTTGAATGTCCTTTCTGTCTTCTTTTGTGTGATATCCCAAATATTGATACCAACAGTCAGACCATTTGAAATGAGCAATGAGTATTCTCTTAGTCATTCATTTATGCAGGTGTCAATGGACTTGATTCAGTATGGACCTAATGTTTTGAGTATAATCTAGACTGACAGGTATCTGTAACGTGAGGAATTTACAGTACCTAACAGTTTCCACTGTTGCTTCAGTGGTCCCCTCTGTCAATTTCTGTCTTTTCTAAAGTTTAACATCAGTTATTTTGTTTTTGTCACTTACAGGACCAGGTTGTTGTGTTGTCACTACACCACTATGTTAAAACTGCCACTACATTGCTATATGTATCCTTACTGTCTATGTCAACCAGGTCACTCACTCTGGAGTCATTACAGTATTAGGTAATCTGTGTGGTTTTATATTAGATTTTAAAGTCATAGGTTTACCCCAAACCTTTTTCTATCTTTTGTGTCATTTTATTTCCACAACAGCTATATGCTAAGACCAACCTTTTGTGACATTAAGTGGCAGTGGCAGGGTAAAAGCTTTCACAATGTCAAAATTGTCCAAATCATTCCGATTCATTACTTAACACAGGCCAAAATGACACATTTGTAATTAAAGAGAGATTTCAACAGATCTTTCCAACAAAATTTTGTTTAAGCTCAAGCATTAACACTTTTAGTAACCACAGCTTTTTATATCCATGAGTGTCAACATCCGCGATGTCATTATTCTAAAGCTTTTTGCAAAATCTGCGTAATAATCTGTTATGTGTGCTGCTAGATCGCTTCACAAATGAATTAGGATATGATGCAGTTCCATGATTCAGGGCATTCTGAGGAGAACACATAATTAAAAGTAGAGCCCTAATAGACAACATCCTAACACAGAAGCTGAAATATATTCCTCTGTTAGCCTTAGATCATTAATGTAAGCATTTCATGAAGAGTGGGGTGATTGTTACTTGTCTGTAGTGATTCTGGTATGTTACTGTGGTTCTTTTAGACAACAGCATTTTGGTGGTTATTGAAACCATACAGCTATGCATGACAGACAGGCAAGTAGTTTGTACACTTGCTTTATGGACTTTTGTTTTTTTAAAGTCATTTTTATTGTGTTTTTCCACACAAATAGCAAATATTCTGGGTCATGTGGCACATAGAGCAATATTTAGTACTGCAACTTCATAACTTTAAGGTCTAATGTTTGATTTCTGCATGGATCACTGTTTGGGTGTATTTGTGTACATTCTGTGTTAATGAGGAATTTTCTGTGTATTTCACTTCCTCCTTTATCTCAAAGACAACTATTTTAAGTTCATTGATTACTCTGATTTGATCTGTTGTAAATGAGTGTGGGTATGGGTATTACTATTATATTGTATATTATATTACTGTTATATTGCATTGATAATTACTTATGTTTTGTTCTGTGTATTTTGTTCTATTTACCCCGTTCTTTTTGACACCCACTACACGCCCAACCTACCTGGAAAGGGGTCTCTCCTTGAACTGCCTTTCCCAAGGTTTCTTCCATTTTTCTCCCTACTAGGGCCTTTTTTGGGGAGTTTTTCTTTGTCTTCTTAGAGAGTCAAGGCTGGGGGGCTGTCAAAAGGAAGGGCCTGTTAAAGCCCATTGAGGCACTTCTTGTGTGATTTTGGGCTACACAAAAATAAATTGTATTGTATGCACACAAGTGTGCCGTGAAGTGCAGTGAGTACACGTAATGTTCACAGAACATAGATTCTCAAGTTCAGTCCAGGGGTACCACTATAGCAGCAGGTTTTCATTCCAACCAGTTTTACAAATGAATGCATCAGCCTTTCTTTTAATTGATCTAAATATTTAATTAGCAAGCATTTTTCTTGAGTTATTTTGCATTCAGAAATAAGTGGTCGTATGATTTTCTTTTTCATTCACTTTTTTCAGTGGACATTAATCCCTTAATTGTATTCAAATAATGACAATTAGTAATGAGACACACAGATACGTGTGCAAGTGAAACAAAATGCTAAAGGGGAGCAAACACTTCAATGTATGCTAATTAGTAAGAAAAGGCTTATATAGCCAGAACATACAAAGGAGTAAAATCTCCAAAAGCAAGGTAAAGGAAAAATAAAGCACCTCAGTAACACAAATGAAAGAGGTTCTCGGGTTATGACACAGTTCCATTCCTACAACAGTGATGTAACCTGAATTTTGGTGTAAGTTGAAACACACCCTAGCCTAAGTCACTTACCTATGCTAACGCATTTGCAAAATCGTAATATAGAACATAAAAATACAACTAAGCCAAAGAAAAAGGACCTAAATATACTGTACTCTACAATGTACTGTAGTAACAGAAAAAATGACAAAAAATGAGTGTAAAAAATTCCTTACCTTTATTCCTTCTGATCTCTTTACAATGTCTAATTTCACATTCATCGTGATGGCTTTCCCCTTCTTCGAAGCACTACCATCTGAAGACTCTGACTTTCATTTAGGAGCCATGATAAGGGCCAAAAAGTCGCCAAACAAAGCAACACAAACAGAACACTTCCTTCTCCTGCAACCAAACTAGTTTGCCAACTCCATCACTCATACGCCACATTAATGCATATTCTTCCACTGTGCGCAACCAGACTAGTTCGCCCACGTTGTGTGTAAGTACGACTCTAACGGCGTAAGCTCAAAACGTATGTCAAGAAGTTGTAACCTGAGGACCCCCTGTAGTTGTTTCATTTCAATAAAAATTTAGCAAACCTATTTTTTAATGTCTGGATTGATACATATAAGGTAGAAATTGAGAAATACCAGCTTGCTTAATGAAGGCAGGAGTTAAAATCAGAACATGTTTGGAATGACACTTGCAGTTAAGGTGGCCTACAGAACTGAACTTGAGAACCATTGAGGTAAAGCATTATATTACTAACTAGCCACTGTACCTGTCAAAGAAAGATAACAGAATAACTAAAAAATATTTTCTATCTCTTGTCCTTGTGCCTTTCCTCTGTATTTGTGTGTGTGAACAACTCTTAACCAGCTCTTCCTCTCTCGTATGCGTTCCTGTAAAGCGAGCTTCTCAGACTCTGTCACTATTTTTGAGGCACTTTTGTCACCTCCTGTCTGGTTTAATACTTTCTGTGTTTGAAGGTGACTCTCTTAGCATGCCACATACTCCTTTATTCCTCCTTCATCACCAAAGCCAAACTAACCAATTAGAATACTCAGACAGACTAGACAAAAAGACCTTAGTGTTTATTATATTGTAGATTAACACACAAATGAACATGACACTGAAGTAGCTGCTGTACTTAGCAGTCAGTGTCAATTTGTACCTGTCTTTGTAGTGTTTGTCATGAATTGTCAGTATTTGGAGACAATTTAGAGGGCAGACTCCACAGAAGAAAAGAAATAAAAATTAAACAATAATAGAAAGTTAGCCATTTAAAACATATAGCAATAAATTCAAATTTCTAAATTAACGATACATGTAAGTACACTACAGCTCTTTTCTAATTGCAGATTAAGAACAGAAGGCCAGCTAATTAAACAATTAGATGTACTAGTGAGCCATTAATTTGTAAAACTGATTGGAAGAAAAGTTGCAGGCATATTGATACTCCAAGACTGAACTTGGGACCACTGCTCTAAATTACTGACCATAAACGTCTCATGTACTGTATCTTTTACCTGGATGAGTCAGTTTTGAACCAACCATGTTGACTTTATAAAATTAGCTTTTTTACAGAGTAGCATAATTTTCTCTATAATAAATACAAATAAAATTAAAACATTAAGAAATTGTATTTCACCATTGTTGTTGTCTGCACTTGTCTTTTCCATTACATTACATAAAAGTACAGTAAAAATCTTTTTATGCTATACACATATGACAATGAAATTAAACTATTCAGATCTCATTCTATAATGTATACAGTAAAATACGAATGAGACTGTGAAAATTCACCTTGCATGTAAAATGGTGTAATTTCATTTTCCTTTTTATTTCTTTGATGATTTATAGTAAAAGTTTATTTCTCAGTTTCTGTTTTCATTTGAGAGATATTAAGTCTATGAAGAATAAAATAGCTTCAAACTATTCAGATTAAATGCCATTTTTGCAGCATTTTTAATTTCCAAAAGATAAAAGCCCCTTCACTGCAATAATATTGACAGCTTCTATAATATTGATCATCAAAAATGCGGTCAGAATTGGGAGAATTCTGGATCAAATAATATTCCCGTCTAACAGTGTTTCTTGAATTCTGACACTCACATGCAATGATGTCAGTCAGTCATTTTCCAACCCACTATATCCTAACACAGGGTCACGGGGGTCTGCTGGAGCCAATCCCAGCCAACACAGGGCACAAGGCAGGAACAAATCTCGGGCAGGGTGCCAGCCCACCTCAGGAAACACACACACACACCAAGAACAATTTAGGATCACCAATGCACCTAACCTGTGGGAGGAAACCAGAGCACCCGGAGGAAACCCACCCAGGGAGGACCCGGGAAGCGAACCCAGGTCTCCTTACTGCGAGGCAGCAGCGCAACCCTTACTCCACCCTGCAATGATGTTATTGTGTCAAATTAGCATTTTTTGTTTGTTAAATTATTCTGTAACTTTGAAAATGTAAAGTTTTTTTTTTTAAATTACAGCAGCCAGCTGTGATTTATTATTGGATTATTGTAATGAAAGCAAATTTATGCATGTACAGTACAGTAATCCCTCCTCGATCGCAGGGGTTGCGTTTCAGAATGTGAAAATCCGCGAAGTAGAAACCATATGTTTGTATGGTTATTTTTATATATTTTAAGCCCTTAGAAACTCTCTCACACTGTTTATAAATATTCTCAGCACAGTTATACAGTAAACCCTCGTTTATCGCGGTTAATCTGCTCCAGACAAATAAATGAATTTCCATGAAGTAGGATTCTTTATTTATAAATCTAATATTTTCGCAGTTAGAACATAGAAAACCTGTTTACGACCTTCTAAATACGTTTTTTTAACATTATTAGATCCCTCTAGACATGAAATAACACCCTTTAGTCAACAGTTTAAACTGTGCTCCATGACAAGACAGAGATGACAGTTCTTTCTCACAATTAAAAGAATGCAAACATATCTTCCTCTTTAAAAGAGTGTGCGTCAGGAGCAGAGAATGTCAGAGAGAGAGAGAAAAGTAAACAATCAAAAATCAATTGGGCTGTTGGGCTTTTAAGTATGTGTAGCACCGCAATAAAGCCGCCGCAATGAAGGGATCAGTGTGAAGGTAGTCTTTCAGCATTGTTTAGAGGAGCGTCCGTATCTTCTAAGCAAACAGCCCCTTTGCTCACACCCCTTCCGTCAGGAGCAGAGAATGTCAGAGAGAGTGAGAGAGATACAGAAAAGCAAATTTCTAAATGAAACCTGCTTAACTTTTTTAAGTAAGCTGTAAGGAATGGGCCTGCCAAATTTCAGCCTTCTACCTACACGGGAAGTTGGAGAATTAGGGACGTTGGAAAGTTCAATATGGCGGCCAACAGTGGCATCATACCACTGAAATAAGTACGTACATCGGTTTCAGTTAGCGCAGGGAAGCCGCCTACCAAATTTCGTGAAGATGGGGCCATAAATAAGAAAGTTCAACATGGCGGACGTTGTTGACCATTATGTGTAGAATGTTGAAATGAAACCTGCTTAACTTTTGTAAGTAAACTGTAAGGAATGAGCCTGTCAAATTTCAGCCTTCTACCTACACGCGAGAATTAGTGATGAGTGAGTCAGTCAGTCAGTCAGTGAGGGCTTTGCCTTTTATTAGTATAGATTATTAATATATGGCTACCTTGTAAGAATACCAGGTAGGACCCCATTTTGGCTGAATTGGCAAATGCACTGCAAAAACTCCTTTGGTGTTCTGGTATGTTCTTGCATATTTTTTGGTCACACCTTAATGCTGCAAACATGCCTTTCCACTTTTTCTAGAACATGGATTTAGATCTGGGTGCTGTACTGGGTAAAAATGACGCTGTTCATGGAAGCAGCTCATGATGATGTGTGTTTTGTGACATGGCACAATATTCTGTTATTATTATTATTTCAGAAAAGAGTAGATTATAACCATACAGACATATGCAAAATCACCAGCAATGCGTAGATATACTTTAGTAATCAAATGAAGGCCAACTTGCATTAGGAGACATAATGTGCGCCAAGAAAATATTCCTCCCACCATTAGACTGCCACCAAAAATTGTCCCATTGACAAAATAATTCATGCTGTTTATATCAATACTGACATTTCCAGCTGCATGTCAAGATATGTCAGAGCAATTGACATTCTGTCCAATGTGTATTTGAGCAGTTTTGGTGATCATGACCACTGCAGCCTCATCTTCTTCATTCTTGGCTGACAGAAATCTCCTTTAAGGTCTGATGTAGTGTTTGTTTAAACATGGCCATCTGCTCAGCGTTGTTGTAAATAGCTGGAATTTGAATATTTGTAGCCTTTCTGTTAGCTTGAATGAGTCTGGCCATTCTCCACTGACATCTGTTATTAACAAGATGCTTTCATCCATAGAACAACTGTTTTTGTTTATCGTACCCTTCTCTGAAAATTGTAAAGACTGTGCAAAAAAAATGCCCGGATGACAACTATTTCTGAGATGTCAGACATCCCACACCAACAGTCATACCACAGTCAAAGTTTGTGATGTTGTAATGCAGCAGTTCTAATTACTGACCCAAAATGCTACCAATTTTGCTTTTACAGTGCTCTTAAAAAACAACAAATTCAATAATATGTTTTAGTTATTCAAATCATTTCCAAATTTCCTCATCTTTGTTTGAAGAAGTTTCCTGAATTAGGCAGTTGTTTTTAACTAATCAAGAGAGGAATTGAATGCAAGATAAACTAACTCACCTTTTATAAGCAAAACTCAAATCAGAATTAGTTGCCATTGTTTTACATAAGCATTTGTCCAAGCAATCCTACAGCTATTAAGTATGTGTGTGTATTTTCTGATCAGAGATAATTAACACTTTAGATTAATCTTAGACGTGGTTTTTTTTGTTTAGTTTTTTTCCCCAAAACCTGACCTTTGCAAAATTTCCTTGATTCTAGCACTTTAATTATTATATTATTCTCACAATGTTTTTTTCACTTTCAAAAGGAATGGTTAAATTTTCTATAGCATTACATGCAGTTGTCTAGAGGAGAAAAAAAAACAAAATTATTTATGAGAATAGGAAAAGCTGCCAACTATCTAAACTTTCTATGACCCTCATGATTTGCATGATTAATTAGGGTTAAGTTGCCCTTTACAGAAACAAACTCTTAAATTCAATGATGTCTGCCTGATGAATTGGAGACAGAGAAAACTCAATGATCTTTTCAATAATTGATCACTTGAAGAGGAAAACATTAATCATCATTTCTATTTTAGTTGCAGTGCAACATGCTTTCAAGTAAAATAAATTACAATCCAGTTTTATCATAACATATTAACTATTCTAAACAGGGAAAGTAATGAACATATTAAATGACACATTTTTAAAAAAGTGTTTTTTCCCTCTTTCTAATACTTAGCTTTCACGGTTATCTTTTTGCTGACTTGGTTTGAATGAGGTTCTTAAAGTCTGTTGTTGATTTGGGGTGTACTGTAAATCAGAATACTTTAACAAAAGTATTAACATATGTCTGCTATACTTACACTTCGGTTATATCACACATGCTGTATAGTGAATATCTGAAAATCATGAAGCAGTTTACTCTTGATGATGTTGAATGCCTCTGAGTAATAATTTAAACCCAAAAGGACATGTCAGTTTAGACTGAAATGCATAGATGCATGAGAAAATTGATGGATGGCTGTTGAGTAATGGGGAGTCCATCTCACTTTACTTAGATCTATACAGTATGTGCACTAGAAATGATTACCTTTATTGGCTAGATGTTTTCATTCCTTGCCAGTACCAAACATATTCAGAACATTTGTTGCCAAACATTATGCTTTCATACGAGTCTATGAGTGCAGCATTTCACAGTATCTCCTGTGGATTACTCTGTTTTTTTGCTTGCATATCTACTCCGAGCCATTGAATAAACTACTGATTCAAACTGTAATACATTTGAGTAATGAATTTCAGTTGTGATCATTCAATAAACATTCACTGAGGTAGCAGTCCTTGTGGCATACTAAAGACCACTCCAAGCAACAAAGCAGTGTTTACAATGTCTACAGTACTGCTGAAAACCACAGGGGCAAGCCTATGCAGGCTGTATTTTTCATTAACTGTAAAGTAACTGTAAAACCAGATAACAGTCAGATTTAATATCAAGGTAAATTAGCTAAGGAATTCTGACTTGTCATACACAAGTGCTTTGAAGACAACTTCAGAGCTTGTCGACTGGTAATTTCACCCTGAGTCGAGTGCTGGCTCTGTCACCTAATGCCTTTCTCCTCTCTCTCTCTCTCTCTCTGCCTGCAGACCAGAAGATCAATGATGTGAAGATATCTGATATCACTTTGTGTTTCCAGTCACCTAAACCTTCTGCCATTCCAGTCTTCCAACCCCCTCTGCCACTATCTTGGATTCAGTCTTGAGGAGGAACCTCATTTGAAAAGACATCTGTTACATATTTTGTCAAAATATTTTTGCAGCAAACTTCATCTATAAGGAAATCACCACTCAGTGCCTCAACACTTTATGCTTTCTTGTTTATTATTTCACAACCCCAATGATTCTGAACTTGACGAAATAGGTTTCCTAACTGTTGGGTGGAAGATAATCTGTTGTTTTACATAATTCCCAATGAATTAAGTATTCAGTGGATCCCCTACATGATATTTATAACAAGCTAGCCGTCCCCCACAGATTCACCCATGTAGAAGTGAAACAGGACAGCGAGGAATGCCCTGCACGGCTCCTCTCTCCTGACGTCACGCTTCCATCTCCCCTCAGCCTCTGTCTTGGATTAGTGCAAATATTAACTCCTACAAGCGAACTATGATTCTTAACGCAATGGAAGAAGTCGCAAAATCAACTGGAATGTTGAAGCAAATTCTAGAAAAACGCCCGACCTAAATCCGTTAAGTAGTTCTCTTGTTTGCTAACTAAGCAGAGTTAAGGCTACGCCCCAAGACTGACTCATGAGTGAGGAGGGCCCTGCACCCCTCCCCTCGGCCCGCTACATCTTTCTTGGATTTTCACAAATAAATTGGTACCGCAAGTGAACTATAATACTTAGCGCGATGAGAGAGAATGAAAATAGGAGTTTAAATCATGAAACTATGTGAAGTAATGCAAATTAGATAATGATCTAATTATCAGGAAAGAGACAACAGAAGTGGGTAGGAATAAACAACAAAAATGTCTGTGGCTGGTAGTTGCAGGCCAATTAGTTAGCAGGCCAAAAAAAAGGTACCTTTTAACAAACTCAGACAAACCTCAGTGACTTGTTGTTTGGGCAGAGTGCGTACTGTATGACTTGCCAAAGATAATGAGTGTTTCACAGGCATTAACAAGTAGAGACTGTGAGACAGAAGATACTAGCTGTCTCTCTAATTCCGCACACCATGAAGCTCACTTTCTTCTGCCAAATGCTTAGCACTGGTGTTTGCCTGGATACTATAGCATCTTGTGTAGGTCCTGGCAATTTGGCCACAATGTTGGGTATTCTTTTCTATAAAAAGTTGTGAAGCTTGCAAATGCGATTATAATTCTAATACTTGTGCCTTCAATAACACCAATCATATTTGCAAAACTACTGTAGAGAAACGATGGGTCTTGGAATGGCTTACTGCAGCCACTGGTGGAATAAATATCTATTGCATTTCCCAGAGCTTTCCAAAAAAAAACTTCATTCAGGGGACACTGCTGTTGTTCGCCTTTTAACATAGGATTAGAATATAAATGTTCTGCTTTTCGCTTTGCGCCCTCTCCCACGATAACCTATTGTCTATGAGGGAGGAGCGAAAGAGTAGATTTGTCAAAAATTTCCGGTTTACGACGGAAACTTAAGCCTGTTATGAGATGCTGATTAGTTTTTGAACCAAGAGAATGAGACATTCTAGAGGAACCATCAAATACCATAATTCTGCAATTAATTATGAATTCTTCTCATCAGTTGCTATCTAAATTTCCTATTTTATAATCAGAAAGATTAGCAGCACAGCGGTAAATAATTACTGAAATGTCATAGAATAGTTTGGGTAACTTGGTTCCTAGGGCGCAAAGCCTACTGACACTCACATCCGAATTTTTTAAACAATATATTTTGTTATTTCTAACTCACTTATTCTGTCAAAATACAGTTTATTTTAAATACTTCTTCATCACTCATTCTCTTTTGTTGTATGTTTTTCTCTGATGCTGAAGAAGATTTTGGTATCTTATGGAGATAATGTGTATTAAAGTGACAGGTTTGAATTTGCTGGCATGAAGAGCTGTTTCTATTCAGCTTCTAAAGTGGTAAGAAAATACACCATTACAACATATGACTACGTGCATCAGTCTTTTTGAGGAAGCCAGTGAGTGTCTTGAAAGCTCTTCTAACCAATATGTGTCCCCTCTCAGTAGTGTAAGGCATTTGAGGAACCAGTGCTCTCTCCCCACAGCGTTGGATGGAAGATCAACAATTGCTAGATTTGACTGCAAACTTACTTTAAGTTGTCAACAATGCTCATCTTCATTCATCTATAAATCATCAATTTTGTTCACAACTTCTTGTTCTCATTTTTCATAGCATTTATGTCCTTTTTTATATATATATATTTGTTTTTATTCAGATGCATTTCTTTATGTATTTATTAGGAAGATTGTTAGTTGTACTGTAAATATTTTGTCACAACCAACTCTTTTACCATGCTGATGAAGACAGTTGTAAATTTCAACTTTTTGATAACCACATTTTGTTCATTGGCATTATGCCTTTAGTTTGTTGCACTTACTTAGAGGGAAAATAAAAAAAGGTAAAATTAATTAGTTTTATTTTTGAAAATAACATTTAAATTGATATGACACAGTTTGTGCTACAAATTAAGGCTTTATTGAAAATACAAAATGTCCTGTTGATTTACTAAAACTCTCAGAGCAATGTAAGACTTTTACAAAACTAACTACAGTTGAAATCAGAAACATGACAAAGTCAGGAGGAAAGGTCATCTCCACTCTTACTGTTCCATCTGCAATATTTTAGCCTGTGGAGAAACATTGACCATCTGCCAACTATATGGCACGCCAATGCTCAGGAGCCTCACCCACCAATCAGAAACCTGCTGTGTATTTATTAGTATGCCCAACATAATAAGTAAAATGCCATCAATCATAAAAAGAGGCATCTGCTAAATTAATTTTTGAAAGGCAAATACTATTCTCTTAATGCTTTGTCAGTGTTTGTCATCAGAAATTAGTTGTTAAAGGTTTACACTAAGCAAAAACAGTTTTTATATATATTATCACATGTGAGGACATCTGAAGAGCATTGTAAGACCTATTTAAATGTTACATAGTGAATAGATAATGAGGTGACACCACAAACCTGTAGTCTGCTCTTTTCTTCTTTAGCCAACACTGATATATTTCTGTAATCCCACCTCCGACCTGCGAATAACTCCACCCCTTCTGATTTCCACAAGACTTTAATTCCAAAGACCCACCATGGTCCTCAGCTGAGTAACAGAGGCACACTGGAATAGCACAACCTTTGCCCTTTCGTTAAACCTCTGTTTAGGTTACCAACTTCCTAGTGTCATTAAATGGGATATTCCATTCTTAAATCACAACCCTTTTTACATGTGTTAGATTATTTATAATGTTTACATATCATCCATTCATTTTGCATCAAAAGTACTTAAAAAAAAATTCTAACACTGCTAACCAATAACCAGGTGGTAAAGAAATCCCATTGCAAATAAGCTAAATTTCACAGTTGAAGGAGACTTATAAGCTTATTGTAACTGGATGTGGCTTGTTGTGTCTTTTCAAATGCATCATGGTCTGTCTTTCTATCTGTCTTTCTTGTGCTCTACTGTATATCTTTTTTTAGTATAGTGATCAGATCTACAGTAACTAATGATTATGTTATATATATATATATATATATACAGTATATATATATATTGTCAGGGATGCCAGGGGCAACGACCCGGCCAGGATGCCGTGAGGGACCGGATGTGGGTCTGCCCCCACCCTGGATCACGTGGGGCCGCCTTCCTGGTTGCTTTGGGGGCCACGGGTTAAGGGCATGGAAGCCCCACCCTGCAGGGTCCCGTGGTCACCACCAGGAGGCGCCCCAATGCCTTGGGGACCTGTTCCCTCAGCACTTCCGCCACATCAGGAAGTGCTGGGGGGAAGATTAGGAAGGACACCCGGAGAGAGCTGCCGGGAGAACAGCCGACACTTCCGCCACGCTGGGGCGTGGCCAACGAGGGAATGCCGGGAGCCACCTGGAGCTCATCCGGGAGAGAATAAAAGGGGCCGTCTCCCTTCATTCGAGGCTGGAGTCGGGTGGAAGCAGGACGAGGCAGAAGAGAGAGTGGAGGCGGCCCGAAGAGAGGCATTTTGTGGCCAGGACTGTGTGTTGGGGTTTGTGCACTAATTGAACTGGGTCTGAGTGACCATATTATTGTAAATATTGTATATAATAAAACGTGTGGTGGTGAAGAACAACATGTCCACCTGTCTGTGTCCGGATCAAGTCCACTATATATATATATATATATATATATATATATATATATATATCCATACAGTGTGAGGTTAATGCCCCCTTGATTTTTGTTCAACTTTTTTTACAATGTAAACCCATGTCATTTTAATTTCATTTTTAAATACTTCTCATATGCTCAGATGATAAGAATGTTTTATCAACAAAACCCCTTCATGACAGCACCTCTCACTTTGTACATTACATTCATTTTGTTTAAATGTAGCACTTTTCTAATTAAGACTGCATTTTAGGAGTTTTTTTAATCAGCTTTTCTGCCTCCTTAGTATATTCTGTCCTCCAGTTTTAGTATCATTTGTAAATTTTTCTAACTGTGCTAGAATATCATTAATGTTCTAGAGACAGACCCCTGATGGACACCAACAAAGTTCTCATGCTATGTTCAGCATTCTTCTTTTATCTGTACTCCTTGTCTGAAGTCAGTTAATCAGCTTGAAATTCAGTGCTGTATGTTACTTCTGATGCCAATAACTTCTAGTTTCAAAATTAATTTTTGGCATGGAAATGTTTCAAATGGTTTTTGAAAATTAAATCCTTTTGTTTTTGTCTACTACTCCAGTTGTTCATTCAGAAAAGTGTAACAGATTAGTTTGGCAGGATCTTTCTCTCATAAATCCACTCTAACTTCTTTTTAAGTATTGTAACATTGCTGACAAGTAACATCAGTTAGGAATAAGTACCCCAAGTATGAGCTGGCATTACATCACCAGTGGCGCAGGTGCCTATATAAAGGACAAGCCTTCAAAGTTGCATACTTTTCCAACTATTGCAGCAAAAGGTAAGCAGTCCTTTTAAGGACAGAGAGCCACCTCAAAGAGCCATGTAAAAAGCAGAGAATCCATCCATTGCAGTGCTTGGCACCAACTCTAAATTAGTGTCAGAAGTGGGAAGGGAAGACCTACGGTCCGACATAGCAGAATACTGAGTTCCATGAAGACCACAAATGGACCTCCACGGCACTTCAGATGAGTTACTGAAGTATCCTGGGGCTCAAATCTGTAATCTGGAGTGCCGTTTTCAGCAGCAGTACTGGGGGAAGACAGCTGAGAGACTACTACCTTTGCAGCTCCACCACCGCTGCTCCATCTGCTAAGGTCCATTAGTTTGGGTGCACAGATAACCGGCGGAGCTGCATGCTCATGGAGGTGAGGAAAAGTGTGACATATTGAATTGCCAATGGCCCCAATGTGCAGGCAAAGGACAAGGCAGATTTTAGAGGCAATGTGAAGTGGCATTGGAGGGAGAGTCTGAAAATTGGGTTCCAGATGTAGAACGTGGTTTGCAGCTCCAGTTCAGAAGAAAAATAGCCAAGGGACAAGTACATCTGCATCTCCATACAAGGAGGATTGCCTGCTTTTTACAACTGACCGGTGTTGAACGCCTCTGCTGAACCCCATGAAAGTGCAGCACTCAAGTGGCTGTGCCATTTGACAACATGGTGCTAATGCTGACTGAGACTGCTGTCACTGTCCTGCTCCACTGACAAATTGAGGAGATCGTTCCTCCCCCACACTATGCGACTCCTCAATTCCACCCGGGGGGTAAACACTAACATTATTCAAAGTTATTGTCTGTTTTTACATGCATTTTTATTACTCTTTAATTTAATATTGTTTTTGTATCAGTATACTGCTGCTGGATTATGTGAATTTCCCCTTGGGATTAATAAAGTATCTATCTAAAGATCCCTGCAGTTGTGCCCTTGTCACCAGTTACATGACTGACGCATGAGAGAAGACCATGCTGCAAATTCAATGAGTTTGTGTGATGATGGAAGCAGTTGGAAGTGGTTGCTGGGCACAGCGACTTCAGTGGTAGGGTTATTTAATGGTGCTGACAGCTTCCAAAAGCCAAGGATGAGTCATCCAAGTATGAGCTGGCATTACATCTCCAGTGGCAGGGGTGTCTATATCAATGGTAAGACCTGCAAAGTCACATGCTTTTCTAAATAGTGTGGCAAAAGACAAGCAATCCTTTTAAGGAAAGCAAGCCATCTCAGAGAGCCATATTAAGAGTACAGAATCCATCCATTGTGGCACTTGTGTCAATGCTATGGTATATTATTTTCGGAAGAGTACTCATCCAATTTATTCTTATCATAGTTTCCATTATTTTGCAAAGAATTGGCTTATTGGGCTAAAACAAATCTATAAAATTCAAAAGCAAAACCTACTCCAACCAAAGAATTAAAGAAAGCATTAGATCCAATAACAACGTAAACATATCCACAATGATCTGGGCACAAAACAGAGGGACTCACAAAGTGTATGGGAGCTACACACACACACAGGAACTAGAACATCCTCCTAAGATTAAGCAGATCCCTGCCTATGTAGTTGTTCCATAGGGAAAGGGGCTTCATTTACATTGAATGGCTTGACCCCAATTACGCAGAGCCAAATCAAAGAAGAACAGCCATGAGTCAAACCTAGGCCAAATGAAAACAAGCATATCCTAAAATGATCCCACAAAGGATAAAAAATTATAAAAAAAAAAACCCAAAAAAAACACTTCTTGCCCAATATGAGTGTGACTAGCTGGTGCTGGATACAATATCAACTGAATGAGCTTGATGCTGCTCTGCTTAATCTTATCTTGTACCAAAAACACTTATCTGTACATTCTATAGTGTTCCTGGACCCCAGAACCTCTACTGCTATTATGCAGGTAGGAAATGTTGACAATGTCCCAGGCAAGGCTCTGTTCCTATTTGGCAATGGCAGAATGTCTATAACTGAACCTTCACTTACGAGACAAATGTGTTGACTACTTTTCTTACTGTTGCAAACAACAACCCCCACCCCTGACTCTGCAAGGATGTTTAGGGGCTTGGCTCTGTAACAAAATAAATAATAATTTTGCTAAATATTCAAATCAAATTTCCTTACAGTCTGTCTTTAAAAGGCCAGTTAAAGGATAACTTGTAAATGTATTACAAATGATTGAAATGCAGGCATTGTACAGGATATATATATATCCACCCATCCATTATCCAACCCACTATATCCTAACTACAGGGTCACGGTGATCTGCAGGAGCCAATCCCAGCCAACACAGGGCGCAAGGCAGGAAACAAACTCCGGGCAGGGCGCCAGCCCACCACAGATATATATATATATATATATATATATATATATATATATATATATATATATATATATATATATATATACACTCACCTAAAGGATTATTAGGAACACCTGTTCAATTTCTCATTAATGCAATTATCTAATCAACCAATCACATGGCAGTTGCTTCAATGCATTTAGGGGTGTGGTCCTGGTCAAGACAATCTCCTGAACTCCAAACTGAATGTCAGAATGGGAAAGAAAGGTGATTTAAGCAATTTTGAGTGTGGCATGGTTGTTTGTGCCAGACAGGTCGGTCTGAGTATTTCACAATCTGCTCAGTTACTGGAATTTTCACGCACAACCATTTCTAGGGTTTACAAAGAATGGTGTGAAAAGGGAAAAACATCCAGTATGCGGCAGTCCTGTGGGCGAAAATGCCTTGTTGATGCTAGAGGTCAGAGGAGAATGGGCCGACTGATTCAAGCAGAAGAGCAACTTTGACTGAAATAACCACTCGTTACAACCGAGGTATGCAGAAAAGCATTTGTGAAGCCACAACACGCACAACCTTGAGGCAGATGGGCTACAACAGCAGAAGACCACACTGGGTACCACTCATTTCCACTACAAATAGGAAAAAGAGGCTACAATTTGCACGAGCTCACCAAAATTGGACAGTTGAAGACTGGAAAAATGTTGCCTGGTCTGATGAGTCTCGATTTCTGTTGAGACATTCAAATGGTAGAGTCAGAATTTGGCGTAAACAGAATGAGAACATGGATCCATCATGCCTTGTTACCACTGTGCAGGCTGGTGGTGGTGGTGTAATGGTGTGGGGGATGTTTTCTTGGCACACTTTAGGCCCCTTAGTGCTAATTGGGCATCGTTTAAATGCCACGGGCTACCTGAGCATTGTTTCTGACCATGTCCATCCCTTCATGACCACCATGTACCCATCCTATGATGGCTACATCCAGCAGGATAATGCATCATGTCACAAAGCTCGAATCATTTCAAATTGGTTTCTTGAACATGACAATGAGTTCACTGTACTAAAATGGACCCCACAGTCACCAGATTTAAACCCAATAGAGCATCTTTGGGATGTGGTGGAACGGGAGCTTCGTGCCCTGGATGTGCAACCCACAAATCTCCATTAACTGCAAGATGCTATCCTATCAATATGGGCCAACATTTCTAAAGAATGCTTTCAGCACCTTGTTGAATCAATGCCACGTAGAATTAAGGCAGTTCTGAAGGCGAAAGGGGGTCAAACACCGTATTAGTATGGTGTTCCTAATAATCCTTTAGGTGAGTGTATATATATATATATATATATATATATATATATATATATATATATATATATATATATATATATATATATATATATATATATATACAGAAAAATAAATGCAAATACAGGATATGCAGAGATTTCATTCCTCTACATTAAATTGCACCACGACAAAGATTTATCTTCTCCTGGCTGTTCTTCACAGATTAACAGTCACATTTGAAACACCGCTGAGCATTCAAAGAAGCTGTATATACAAAATGCAGCCAACATAACTTAAGTTCCTTTCTCCTTCAATCATTAAACTGTTACATAATCAAAAGCTAATCAGCAGAGACTGAAAAAGTAAATGAATCACATCTATTTTAATTTAAATGATAAAATCAAAACCACAGTGAACTATCTTAGCAAACAATCACCTAATTAAAAATCACATAGAAAGCACTGTACAAACTGAACATTGCATGACCTAATAGAAAATACTACATTTAACTTCCCTGTGTATTAAAGAGATTATGGATGATTTGAAAAAGGATTTTCAGTTTTGTATGCAAAAGAGAGTGGACATATTTTTGGTGTCGGTTGTTCGCTTATATTTTCTTTCCAAGTACCTATTTCACTGAAATTGTCAAATATTCTTAGCTGTATAAACCTATTCTTTGAAGCATTCACACTCTACAAACATTTCAATGATAAAATAATTAATGAATAGATGTGTTGTGACATTTTGTGTTCATCCTCATGTGAAAAACTCATGGAAACTGTTAGTTCTTTACCTCAAATTTCTTTGTGCCTTCTGCTAATTCTTTTATTTTGGGATTTATCCCAAACAATTCTATCAATTAAAAATGGATTAAAAATAGATGCAAAGCTGAAGCAGTTATATGGTAAAACCTAACAAATGTAAAAATCTACTTGAACTTCTCATCTACAGTTGCTTTTCTATTCGGTCGTCACACAGATCTTGGATCTATTGCAACAGCATTAAGTACAAAGCAGGAAACAACCTGGGATTATCTCCTCTCCACTGCAGGTTATAAATGCTCCAAGACGGGCTCACCAAGGGTAGGCAGCATTAACCCTGACAGGCACATCTTTGAAATGTGGATGGAAAACTGAATACTCAGAGACAATCTGCAAGGACATAGCCGTGCAGATAGTGACTGAGCTGAGAATAACATTCATGTATTAAAGTTAAACAATGTGCAACTGTGCTGTTCTCAATTAAACCTTATGTTTTTATATTTTCACCACATTGAGGACTGCCATAAAACTACACTTAGTATTACCAAAGGACATGTAATACTATAACATAAAGTCAGATTTGAAAGAATTTTTCAGTATTTTTTTAACATTTTTAACATTTTTCAAAAGTTAAATTTCCTTGACTTTTGCACAGCTTAGAAAGCACTTACAGTAGAAAATGAAAGAACAATCTTTTTTCAAAGGAAGGTTATTAAATTTAAAGTTGCACCTGGCATATATCAAACATGGAAATAGCAACATTTTTTTAATTTCCTAGTATTTCCCCTTAAATTCTGCTGTTTTCACCCTCTGATCCTGCTTTTTCAAACCTAGGGCTGCAGGATGATATTTCAGTCCATCTGAAAAGCTGTTTCCATCCTTTATTGAACCTGATTAATCCACTTCAAGGTCATTGGGATCTAAGTCCATTCAATGTATCAACTAAGTGAGGATGGCTTGACAGTCCATTGTAAGACACACTCAGGCACACAGCTACACTCGGGTCGATGTAGTGTTGTCCAGGGTAGTAATGCTGTCACTTACTTATGTAAGGATATAAGATGAAAATCAACAAAGATATAAAGAACACAAAATGAGAGGGCTAGCATTTAAAACTTTGCTGCGAGATGGCAGGACTTACCGCTAGGCCACCAACTGATTGAAGCGCTTAAGTGCTACTACAGATCATGGGTAGTGTGGCGGGCGGCTGGGGGCTGTGCCCAGCCAGGACGCCGAGAAGGACCGGGAGAGGGACTATGCCTCCCCTGGACCATGAGAGGGCAGCCGTCCTGGTTTGTGTGGGGGCCACGGGAATTGAACATGGAAGCTCAACCCTATAGGGGCCTGTGGCCACCGCCAGGGGTGCCTTGAAGACTGTGAAGCCCTGGATGTCAGCCCTTCCGCCACAACTGGAGGTGCCTGCGGAAGTATTACCAGGGACACCTGGAGTGCTTCTGGGTACTCATGCGGCACTTCCACCACACGAGGAAGTGCCGCAGGAAGCTCATTAGGAGGCACCTGGAGCATGTCCGGTTGTGGATAAAAGGGGCCAGTCATCAGCTGGAGTCGGGTGAAAGAGAACGAAGCTCGGAGGAGAGGAGTGGAGGCAGCAAAGAGAGGACAGGATTGTGAAAGGCCTGGACTGAGGGTGTGCGGTGCAGGGGCACTGGGTTGTGTGCGGGACTAAAAACTTTGTAAATATGGTGAATAAACACGTTGTGGTGTTTGAACCATCAGTGTCTGCCTGTCTGTGTTGAGGCTGGTCTCCACAGTAGATCACCCTGATTAAAAAGGGTTGCAGGCCTTGCAAAAACATAAAAAAGCCAGACCTCTTCTTTCACAGATCTGGTCTCTCTGAATATTCTTCACCCAAGCTAGCCCCCATCCTCAAAAGGCAGGCTTCCAGTAAGCACAGTCTCAAAACAGAGGGGCTCATGATTTTAAATAACAAACGTTCAAATAATCACAATAATGATGAGAGACAAGCCACCAAATCACTTTTTCCAAATTACAACAGAAGCATAATTTCTTAATATTTAATGTTTATTACTCATTATATTATAATTAAGAATTCAAAAACTAGGGAAAAAATAAAGGGCAAAGCCTAAAATAAACAAATGCAATAAATTGCAAAGCAGAAACAGTACCTGAAAGATAATGCAGAGCATAAACCCAGAAATTCCAAACAAGAATCACAGAATATAAAAACAGGAATCTAAATAAAAAATTCAATACTAAAAATGCAGCGAGAGGTGTAATTCCTTTTTTTATACAGTAATACCCAAGCAGTATTAAGGTGACTCTTCCTCCTTGGGCACCACTTACAGGAGACATCAAGAAGCTCAGGCCACACAGTACTATATTGAAATAATGAATAGAAAGGGAAAAAATTATATGCAAAAACCACAAAACAAAAGTTCAAACTAAAAACCAAAGGGCTTCATCCAATCAGAAAATTCAAAATAGCAAATTCAAAATACTAAATGAAAATTTCAAAAATAAATGTAAAAATCAAAAACAAAGCTTACAAAGTCATAATTTGCATTTTCAAATACAACATTTTAAATGGCAAAGCTAAAATTTAAAACCCAAACAAAATAGTCAAATGACTGTCATGGGTCCGTGGTCCGTGTACTTTTTGGTATTTGAAATTTCATTTTAGAAGCAAAAACGAAAAAATGAAAATGAAAGGAATCTTCAGATTTTGATTTTTGATTAAAGAATAAAATGAGGGAAATAAGGCATTTTTTTAATTCTGTGGTAACAAATAGCAGTCATAAATTTAAAATCCAAACACTTTTCTGGATTTATTTGTGATTTTTAATAGCTCAAAAACAACAAAACAGACGCATTTTCTTTGTCTAAAACCGGAGACATTTCTTCTTCTGCACAATTTTTGACGACACGTGCGAACAGTCCTCCTCACAACACATCGACCGACGGCCTTGAAGTTACCCTGCATGGCATCAGCAGAGGATGGACCATCACGTTGTTTTTCGGAACAGTAAAAGAGTGACACTCCGGGACGAGGACATGACTGCAGAAAAACTGAGTCGCATCTTTCCGGTAAAGAAATACAAGCTTTGCAAACTTTGCTTCATTGATGTTGCAGTTGTTTTATGAATGTTATTGTTGTTACTGTTAAACAGCTAAACTTTGGTGATTTCATTTACTAACACTAGGTCTGGCAATTTTTATAGTGCTAACATTTTGAATTGTATGCTCATTGACAAATGTAACACATGTTAGGAAAACTTTCTGTAAATCACGTTGCTTTCCTAACGTGCTACACTTGTGCGCATTGTTATCGAAACATTTACTAGCGATGGCACTATAAAAATGGCCAGATTTAATGTTAGTTAATGAAATCACCAAATTTTAGCTGGTTCACAATAAAAAACAACAGTAACGTTCATAAAACAACTGCTACATCAATGAAGCAAAGTTTGCAAAGCTTGTATTTCTTTCTTGGAAAGATGCGACTCAATTTTTCTGCAATCATGTCCTCGTCCCGGAGTGTCACTCTTCTTCTGTTCCGAAAAACAACATGATGGTCCATCCTCTGCTGATGCCATGCAGTGTAACTTCAAGGCCGTCGGTCGATGTGCTGTGAGGAGGACTGTTCGCACGTGTCGTCAAAAATCGTGCAGAAGAAGAAATGCCTCCGGTTTCAGACAACGAAAATGCGTCTGTTTTGTTGTTTTTGAGCTACTACACTTTAATTATTTGAATAACAAATAAATCCAGAAAAGAATGTGTAATTTAAAATTTATTACTGCTATTTGTTACCACAGAATTAAAAATACCTTATTTTCCCTCATTTTATTCTCTAATCAAAAATCAAAATCTGAAAATTCCTTTCATTTTTGTTTTTTCGTTTTTGCTTCTAAAATGAAATTTCAAATACCAAAAAGTACACGGACCATTGAGCATCTTCTTTAAGAATAGCCAACCCATTTAATTAAAAACAGTATTTCAGCTATTTTTCAAGGCTGATCTCAGATTAAGAAATCACAAGGAACAATTTTTAGCATATACTGTGGAGGTCCAGACATGTTGTTGCCTACCCTAAACATGTTATAAACTTGCTAAAACTTGGATAAAGGAGTCAAAAATGGTGTAATTTTTTTATTTTTGAAAAACAATGTAAATAATAAAAACAAAAATGCTGCATTTCTGTCTCCTTTTGTAGCTCTGCCACATCTGCTCACTTTTGATAGTACCTACAGTAGATCTCATGGCATCTGATAACGTTTTGCAGGTGGTAACCAAAGACACACTCATGATTTCATTTAGTCAGGTTAGCAGCACTACTATTGAAGGTCAGTCCACTCTCATATAAAACTTATGACCCTGAACTCATCAAACAAGCCCATAATCAAATCAGGAACCAAGCTATTGCTTTCTTTAAATTGAACCATTTTGAGTAGTACTCTACAAGTCTTTTTACTGGTTCGATTTTTTCTTTTACAGTTGCAAAATTTACTACACACCTTTTGATTTCCAGATCGTCGCTAGTAGATAGGTGTACTTCATCCGGTCTCTTAGGCCATTCATGCTCTGGTTGTAGCAGGAAGTTTGGGCTTTGTATCCAAGTCTTACTTTTGATGAAGCTTTTTATTGTCGATCCTCTTGATGTCAGATCTGCATGATTTTGTGCTGATGCAACATACCTCCATTGCGAGGGTTGTGTGTGCTCTCTTATCACCGCGATTCTGTTGGCAACAAAAGTTTTGTAGCATGCACTTTTATTGTCATTGTATCTTAATACTGTGTTGTTGTCAGTCCAAAAGATTGATTCTTGCAGGGGAATCCGTAGTTCTTGTTTTAACATTTTGTCCATTTTGACTGCTACCACTGCTGCTGTAAGTTCTAACCTTGGTATAGTGACAGGTTTTACTGGTGCTGATATCCCCATTATAAATTAACAATGTCTTTTATTTTCTTTTATTAGTCAGAAGGAGGTAGGAAACAGTGCCATACCAGTTTTCTGAAGCATCTCCAAATTTATGCATTTGTGCAGACGTTATGTGAACAAATCCAGGCGGTTTAATGCACCTGTTTACATTGTAATTCACAAGTAGCTGCAAATCGTCCATCCATTTTTTCCATTGCCGGACATACTTAACCTCAACTTCATGATCCCATGCATATTTCTCTTTATACAGTTCTCTTAAAATAGGTTTGGCAGGCAATATGACTGGAACTAAAAATCCAAGTGGATCATACATTGAACTGACTACTGACAGAATACCACGTCTTGTAGCAGCCTTATCTTGTAGCTTTACCTGAAACTTGAAACCGTCAGTCTGTGTGCACCATTGAACACCTAAGGCTCTTTCAACTGATAACAAATCATGGCTTAAGTGTAACTCCTTTTGATCTATTGCCCGGTCTTCTTCAGGAATGGTCAACAAGACTGCTCAGCTATTGCTTATCAATTTTGTAAGATAAAATCCTCCCTTTAAGCACAGGGCTTGAAGATCTTTGGCCATTTTTATGGCTTGTTCTTCTGTAGCAACTGACTTTAAACAGTCATCGACATAGAAATTATGCAATACAGTGCTAACTGTTTCCTCTGGAGCTGTGCCTCTTACACCCTCTGCTGTTCTTCGTAAGGCATAAGAGGCATATTTGGATGATGATGTAGCACCAAAAAGATGCACTGTCATTTTGTATTCCTCTAGTCCATTGTTTAGATTACCTTCAGGCCACCAGAGGAAATTAAGAAGATCTGTGTCTTCATCTGGAACTTTTACTTGATAAAACATTGATTTAATATCTGCCATGAGAGCAATTGGCTCCTCTCTGAATCTTGTAAGTACTCCAATGAGTGTGTTAGTTAAATCAGATCCTTTCAGCAACTGTTCATTTAGAGAAAAGCCTTGATAAGTGGCTGTACTGTCAAAAACCACTCTGATCTTATTTTTCTTTGGATGATATAATCCATGATGAGGTATGTACCACACCCTCTTTTTTTCGAGGGTCAGCTGTTCACTGGGTACCTTGATGGCAAATCCTTTGTCTAAAATGTCTTTCATGAAAATTTTGTAATCCTTATGGAATGTTGGATACTTTGAAAGTTTCCATTTGAGTCCAATAGCACATTGTTTAGCAACACATCGATTGTTTGGCACTTTAAGTTTCTCATCTTTAAAAGGCAGATTAATGCAATAGTGTCCATCCACTAGTCTGGCAGAATCTGAAGCTATGTGCATGAATTTAATATCCTCCTGTGACATTTCCTCCTCCTCCTCACAACTGTGCTCTGGAAAGTCTGTATTGTATTGCTGGAGTAACATTTGTTCTACCTCCATTATTGTCACATGATTGACTGAATAACTTTGCCGTCTTTCGTTATCAGAGCCCTTTTTCAATCCATTAACAATCCACCCACGGAATGTTTTCACAGCGTAAAGTCCTTCACCTTCACTATGTATGATTTGCCATGGCTCCATGACTTTACGGGTATTTGAACTTAATAACTATAATATTAATAATACAATTGTAATAACAATATTATTGCTTTGGTCAGCATTTATCTAGGGTAGATGCACGTCTTTTAGATAAGACCATTTCTTGAAATCTTCTTGTGTAGGGATGCTCTCCCTTTTCACTGGTACAGAGTTCACTGTGTACATTTCTGGTAAATCAAAAAATGTATTTTCCTCTATCCCCCAGACTTGTAACTCAGTTAAGACTGTACACTTTAATAACCTTTGTGTATTTACTTTGTCTCTTTCTACAGTGCTGATGTAGATGTGAGACTTTCTTCCAGAAAGATTTAACTGCTCTTGCAAACTTTCTGTGCAAAATGTAACTGAGCTGCTAGAGTCTTTTAGAGCATATGTTTCTACACATTTTTCACTCGTTTCAGACTTAACTTTAACTGGAGTCACAGCTAAGACACACTATTTACCAGCCCCGGTATCAGTACAAGTCTCTAATGGTTCCACAGAAATATGGGCAGAAGAAATCTTCTTTTCCGAATTAGCTTTCTCCTTTTTAGGAGGTGTGGCTTTATCATCATTAACTATTTCCCTATTCATATGCAGAATTACTGGATGTAAATGAGAGCATTTAATATTTTCTTCACAGTCTTTACTAAGATGTTCTTGTTTAAGGCACTTAAAGCATAAGCCTTTAGATTTCAAAAAGTAAATTCTACTTTCATAAGTTAGTTTCTGGATTTCGCTGCATTTGTTAAGATCTTGATTTTCATTGCAAAAAAGAAAGAGCTTACCGTTCGTACGTCTAGCCATCTCCGCCTCTTTGGTTGTGGTGTCTGTGTCCCTTTTTTCGTCAGTGGCTGAAAAGTTTGTAGCAGAACTGCACTCTCTTTTAGGACACCTTTCAAAGGATACATCTCTTGATCAGTCCTGTCCTTTTCCTTCTTGAAGGTATGGCTTTGTAGAGCTGAACCGTACACATGATCCAAAACTGATGTCATCTGTTCATCCAGAAAGTTCACTGGAACGGCAAGAAGGGCTTGTCTGTTCTCCGTTCTTTCAATACTCTGAACTTTGCATTGCCACGGTGCTAGTAGGTCTTGAGGAAGTTTGGAGACTATAGTATGAAGGTTATCATTACTTTAAAATTGTTGTCCACTTTGTAAGTTGGGCATAATGTTCATACATCCACCAAGAAAGATTGCATAATCGCTCAGACCTTCTCCATCGTTTGGCTTTATTTGCAGCCACCCTTTGTCTTTTCTCATATATGCATCTGCTTTCCGTAGCTGGTTTCCATAAAGACTTTCGAGCTTCATTCTGGCTTTTTGGTAACCTTCTAACAGTGACAAGTATTTACGGTTTTTAACAATCTTGTGAGGTGAACCTTCAGTAAACTGTGCCAAGAAGTCCAATTTATCTTGCGGATTCCCTATCACCTCATCGATATCTCAGTCAAATGCTCCAATAAAATCCACATATTTCAAGGAATCGCTGTCAAATAGTGGGACCTTTCTATGGGGTACATTAGGTGCTTGTGCCTTATTTTGTTGTTCTTTCAGTTGATCATGACACTGTTCATAATGCAGTTGTTGAAGAGGTGCTGGTGCTTTATTTTGTTGATCATAAAGCAGTTGCTGAGGATTGTTTTAACTTTATACAGAAAGTAACAAATACTTTTCATTTCTCACATCTGGTTTCTGAGGACTGCGGTGGGTTGGCACCCTGCCCAGGATTGGTTCCTGCCTTGTGCCCTGTGTTGGCTGGGATTGGCTCCAGCAGACCCCCGTGACCCTGTGTTTGGATTCAGCGGGTTGGAAAATGGATGGATGGATGGATGGTTTCTGAGGAACATTATAGGGGTTTGGTTTATCTGGATTTCGATTGCGTCCTTTAAGAGCTCTCGATTTTGCTTTCATATTCTGCTATAGCTGCTTCCAAAGCCAATTAATCTCTTTTAGCCTTTAACTGTGCTTTCTACTGTATTTCCTTAGCTTCTCTTTTAGCTTTCCACTGTGCTTCTTCCATATCTAGAGCCTGTTGCTGTCTTTGGTTCTCTACTTTAGACAACAGCAAAATGTGTGCTGCTTCTTGAGATCTGAGGACACTAACTGAAGTAGCCACTGAACTTGTTCGACTTTTAGTTTTTGCAGAGATTTGGGAGTCTTTGACTTTGATTCTATAGGTTCACAGTTAAATTCCTTTTGTTGTAAATTCTTTACGATCTTCATTATACTAGATATTTGTTTGTATTTGTGGTATATCTCTAACTGAAGATTATTTGTCACTGAATTAAACGGCTTTCTGTTGTCATGGAGATGGTCCTTTGTGACATCATAATCAATGCGACTTTCACTCACGCCACTCAGACTTTCATTCAGTGTTTGATATTTCCTCTGGCTTCTGGATTCAGGTGCCATGACGATCCCACAAGGTACTTAAGCTTCTTTATAATTTATACAGCCTCACGAGGAGCACTAGCAATTCTCAAATGTCCAATTCCGATGAAAGACAAAAATTAAAAGTACCTGTCAAGTCTTTTCAAGTTGTCATTGCTTTCTTTCGTCATAGTCCAGTTTCAGGCTTAAAACATGCAGGCTTCTTTCTTTTAATCCAAGGCAATTTTCAAGCTTTCAATCTTAGGCAGGTTTTAAACTTTAGTGTAGCTGCCGAAGTGTACGGCGAGATCAAGCACAGGTAAAACGTGTGCAGTAAGAAATCTCTCAGTCCAAAAGTTCATTTCTAAAAATATTTAGTGAATGTTAAAAGCAAATAATCTACACAAAAATAAAGAAAAAAGTAGTTACACACGTAAAATAAAAGGCAAAAAAAAAAAGAAAAAATATATCTTCTCTAAACTTAGCTTTTTTGAGAAACATTAGTTATTTCTGTACTTAAAAGTTCTTTACTTCTTCTATACTTAATGATTCTTAACTTCTTATATACTTAAAGATTCTTAGCTTCTTCTTCTGTACACTATAAGCGTACGGATCTACACTTAAATAAGCACGTTATCTTACAAGTTACTTCACAAACTCAGAAGGCCCATAGGCATGGGCACGGTTTAAAACCATGTGCCCTCTACAACTTACAAATGACAAGGCTGTTCACTAACTGAAGAATAAGGTTTAGTCAGAACTGTTAGAAATGGCTAGAATATACCAATTCAATTCTACTTCTGAGGGTTATAGGAACCTCCCATAGATGAAATGGCTCTTACAGAGCACATAGAAGAGCACATACAAAACAAAACATTTAACGTGCTACTTTAGAAACGGTGGTATTTGATAAACTAGTAAATTAAAAGATTTTAAGATGAAGTTTATGATGTTCTACTTTAATAACAAAATAAACTATGTGATTAAAGTGGAAATTACAAGATTAAAGTTGATATTTTGAGCTTTTTTTCAACTGTGTGCCTATTTTTTTTTCTTTTCTCTGTACCCTAATAAGCTTCCATATGACACTCAGACGGTGGGCTGCGTCTTGCCTTTTCATGGTGACTTTGATAACTGACAACTTTTTTTTATTTCGGGCACTGTGCGACTTTATGAACTTGAGCTTTCAAGTTTCTCTGACACTCTATGTCACTTGATCAGCTTCCTTTTGTTGTTTATACCACTGTTTAAGCCAATAAATAGTACGTTTTTCCTTGCTTCCTCTTGGTATTTGCTGAAATTCTTCTATTTCCCCCCGTGCTTTTGCCATTGCCTTTTCACAGAACACTGAGCTTAAGTGCTTTTTATATTGATTTGCATATTCAAAGAGGCATAATTCTGGGAGGAGTTGGGGAGTGGCAGGAGGCGCATGCACGTGCGTTACTTTTCACGCTGACCGGGATTTATTTAGCGGAAGAACGTGGAAGTTGGCGAACGCACAAATTTATGCATTTGGGTTTTTTGTGCTTACGCCCATTTCCGCTTTTGTCCATACGCCATGTTTTAGTCTGAATTCTACACACTGCGTTATGCATGAGTCCCCTGGTGAGGAGAGTTGTCAAGGGTGTACCAGACATGCACATGTGTATCCCAATTATCAGTGCTAGGTCCTCTACTTTTCTTTCTGTACACTACCTTGCTGGGCTCCATCATCCAGTCCCATCTAATTCTCTTATTAGTGTTATGAGGATTATACACAGCTGTACCAGTCGTTCCCTCTGAAGGACATTACAGTATCAGCTGGAGTCTCTGCAAGTCTTATTGACATCTCAACCTGGATGAAAGACCACCATCTACAGCTCAACCTGACAAAAACCAAGCTTCTTGTGATCCTAGCCGGCCAGTCTGCTCAACTCCCCATCTCTGTACAGCTTTGCAGAATTATTGCTATGAATTACACTAAAATTCAAACTAGGATAAGAATTTGTCTTAGCCCAAAGTAAGACATGAGAAATAGTCTTACTCACAGCTAGGAATAGAAGATTTTATAACACCCGCAAAATGGTACTTATGATAACATTTTGTAAGTTTCACTCCAAAGATAAAAAATAAATCATTTTTAAAGTAGTAGGAGAAGAAGAAGAAAAAGAAGACAAGCATAATTAGGTTGGATACTGCACTAAGCTGAACATAATTGTTGGGAGCACTGATATAAAAAGACTGAGATGCAGAAACACCAAATTAGAGTGCCCAGTGTCTGGCATATTTCAATAGCCGCAGTTTCAGAAGAATCATCTTCCTGCTGTTATGGCCACAGGGAACGCCTCGTAAAATAGCAGTTACTAAAACAAGCAACGGCTGTTCCTGCACTGTTACTGAAGTAGCATTCACTTTTCCAACTTTTCTGGGTCATTTTCCAGAGTCACGTGCAGTGAGTAACTCTGTCCATAATAGTATTTTATCTTCTTCGAGGCTGTATTTATCTAGCAGCCCAGAAGTCTCCGCTTGCCTTCCTGAACCTTCCCAATCTTGTAAAATGTATGAGATAGGTCTAACTGCAGCCCATAATACAGCTGACATAAGTCAGGTAATGCCCACAATATCATGGAGTTGTCACAATGTCAGTCTCAAAATGCCTTCTGAAATAGACAACCCTCACACAACCAAATTTAACCATAGTGTAACCGGAATTGGGAGTTATGTGTTGCTGGGGTGTTATATGACTGACCTCATAGGTATTCCGGGCTGCACTTTGACTCTGCTGAATTGCACATTTTTCAGGGTTCATGAAATGCAGAGCTCAACAACCTGTATGACATTTGGCTGTCACCTACCCATCCCCACCTATCTGCTGATAATATGCTGGCTACTATAATACGGTTTTCATCTATGACCACCTGTGTATTGATACTGAAAGCCAAAGACATTAAACCAAAATCAAATCAAATAAAGAAGTTATTTTAGTGAGTAACCTATGCCAAAACAAAAGATTAATTTGTAGTTGAAAATAAAACAAAATGCGGAGCTGGAAAATTAGGAAAACTAGTCAATGAAAACTAGTATATAATGCTGACCTTTACACTTTTAGCTGATAATGTCACATGTTCCACACTTCCTATTGGCCTACCAACAGCCTGGTAACCAGACCAAACAAAATGTGCAAATGGCACCACTCATAATGCAAACAAAATGGTGTCATTAACAACAACAACATTTATTTACATAGCACATTTTCATACAAAAAATGTAGCTCAAAATTCTTTACATGATCGTCCGATGGTCAGGGAGGATAGAAAAAACAAAAAAAATACTGCAGACAGCTGGAGAGAAAAAATAAAATCTGCAGGGGTTCCAGATCATGAGACCACCCAGCCCCCTCTGGGCATTCTACCTAACATAAATGAAACAGTCCTCTTTGTATTTAGGGTTCTCATGGAAGGACTTGATGATGATGGTCATGTAGACTTCTGGCTTTTAATCCATCAATGTAGGAACATCATGGTGCTTTGATTAGGTGGTGGCGCAGGTCGCTACCACAGAAAACTGGGAAAGAAACAGAAGAGAGAGTAGGGGTTTGTATGGATTTTAGAGCCACCATGAATAGTTATAATAATTAATTGAAAATACAGAGTATCAGGATTCGATTAAAATGAAGTTATGAGAAGGCCATGTTAAAGAAATGAGTTTTTAGCAGTTTTTTAAAGTGCTCCACTGTATTAAAGAAAGTATTTCATTTTTAACATAGTTAAAAAGTTACTAAACAAAAACTAAATGTAACCAATTAATTCCTTAGCTCCACAAAACCCCAAAACAATGCCTTGATGATTTTTTAAAGCTATGGAATGACTATAAAAGCTACAAATATATGTCAGGTCATGTCTTTTCTCAGTTGTCTATGCTGTACGTCTCCTCTGTCTGTCAGTCTATCCTATCCATTGCTGGTTTGCAGATGAAAACTATGACAACTAAATCATGCACAAAATGGAAACCATCCAACCCTGGTTTGGGTAGCAATCCATCACAGTGCACACAATTCACACAATGACTCCATTTTGGTTTAACAGTCAAATCAGCCTACAGTAGGTTCAAATCTTAGAAACTAGAGTTAAGAAGAAGCTCAGGGAAATATATGAAGACTTAACAAAGGAGGCACATACTGTAGGCTGGAGACTGTACCAGAGTTTAATGGCTTTGAGGAAGCAGTGCTACACATCATGCTACTAAACTAACATGAAGATGACTTTTTGATGGAAAATCAGACAAAAAATGAAATGTGTGTCATTTTGGCAGTAGGCCTAAACTCGGAAAGCTGGGATGTGCCAACAGTGATGTGCTGGAAAACTGATCTAGGTCAATGGCTTCTTACCCATTAGTCACAACAGCAGAACATCAAAAGAAAGAAGTCAATTTCCCTGAGGCTGTACACAAACAAGGACAGATTGCAAAAAGAAACAAATTAATGGTCATTGAGAGAAACTGACAGAAACATAGAACTTGTAAAACCAAGCAGAGGAGCAGAAGCGACAAAAGATGAAACAAGGGGAGACACAATGTTTTGTAACACCATCTTGTTCTAACTGCATGAGGTCACATAAAACCACAAAACCATGTCAAAAATTTTGTTGTTAGTACTATAATATGAAAAAGTTTGTTTTAGGTATGTTCAACATTTCTTGCATTTCCTGTCATCCTGCATTTTCACAAATCATTGTAGACACAGAACACACATGAAATGCATGTGTTCTAAATAACAATATATTTACTCTATAAAACTCCAGGTAAACAAAACTTGAGCTGGAGAACTTTTTGCCCTTTCTGCATTGGGGGTCAGGGGGTGAATGGGACAGCAGGCTGCTTGTGTTGATCGACACATTTACAAAGCAAAAGACGCTTATGAAGAGATGCAAAGTAATTTAAGGTGACCCGGGATTACAAATTTTTTCGTAGGCTTCAGGGATTCTAGTGTTAATCCCAAGGGGAAATTTGAGTTATATTTCATTTAGAAGAGAAATTGTCAAAACCTATGTTGCTCATTTTAATAAATCCAATATTATTTATTATCATGGCATTTAAATATACATAACCATAAATGATTCAATTTCAACCATCAGTAGCAGCAATATTTTTTTTTTACTAAAGTAAAAAATGAAACTTACTTGAAAACAGAATGCTGCAATTTCATGTAAAGAGGGCTTTGTAATAGATATCTGAAAAAGAATATTTCACTTGTTTTGGATCTTCTTTATTGGGTTCATTTACTTGCTTAACACTAGAATTACCAGAGCATACGAAAAAACTCGTAAATCCATCCCACCTTAAATCGCTTCTTAAAATCGTTCACAGCTCTCCACCAGCATCTTTTGTCATCTAAATGTGCTGATACAAATCAGGCTGCAAGCAGCCGGCTATTCCATCCCCCCACCGACTTAGAACGTGCACAAACTTCTCCCAGCTCATGCCTTGATTGATTTTCTGGGAGTGAAGTGGAGTTTTAGAGTGGAAATAATAGATCATTGTTTGGAACACACGCATTTCATGTGTGTTTCGTTTCTACAGTAATCTGTGTAAACACAATGTTAAAACAGAAACGTTTTTCATATTGTAGTAGTAAATGACAAAATGTAGGCATAAACTATATAATGTATGAAGCCTGAAGTCTAAATATCAAAGAAATATTTTCACAGAAGGTACAAATCTAACACAATTGCGCTTTTATTCAAAAATATAACTGCAGAAACAAAAAGCCGCCTTAACATGTGACATTGACACCCACTTATTATGACTGCCTCCATAGCGCAATAGAATCAACTCCCGCCTGGGAATCAAAAGGTTGCGAGTTTGATCCTGCACCACTCTGTTTTGAGAAGTAAACTGCTCTTAGTCTTACTATTTTAGAATAAAAACATACATTTGTTTACAGTCTGTAACAGCCGGTGTAATTTATGATACTTGTAAAGGTTAGCTTTTGTTTTTTTAATTCACTTTTCATTCTCTCAGTCGCGTTCAGGATCCTTCCCAAAGCCCCCCCAATCCCATCTGATACTGCTGTTTTCACATAGACGCGATGTAACAGAGGTAAACTCAGCTCCCTTCTACATCGGAACAAGAATGCACATACCATTGCTTGCATACTAAAGTGTCAGCAGGCGCTTTTCGTGGCATTACACACATTATTATTAATAGTTGCCTGTTTCTTATTATAAATGGATCAAGATCATTTTGAAGATCAACAGAAAGTAACATTACATAAATGTGGGTTGAGGGCAAACTTCTTCTGTGGATACTGTTTCGTTTCACTGTAAGTTTGGTGAAATCACAGCAGTGTTTACAAACACTACTAAATGCTTTGAAGTCAAAGGGTAAGCAGGAACTGAACTAGTTTTGAGTGGATAATAATGGTGCAATGGTCTTTAAAGTGTCCCTGAGAACCTGGGAAAAGTCTGTCAACCATGCTGACCCGATTATGGCTACCAAATATGTGTTCTGAGCTGTGAGGCGGCAGTGCTAATCTCTGTGCCACTGTGCCTCATACAACAAAAGACACAGATGGAAGGAATACCACAAACAAAATGCAAGAAATGGTTGCAAATGAGCAAAAACTAAATAAAATATCAATCATTGCACTTTTAGAGTTCCACTCTTTGTGCACACAACAGCCCATGTCACAAAGCAGTAGCGTAGGACTGGTACATCTAGAACGTTTATTTTGTTCAAAATTTATCTGTGCAGATACTTTCATCAAGAAAAAAAAACCTTGTAAATAGTAATAAATATTTTGTTTTATTATTTTACAGTGTGTCCTGTGTTTTCTGATGAGGGAAGGAGAAGTGGGAGGCGCCTTGAACGGCCGTTCTGAGATGAAGCTGGGCACACGGCTGATTGGCATATATAATTAGCTATGTGATGCTCCACTGCTAGCACATTGGGATCATAGTTATATACCCAGTAGTAGTACTCATAATAGTCTAATTTTGGTCATCTAATGTACCCTCAAATGAAAATGCTACAAATGTTTTTTTTTTTTAAAAACATGTGGGATTGAAAGCTGGGTGGTTGAAAAATCTATGAGTGAAACAGTAGGGTTTTTCTTTTGTGAAATTAGTGAGCTTTGTGACACTTTGCCGATCAACTGTATTAAATGTGTCAATCAAGTGACTGATTTTCAGTATTCTACACATTTTTATTACTTATAAAAAATGTTTTTATTTGTTTTTAGGTAATCTGTTATTTACAAAGATCCAGGACTGCCTTGATACCATATGGTGGGCATAAACGCTTCTTTTGCAAAGTTATATCATTGGAGCCATTTCTCCTTAAACAAGAAGACAAGGGGACACAGATCAATTCTTCAGAATTGATAGATTGTGTTATTGTCTTCTTTTACTTTTTAGGTTCTTCTTTTGTTCTGTTTGATTTAGCACGTATAAGCACATTTAGTTTGTGTTTTACTTTCATTTACTTTTACAACACAGTGTTTAAAAAACATAGAGCCTAAAAACTCTACAGACAGTGATCTGGCTGAGAAGTGAACCCTGTCAAAAATCGACTGCAACACCATGCAATCCCATTAAAAGTCGTTATATGCCAAAAGCATGAATGATGTGCAAATCCTAAATTTTATTTTTATACCTAAAAATGTATCTTATTAAAAACTTAATTTATATTATAACATAATTTAACTTGAGTATGTTTTAAAGGTGTTGACACATATACTGTACATTTATCTGCTGTTTTCCAAGGCCATTTTTGTTTCTTATTCATTCCATAGACAAGAGATAAAAATCTTTTCTTCTGGAACCAGTGACCTTTTTCTTTGCACTGTGCATCCTCCTGTCAATCCTCTGCGGTTCAAAGCTTTTCCTTGAACAAGAATAATAACCATCTTGTATTATCCACATGTACAAATAATATTTCCCTCCCCTTGTATGTACTGCAGAGTTGTTCTGGGAGACACTTTACTGGGATTGTTGAACTTCCAGAAACAATGAACAATTGCCAGAGTCATACTACAAATTTGAAAACAAGTCCAAAAGCATATAAGTGGGATGTGACATCCTGAACAATATAAAACCAGCAACACAGAAAGATGTTTATTTTAAAAATAGTGAATAAGTCGAGTTTGAAAAAAACATCAACACATGTAGTTGTATTTTTTGTTATCATCACATTTAAAGTATTTAAAAAAAAAGCCTAGCCATCACTTAGTGATTGATGAAGGGTGAGCATTTTCTAATGTCTTTTCAGACCAACACATTTGTCAGGACTCAAAAGATACCATTATGTTGTTTTACAATTTACAAGTCACTCTTGATAGTATGCCTACTGTACACGATATGTCTAAACAGGAGTAGAAGAAGTCAGTCATTTTCTAACCTGTTTAGGCCAGAACAGGGTCATGGGGTACTAGAGCCTATCCCAGCCAGTATGGGGCACAAGGCAGGAGCAAACCCTGGACAGGGCGCCAATCCATCACAGGATGAACACACTCAACCACACACCAGGGCCAATTTAGCATTGCCAATCCACCTAACTTGTATGTCTTTGGACTGTGGGAGGAAACCAGAGCACCAGGAGGAAACCCACGCAGACACAGGGAGAACATGCAAGCCAGGACGTGAACCCTGGTATCCTTACTGTGATGCAGCAGTGCTACCACGGTGCCACCCTGAGTAGAGAATGTGGTGTCTAAAATAAAGTGTCTTTTAATAAACTAACAAGGTATCAAATGTATATGTCGGTTTATTTCCAGTTCTATGTGTAAAGTGTAAAAGTGTAAGTGTAGAAACCAGTGGGTACCTTATGTTCACAATATATGGGAAAACAGAATTACAGAATCTGCTTCAATAGCATGTGGGCTATGGGACTGCTCAGATGGGCTTCATTAACAGACAACCAAAAATTTTTTTTTTTTTTTGCTTATCTTATTATTACACATACTGCTTTATGATAAATACAGAACATGGAATATACATTTAGCAAAAAAAAAAAAAGTTAACATTTTCAAAAGTCAACAATATTAATACTAAAAATAATAAAGATTATTTCCATAACTCTTTTAATAAGAATCTCTTAAAATATTGCATAATTCACACATACTTATCTTATTTAAAATTTAAATTTACATCCGATGCTACTTATTTTCCACATGAGGCTTTTTTGTTTAAATGAAATATGAAACATAAATTTATCCTAAATTCAACTGTTCACCCTGCAGCAGTGCTGATTTAAGAATTGGTTTCCGATTAAACTCATCATTGCCAAGGCATACTTAAAACACGTAGCAGGTTTACTTAAATAGCACTGCCTGCTGTGATTTATTAACCATGAATCTTTCAATGTCATAAGGACCTAGTTGCTTTGAAGGATTCTATAGGAGCCATGTGTAAAATATATTAATGCCCCTTCTCAAAATCATTTTCATTACCTTTACACCTTATTTGTGCTGTGACTGGCATTCATTTTTTAAATGAAAGTGGCAATTTTACAGTTCAGATCTCTCCCTCTCTCTCTCTCTCTGTGGATGAGGTATATTTCCAAGAAGCATTAGAAATAAATAGTCTTAAGAGAACTACTAGACCCACGTAAGCTTAAATGAAAATATAAGTGCTGTTATTGCTATGTCCTAGAGTTCAATTGACCGCCTGTTCACACACGTAAAATAAATGCTACTGGGCAAGCTGACAGGACATTCCAGATTGAAAATAAAGGTTTCCTGACAGCAAGAGTGCTGTGCACTTTTAAAAGATTGCAGTTAGATGTCAGTCAGGCTATTGGGAAAACCTGATCTGCACACATGGTTTCCTCTCTGCCATATTGATTTTAAAGGTTTCTGTGAAGAGCACATTAGACAGGAACTTGATGATCTGTGTAGCACCTAGACAGAAGGCTTCCACTACCCATGCAAGGATTTTGAAGAATTTGGGCTTTACTGGTGACTCTAGAGGGCAACAAGCTTATTTCTCCCAGACATCGCTTCTTTAAAAAAAAAAACCCTGCATTGAATGCATTGGTTATAAAGAACTGAAATACAGTTTTCAACTGCTACATATTTTCACACTATGTGTACTGCTATCTCATAGCATATAATTGGCTGGATGAAACAATTTGTTTTTTGAGTTTGTTTTTACATGGTCTGCAACTGTAAAGAAAAATTAACTAGAAAGGTTAATGTAGTTGAATATGAATCATTTGTCTGTTACTTTAAAGTTAATATTTTACAAAATCAAAATAACAATTATATGTTTTTTCAAGGTGGCGCAGTGGTAGCGCTTCCCAGTTCACTTCCCGGGTCCTCCCTCCGTGGAGTTTGCATGTTCTCCCCGTGTCTGCGTGCGTTTCCTCCGGGTGCTCCGGTTTCCTCCCACAGTCCAAAGACATGCAGGTTAGGTGCATTGGCGATTCTAAATTGTTCCTAGTGTGTGGGCGTGCGTATGTGCGTGTGTGCGTGCTCTGTGGTGGGCTGGTGCCCTGCCTGGGGTTTGTTTCCTGCCAGGCGGCGCCCCAGTGCTTTATTATCCCGGGAGCCCGGCACTTCCGCCACACCAGGAAGTGCCAGGGGGAAGACGACAGGGGACACCCGGACAGCTTCCGGGTGCGCAGCCGGTACTTCCGCCACACGGGGTGTGTCGCGGAGATTGCCGGAAGCAGCTGGAGCCCATCCGGGTTCCTATAAAAGGGGCCGCCTCCCTCCAGTCATGAGTGGATGTCGGGTGGAAGTGGACAGAGTTGGAGAGAGGACGGGAGGCGGTCAAGAGAGAAAGGCACAAAGGACTGTGTGGCCTGGACAGTTGGGGGATTGGTGCAAGAGGCACTGGGGTTTGTGCACGTGACTTTAATTTGTGTAAATATTGTAAATAAACAGTGTGTGGTGAATTTAAGATGTCCGTCTGTGTGTGTCCGGGTCCAAGTTCACAACATTGTCCTATACTCATCTGTACTTGGGTGTTTTTAAGTGCCATATCAATATGAATTTGTGTATTTGGCGATGGCTAAGAAACCAAAAAAATAAAAATAACATGTAGTGGAAAACATGCAATTTTCATATTTTAGCACAATGGCCAGAAATCTTATTGGGCACCAAACCCATTGATTGAGTGTCCTTGCATACTGCCCAAAAATTAAAACAAATTAATTAAAAAAGAAAAGCTGCACCATTTAGTATATTTGTATTTGGTCAAGGTTTTTTTTTTTAAATATATAGCGGTATAGGCAGGTGCAATATCCAACAATTTTAACTTCAGTAGGCAAAATGTTGAGTTCTGCTTTGGAAAAAAAAAACATATGAGAGCACAAAATTATGTGTTCATGCAATAGCAGCTCAAATGGTAATTTTTCTTGTCAGTATAAACATAGCCTAGGACTATAACCATTATCATTCTGCCACCAAAGTACATTGAAGAGAAAGATGGTCTAGTCTTCTACTGGCTGCAAGGGAAGCTGTGTTTTCTCTGTTACTGTATCAGACATATAAACACAATTGAAATAAAAGATCATTTTTCTGAAGTCTGAAAATTGCAGTCACTAGTCTTTCAGTTTAGTACTTATTTGCATTGCACTAATATCTTCTGTATATTAAGACTTAGACGTTCCTTTTCAGTTTTGATTATTTGGTTTCTAAACTTTCTCATTTTGTGCTAAAGGTAGTGTGTGCATCTTTATCAGATTATTAAATTTAATTCATAGGAGTTTATAAAGGTACAGTCAGCAAGAAAAAGCAATATGATTTTTAAGTTTTGACATTTTTTTTCTTATTCCTACAGCTTTCACTTATGTGCTAAAACTTTTCATAAACATTTTGCTTGCTGTGCTGGGTTCTTGAAAAATATAAAATTCTGCTCCATGAGTGCAAAAAATGCTTTGAAAATTAGTCTCACTGACAATATGAAAGATGTAATAGACTGAACCTCTATATAAATATATGTTAATACTAAGAGTGTGTAGACAAGAAGTGTTTTATTTGTCAATTTTTTGGCTATGTAATTTTCATTTTAAATGGAAAAAATTTAACTGAAACATTCTAAATGGTTCTGATTATTTGCAAATATAAAATAGTTTTAAGAGAAGTTTAGTAGTTGATGTAAAATATGATTGGACAGCAAAGAGTGAAGAGCATTCACTGTAAAATCCAATCGTTTTGGTAGTTAAAAGGGTGGCTGTGAATTTTTCAGCACTGCTTGTAGCTGTGATGTTTGTACAAAGCTTTTGATGTTTGTTTTTGATGGATGATTCCAAATTGAGTGAGTATGGATGTGAAAAGGCCCTCCAATGAAGTGGTAGTCTCTCAGGGCCAGATGTGATCCTCAGACGAGAATATATATCTGGGGACAACCCAATTAAAAAGTGTGTAGTAAATAACAGCAAAATCCTGTGCTACATCCACATGGCTTCTTCCTAAAACACCTGCCCTCTGTTTCACCAGTCTGTGCATTTTAAACCACCACCAAAGATTTCAAATAGAAAGTACAAGATACTGCACAAAAACTTGACGCTGAGAGGAAATAAAAAGCTAAAATTGCTGTTATCCATTCAAAAGCTCAGCACAAGCAACACAAGGTAACTGAAGCTTAACAATTAATTTGCACATTGTAAGGAGCGCTGCAACAGTGGAGATATACAGAAACATACACACATAGACCACCACACCTTTTTGGATCCACATATTTGAGATGTGCCTCTGTTTGATCTGATATCTGTCATTTTAACTATTGCATCACTATCTAACAATAGTAAATAAAGTTTAGATGAGCATTGTGGTCTACTGATATACAACATGTTAAAACGCTGCAGCTATTTTATCATGGCATGTTTGCATTTCCAATTTAGACAGTAATGCTAAATTTCTTTAGTTTTTTCATTTAGATATGCAGTCAGAAATCGGGTGCTGTGCAACTTTGTTTGTGCTTTATTGGTATTGTTAGGTGGATTTGTTGATTCAGGTGTTTTGAGTACTGAAACCTGCATCTCCTGTGGAGCTTCATTATCAGATCACTTCATGGCAGACCTTTTGAAGGAGTGTGATACACAGTTTACTTAAAATGTATATTTTGCTGTTTATATGTTCTTGAAAACAGCAGTTAATTCTTTCAAGCTTACACCAACTCCTACACAATTGTTCTAACGCTGAACACCAGGGAGCACAGACAGCACCTGCGACAACAAACCGTTCATTGATACTGCCAAAAGACAATTTGTAATCTGATACTACAGAAAGGTTTTCCTATGCATTAAGTCATGTTTATTTCAAAAAAGACTATGTTTATTTATAAAATGTGCCATGTGCTCTCTGCACATGCAGCATACATTTACACGGTATGTCCAATAGATCTTTTAGACTTTTCGACTGTAGATGGTTCATCGTAAACAGAAGCTTGATAACTGTCAAATCAGGTTAACTAGAGCACCACTAATTTTTGTAGTTCAAAATCACCGTCCCTATTTTGAGTGCTGCTTTCATGAGGCTTTGGATTGGCTTAGGAAAGTGACATTCTGAGCCATCTAATTGTTCCCACCCAGTTCTAAGTGTAGTTCACATTATTCCATACACACACATGTATATCTCTATATATAATCTTCATTTGGATCTTGATCTTTGTCCGTGAATGAATTAGAAGAAGAAGCACTAGATGGCAGTAGAGAGACAACTAAAACATAGGCATTGCATTAAGAATCTCCTCCAGGCTTATACTACTGAAGACTGTAGTACTCCAGTCACACCTCAAAACACAGACGTTGAAACTAAACAAATTGTTGTGCTTTAAGTTAACTAAAGAGATCTTCATTTAGATCTTGATCTTTGTTTGGCCGTGAATTCCACGCATGCGTAGACCACCTTCCAGTTTAGTACGTTATTGTTACTCACGGATGTCAACAATGCGCCGGAATAACGAAAGGGGTGGTGGACAGTGTTACGCTGGTTAGCTCCTGAGGCCTGGTTAGAGAATGAGATTGCCGAAGATAAAAGTTACGTGCCTACGTAACATATGAATGAAAGAAAGACAGTGGGTAAAATGAATGACAATGTAACAGCACGATGCGGAAATTATTATTGTTACGTTGTAGCCGGAGAGTGCTGCGCATCTCACAGTTGTACCGTGGCATGCTCACATGTCAGTGAAGTGATCCCTATTTATGCTTTAAAGAGCCTGGATACCTATGTGTCCCCCTTTTATAACCATTGCTCCATGTATATTGCCTTACTCTTTACATTGCCACAAAGCAACCTGCGAGACTGGAGAAAGGTTGAGAAGAGATCATGAGAGGAAACAACAGCGTTGTGAAAACGAGACAGACTGTGAACGGACAGAAGCAGAAATGCTTCTACACCACCACATAATTACGATTCGGACAGTGATTCTGAGTAGGCCGTTACTATCGAATCAATATCCAAGGGTTTTCTTTTGTAATTTTGTTTCCCTTATAAAAAATCATACTGCTGTGCGACGAAGGGCCTAGTTCACGACTGGCAGCCGCATTTAAACAGGGAGCCTTTCACAGACAACTTTAACACGCGCAATGTAGTTGGGCGTACATGGCTAGTATATATATATATATATATATATATATATATATATATATATGTATATATATATATATATTTATATATACACATGCACTTTATATATAACTATATATATATATATTATATGTCTTGCTTCAGCGAGAATGATGGGAGTGGTGACCTGTATTGTATTAATTGGATTTCAGAATTTTGTCATTCTAAATGTTGATGGTAAAAATAAACTCAAGTATGTACAGAGTGAATGAAGCTCTGTTTTATAGAATACACTAAATCAAAAAATGTTATACTGGATAATTAAGATTTTACTTCCTTTTGGGTGTACCTTATGAATTTTGCCTTGCCGATCACAAAACTCACCTTTACATTTTTCTATCGTGTTCAATTGCATTGCATTGCAATCATCGATTTTTGTGATTTCCTTTAACATTATAAGTACTCCCTGAGTGTGGAAGGACTGGGGAAGGAGTATTTTCTGGGCATTTTCTCCCCTGGGCTGGTAGAGGGCATCCCCTTGGTTTCCAGCAGAGCCATGGGTCATGAGCATGTGAGATTTTTCATCAACCCTGTTGGAACCCATGGACACCACCATGGGGCAGTGGACCTTTCTAGGGCCTTATTTGGCCACATTTCTGCCACACCCGAGGTGTGGCCAGAAAAAGCTTGTTGGGCAACTGGAGTCCTTCCAGGTGCCCTATAAAAAGGGGGCCAGTCACCACCATTGGAGAGTTGGAGTAGGGAGGAAGAATGTAATGAAAGATAAAAACAAGCAAGTTGAAGGAGTTTGATATTTGAGATATGATTCCATGAAAACTGATGGATGCCAAAATTAGGGAAGGTGTTTTCATTGGTTCACAAATTGCACATCATCAATGACAAGCATTTTAAAGATCTGCTAGTGGTTCATACAAAATGAACAAGAACTAAACTGTTAGTGTTACAAGCATATTAAAAATTTTTAATGATGCACTAGTTCTAAAATCTGACCACACTGATGTCTTAGTGTCATACTTCTGAGAACTAATGACATAAGACAAAATTTGTTAGAATATTTGATGATAGTGTGATCCTGGCTCACTTGGCTGCAACTTTATGTAGACATGTTGCTTTGCTCATCACATCATTTGTTGGTTAGCAATGGCTGCACCTTTGCATCTTCCAAGTTCTCGCCAGTTATCAATGAAACTATTAATTTCAAAGCTTGAGCCTTTTACTTTCCCGATATTTCTTTTGTTCTTGATTTTGCATATATCCAAACTTAGGGTGCCCTTATAAAACTGAGAGTTATTTTGCCCTTGGCTCTTCTTAATTTAGTTAACTCTCATCCTGGCTATAGATTCAGTCTCATCTATGGAGCTGTGAAAGTTCGTGTTGGCTTAATGAACCATCAATGGTCATAGACCAAGAGGGAGCTGGACAAATGAGGACATACACAGTTATCAAAAGCTGGTGCTTCAATAAATAAACAATCCATAAGATCAAAGTGATCCGTGTGTAATGGGCTAGAATTCAGTATTCTAAAGAAAATGACATTTCTGTGTGTTGCTTAGTGTAATAGGCTATAAACCAGTGTTTTAAAGAAAAGGCAGAATTTCTGGAAAATTCTGCTAAAGGTTATTGCTGATGGCTATCTACAGGACATAAATATTTACCTGTCTTGCTAAAGAGTCACCTGCTTTGAATAGTCAGACTGCTTTGATTTAGTATCTCATCTACACACAATATGGGGATACAGAACTATCTGCTTCCTTGGAAAATTGGTTTCTAATCAAGTACTCAAAGTAAATGTGTTTACACTATTTGTTATGCAGAGGAAATTGGCTTGCACCATTGTTTTCACTGATTGCCATGTTGATCTATGCAGAAATTGAAGTATATATATATTTCTGGGAAAAGGAGAATAAAAAAAAACAGAAGTATGGTCTGAACTATCGGGACTGCTGCCTGTTTCTTTTATGCTTTTCACCATAGCACTGTGGCTAAACACTGTAGCAACAGTGAATTGTACCTGGCCCAGGTTCCCTAGACTGTGAGGCCGGTAACAATTAGAGGTTAAAAAAAGAAAATCTAAATAAACAGTCCATTAACCCTTAAACTGCCACATACTTCGGGGTTAATGCACCCCTGGGCGCCAAATACTTTTTTTACTGTACTTTTAAAGGAAATATCACAATTCACCAAAAAAAGTGAAATTTTAATGGAACACATATTTTCTTCATGCAAACAGCATCACAATTACTGCAACACGGATCATTTTATACACTGCCAACGAACTGTAAAATAAAAAAAAAACTACTACAACAATCAATTATTATATATTCAATATACGCCATTGATGAAATTCAGTAAATCACTGAGCCATCTGTGTTTGAACTGGCTTCACATAAGGACACAGAGGCCAACACTGATGCTTGCAGGCTAGTCTAGTGCAGATTCAGAATCCCAGTGACAGTGACGCTGAAGTGAGTGGGAGTGGTCATGAGCTGGCTGCTCAACGACTGATCACGTGTGCTGGCAAATTACACTGGGAACCGACTACAGCCGGTTCTGGTAGTTTAAGGGTTAAAATGAGGTTAAAACACCCAGCTGATAATGGTTCTATACAAGGTCAAAAGCTCTGGTACATCTTTCTTAAAACTGATGTCTGTTCTGCTTACCCTACGTGGGACCCTGCAGACAGAGGAGACATCCTCCTAACTGGTGCAGTCAACCTTTAAAGTCCAAGCTCAGGTCCCTGATGCCATCACAGGCTTTTAGCAGGTCTCTGCACCAAGTCTCGGTCCTCCAACTCCCACTGCCATTCCTTGGCCTTACAAGGAAATCCTCTTGAGTTAATGGTTACTCCTGCTACCTCTGGGACGCTCAGCTGGATTGGCCCTCTTCAGCCCCTTTGAGCGCCGACCATACGCACTTCCACAGGGCTATCTACCTGGCTGCCTGCCTCCACACTACCGCACGCTACCATCTCTGACATCCTTCTTTCTATTCTTTAACCTTCATCCATCTCTGTCACTTCTTCTGTACAGACTCCCTGTTTATCCCTCTGTGGGTGCAACGTCTAAATTACAATCCATGGAAAGTCAACGAGGCAACTGGAACCAATCATGCTCTCATATGCAAATTAAACTCAATCACCCCATCAAACACCCTGAGCTGCACAAACACAGACACCCACAGAGTTTGAACTGCACAGTTTATGTATTTAAAATCATGTATTGCCACGGGCCAGTCCCATCACAGGTGATTGTATTCCCTGTGTAAATGAAAAAGCCTTTGACCCTTATTCCTGGGAAAATCATCCAGCAGATCACAGAGCATTTAGTTGTCTCAGAGTGTTATCAGTTGTAATGATTACATCTTGCCTGATGAAGGTGCCTGAGTTGCCTCAAAAGCTTGCATATTATAATCTCTTTAGTTAGCCAATAAAAGGTGTCATTTTGCTTGACTTCCTGTTACTCCTGTTAATTTGTACACTTAGCTCATTGTGTTTAATTCTTTTTATTGTGTCATCCAGAACAAATAACACTATGGAGATACAGAGTAGTAAACATAATGGGAAACTGTTTACAGTTATCCAGTCCTGAAAGTAGCAGATATAGCAGATTTTGCTGTAGATGGTTCGTGTGTTTTTGAAAAAATATTTTATAATCATTGAGTTATTGGCCTTTTATTAGTGAGTATGGCATTAGTGACTAGTGTCCCTGGCATTTTATGGACAATTGTGCCAATGTCTTGTAACCGATGTTTCAATCATTTAAACAGACACGGTCCAGCAACGAGATCTCCAACTGTGGTCAGTGAGTCTGACATACCACACAACCAGAAGCTGCATAATGTGACACCTGCTGAAGAAACTGGCAGTACTGGATAACGTTTTTTTTTTAGATGTACATTCTCAACACATTTTACAAAGATTTTAACAAACAAAGCCAAACGGCAAAGATAACCCACAGCCAAATTTCACAGTGCTTTTTCTTTAATCATTACTATAAATACAAGAGTTTTCCAATAACAATAAGCAATCACAAAGTTGTTTCTGGGATTGGCTCAGGTTAAGGGATGGATAGATATCTTAAATATGAATGTGCCAAAATTAACTATATATTAAAATGAGGAAAGTGGCAACAAAACTTCACCTTTATTCAATGAATATTATAACGCATTGATGAAAGAATAAAGAACCTGATTAATATTTTACAGATTGTGGATCTGATCCCCACTACATGTAAATTACAGGTTATAATTATGATATAAAAAAAATGGAACAGGATCATGAGAGGTGGGTAGAGAGTGTTCTTAAAAACCTACATATTTGGTACATATCTTTTATGTATTTTTATATACAGTGTATATATATATATATATATATATATATATATATAACTAAAATCAATAGTAAAAGAACCAAAGCTTGTTGTTTTTTCGTTACAATTAAAAGAGTATACATGTCAAATATGTGTCTGTTTGCAATTAACAAGAAAACTTATCTAAATCTGATTTTTAATTATTTCACGTATGCACAAATCTGTTGTTTATCTTCTAAACTGGTAAAATAAAACAATATTTGGAAATGATAAATACTCCACTCAGTTTCTGGTGCATTAAAATCAATAATAAAATATTTTTCAGACAAGCCACATTGTTGGCCAAATGTCCTCCAGCTTATTAGGCCATGTCATTGCCTATTTCAAACCATTTAAAGCTTTATTCCGTAGCTGAAGAACAGCTTTTGTCAGCTGTTATGGACATTATTCTGTCATGCTTTGAAATAGCTTAGCCTTGCAGGCTATTGCCAAATGACAAGGTGAGTTGCTGAATTTCAGAATTCTGTGAATGTTTTAGCACTGACCTACAAAGCAACATGGAATTTTATTTGCTGTGATCACTCCATTATTACTATCTGGTTGGAAAAGAAGCTTGTTTATATCATATTTGTGTGGGGCAATGGCTTCGTTTTCATTTTCCATTTAACTGGTATATATTATAAAACTGACATTTGAATTGCAGATTTCATACAGGAACAAGGTTACAGTCAGTATCAGAGAGCTGGGATTTGCAAAGAACGCACTTAGAAAAGCTCAGAGGCTTTGTTACCTAAGTCAGTACCAGTTCTGAGAGTTAATGGACACAGTGTGTGATATGTAGGGAAACTTTCAGCATTAAAAAATCCCTTGCCATTTATGTCAGTTATTCAGGAAGAAGTTCACATCATTTGTCTTACAAGAACAAAACCATTTAATACATACTTCTATTCAGTGTAGGTGCACTGGGCTGAACGTATTCCCTGCTCATTAATTTTCAGTTTATGAGGATGGTCACAAAGATAAACCAATTTTAGTCTTTCACAGTTAATAACTATCTGACCATTCCAAACAAACTCTGTCGTGGCACACAGAGTATAATCACAGAGTGTTTTTAGGAGACTATATGAGGTAGTAGGTGAAACAGTTAATAATATGGTTGAGCTTAGAAGTAAACTTTTGAAAAATGTTTCTGTTACTGTAATGTTATTTACAAGCTCTGTCAGTTAGTTCTTGTGTGGTGTTTCGGTTAAGTTTCAATTTAGACTTTCAAAATTGAAGAGTATCGGCAAAGCATTAACTCTAACTACCTTTTATAAGATATGCAAAACTATGCATTATTAAAAACTACTTTAACAGGTAAATAATTTGTTCTTGACATTTAAGTCCCTGATAAGGTTTAACAGTTACCTAAAGGCTATGTCACATTACGTGACTTTTCCAGCAGTTTGTGGTTGTAGCCTTCATTTACATAATTTTTAGCGAGCCAGAAGCAGTTGTCAGCACACTCCCGTGAAGCGGTCACCTAATGTGACATACCCAATGACTCACTCCACTAGCCTGCGACTTACTCCGATATAATTAAACAGGTTTGATTTTGTCTTTAGTCATACAGGTGGGCTCTGAATGCATGAGAGCTGACAACCAATGAATGTTTATACAGAAGTACAATACATTTAATGTACGGCTATGGTCAAAGGTTTTGAGAATGACACAAGTATTGGTTTTCACAAGTGCTTTTAGATCTTTTTGTCAGATGTTTCTATGGTATACTGAAGTATAATTACAGGCATTTCATAAGTTTCAAAGGCTTTTATTGACATTTACATTAAGTTTATGCAATTGTCGATATTTGCAGTGTTGGCCCTTCTTTTTCAAGACCTCTGCAATTCCCCCTGTCATGCTGTCAATCAACTTCTGGGCCAAATCCTGATGGCTGCCCGTTCTTGCATAATCAATGTTTGGAGTTTGCCAGAATTGGTGGGTTTTTGTGTGTCCACCTGCTTTTGAGGATTGACCACAAGTTCTCAATGGGATTAAGGTCTGGGGAGTTTCCTGGCCATGGACCCAAAATTTTGATGTTTTGTTCCCCAAGCCGCTCAGCTAACACTTTTGCCTTATGGCACAGTGCTCCATCATGCTGGAAAAGTCACAGTTCATCAACAAACTGTTCTTGGATGGTTGGGAGAAGTTGCTGTTGGACAAATAAAAACCCACAAATTCTGACAACCTCCAAGCATTGATTATGCAAGAATGGGCTGCCATCAGTTAGGATTTGGCCCAGAAGTTGATTGACAGCACTCCAGGGCGACTCATTGCATAAACTTAATGTAATTGTCAATAAAAGCCTTTGAAACTTATGAAATGCTTGTAAATTATACTTCACTATACCATAGAAATATCTGACAAAAAGATCTAAAAACACTGAAGAAGCAAACTTTGTGAAAACCAATACTTATGTCATTCTCAAAAAACATTTGACCACGACTATATAAGGAAATCGGGTGTTTTGGACCTCAGAAATAAAAGAGAAGCTTGTCTATCTGATGGCTAATGTTTTATGTAACCACGATAAAATGGAAAAAAGAAAAAGGCTGAGAATGCGGCTGAACTCACTGATCAACTGATAATCCATCGTAGAGCACCATCTCCATCAGGCAGCACACTGTTGGCTGTCAGAAGAAGGGGTGGGCATGGCTATGCTAGAAGGTCAGCACTCAGTTGATAATTGTGACATAGGCAGCAGTTATTTTCAATCATTTAAACAGACATGGTCCAGCAACGAGATCTCCAACTGTGGTCAGTGAGTCTGACATACCACACAACCAGAAGCTGCATAATGTTATACCTGCTGAAGAAACTGGCAGCACTGGATAACGTTTTTTTTAGATGTACATTCTCAACACCTTTTACAAAGATTTTAACAAACAGAGCCAAAGGGCAAAGATAACCCACAGCCAAATTTCACAGTGCTTTTTTCTTTAATCATTACTATAAATACAAGAGTTTTCCAATAACAATAAGCAATCACAAAGTTATTTTTATAGGTCAAGCACCTTTCTTTTTTTTGGTTTCTAAGACAGCTACCAACATCATTGTCAGTTTGTGTACATGCTGGCATCCTTATGCTAACAGCAATGATGTTACAGCTGCATGACCAAAAAACACTAAAATATAAGCATATCAAATAATAAATAAATTAATAAATCACTATTGTGGTGTGTATTATGTATGACTATGATAATCTTGTTAAGTTCTGGCAGCACCCAGAGTAACAGTATACAGTAGCTAAGTTTACATAACATACAGTTATTCAAGTGCTGATTATCTATCTATCTATCTATCTATCTATCTATCTATCTATCTATCTATCTATCTATCTATCTATCTATCTATCTATCTATCTATCTATTTGTAATAATGCATAGTTGGACTATAGAAGCCTCTGTGGTTACTTGGTAATCACTGAATAAAAATAAAACATGCAGAATGAATAGAGCACCCTTCATAAGGATTGAGACAAGTCAAACTTGATGATTATTGTTTACTAAAACAGTTTGAAAGCATGAATATGAGACAGTAACCTTTTATTTCTGTAGATTTTGACCATCTTAGCTTTAAGATTTTATAATACTGATTTGTGTGTAACATACCTCCATTTAGTTTACTGTATATGTGTTTTAGAAAATGTTATTTTTACATCGCTTTTGCAATATCTAATGGAAGGCATACAGATAATCCATAAATATGCAGGTTGGCTGATATGTTGTTTAAAAATGTATATAAAGCAGTATAATAAAAAGATTTGCCTTAGAGGGAAACTTATCTGAGCTGAAATAACAAGTATGATGTGTGTCATGACCTTAATTTGACTTAATAAAACGGGGACAGAGTTCTTGATATTTTAACTAATCCATTCAACATGTTGAAAAAAATATTGTATATGCATTCAGGTGTTTATATAGCATACACAGGTCTCTTAGTTTATGCTTAGCAGAGAGCAGTGGTAGGTTTATATAAGAAACCTGGAAATGTGCTGTCTGCTCCCTGCCTTGAACTCAGTCCTGGTATGACAGACTGCAGCATCTCGAAACTTTGAACAAGATTAGCTAGGCTTGAAAAAGCTATGCTATCTTATATTAGAAAGTAAACTCTTAGATCAAGAAATCTGGGTTATTTTGTTTTCTACATCTTTTTAGATTTTACCCTTTATCTCCAATTTCTACATGGGCTGTTTCTGCCTACTCCTACACCAAATAAAATATGTTATACAGATACAATAAATTGATGTGTGTTCTCCTTATGTTTGCCTTTGTTTTTCCATATATTCAGATTTCCTTCCACTGAACATCCCAGAGATTTTCATTTTTGGTGATTCTAAATTGGTCCTCTGTAGGTGCATAGTCTTCCTGCAGGGTTGTGTCCGATGTTTCTGGGTTAGGCTCTTGTGCCCCTGCAGTGGAAGAAGAAAGTTTCACGAATAAACAGACATATCTGCTCATTGTCACTGCAACATGTTCATTTTTTTCAAGTTAACACTGTTAATTGTTCACTGTGACCCTGAAATGGATTAATCAAATCTGTTGATAGATGGATGGACGGATGGATGGGTGGATGGATGGATGAAAAGACAGAAAATATTTTAGTGAAGAAAGAAAAAGAAAGTTTGGACAAACTGAGCTATAAACCCTTTTTAGAAACTGTCATTTGTGATATCAAACTTTATTGTTTATATCCGTGCTAATTTAGGGTGTCTGAAGTTTTGGCAGATGTGGTTTGATAATTAAAATATCAGTCATATAATTGAAAATTAAATGTCATTTTGATTTCGCACCATGGCTGACATCAAACTATAGGCACTAATCAAAATGTTTCATATGCTGTTAGTCAAGGACTATATCAGACACTTCTGTAAGAGCACTCAAAGCCTCAGTGCAGTTTTCTAATTAGTAAACCTCCTGCGGTTTAAAGATAAAACACACTCAGTAATGTTTATTGTTAGACTTGGAATTTTCAATTTTTAGTTTTTTCATATTTGACTTCTGCTGGCTTTGATTTTAACATTGGCAAACTAAGCAGATCCATGTGATGGGAATGAATATGCAATGTGTCATTTTGTTTGTGTGTCTGTTAAAGGGACAGCTTTAGACAGCAAGGACTTTACATGTTGTGAGTGCTCCAGTGTATAGAAGACATTGAGGATGAGGTGATTATTCTATTTGTAGTGAGTATTTTACCATTTCGGTTTCAAAACATTCATCATCACAAGCTTATAAATACACCGTGTACTGCAGAATATTTTAACACAGGAAAAAATGTTCACCAGCAATTCAGTAGTTTGCCTAATACTGTGCAAAAATATCTGTTAGATGTTGCATTTTACTTAAAGTGAAAACCTTTTAAATATACAGATTCAGTGAATGAAATAAAACTTGATGTTTTCAACTTAAACCTTTCATGCTTTTGCAGTTATACCCATTATGTGTTTATTGACCCTTGTTTAGAGCAACTTTAGATAGGTATTTAAAGTCAAGATGTAGCAATTTTTTCACGCTTGATATTCTTGACTTCTTCCACTTCATTCTAGGTATTAATTTTGGCAGTCCATCTACCAGGGGACCTCTGCTATTCATCACTTGGCACTTTGCCATTACTGAAGGCATTCATTTACTTGTATTTTAATGCTGTATGTAGTTTGGCAGTGCTGTCTACTACCATTAGTACAAGGAGTTCTAAACAGAGAGTGATTTCCAGAATGCTGTTTGTAGTCACAGAGAACACAGGCTTAAGTAATAAGGTATTTTAATTTCACTCTTAAAGTAGAATAGCGGGAGACATATTTTTGATTAGCATGTTTTAATTACTTTGTCCATCTTTGACCAGTTGCAGTTGCTTTATTTACTGTAGTCTCAGATACACTGTTATCTACATTTGTATAGGACTGATAAGAACTAAAACAACATACGGCTTGCATTGCTCACATGTTCATTATTTAATCAAATGTTTCAAATTTAAATAGAATTTTGCATTAGCTTCAGAAAGGAAAATATTCATAAGTATTCCATCAGTCATCCATCCACAAATGCATGTACTGAACCCATTCATCCACTTTCAAACCTTCTTAACTCCAGTTTTCAGGACATGGGGACTACCAACCTGTTAGAGTTGCACTGGATACATTACTATATTAAGTGCCACTGCCAGCCCATTACATACCTCACTTCTTTCTACTTCAGTAGCGATGTTCTGAAGAGGGTCAGCAGAATTAATGTTCTTAGAGTCCTTGATGATTACTGATGACCAATTTGGCTGTTGTCAAAAAAAGCTTACTAATGCCTTTATCTCCGCAGACATCTGAAGAAAACCTGGATGTTTTCATCTGTGCATACCAAATTCTGTGAATGGACATTGGAATACTTTCTCAATGGTCTCAGGATATTCTAGCACCTTCTCTGCAAGGGGCTATAAAGCACTACAGTGGGTTGTAAAGATGGCTCAGAATATTAATGGAATGCTGCCACCTTCTGTTCAGGATGTATATAATGTAGGCTGTCTTAGAAAGGAAAAACACTAGTATTAAAACTTCAGTCCTGAACCTTTACTTTTCTTCCTCCTCTACTCTAGCAAATGTTACAGGACCATGAGCAGTCAAACTACTACATTCAGGAACAGTTTTAATCAGTGGATGCTCAACATGCACTTATACTGATAACTGCATGAGTGTATATGATGTGTGGTTCTTATATATATCATCTGCATTTAATGTATGATGTAGTTATTTACTGTTATAAAGTACTCTGTGGGTGACATGAAAGTAAGAATTGCATTGAACTTGGTACACATGATAAAAAAACTTCAACTTAATGCCAACATTATAGTGGGGGAAATAAGTATTTGATCTCCTGCTGAATTTGTATGTTTGCTCATTTACAAAGTCTCTAATTTTTAATGTAGTTTCATTTTAAGTGAGAGAGACAGGATATCAACCAAAAATCCAGAAAAAACCTTTTCACATAAATTGATTTGCACATTGATTTGCATATCATTGAGAGAAATAAGTATTTAATCCCCTACAACCCAGCCAGAATTCTGGCTCCTACAGATTGGCTGTGTGCCCACGTGGCACACAGATTACAGTCAATCAATCAATCAATCAGTCAATTACAGATACTCCTGGTCTCAACTCCTTATGTGTATTAAGCACACCGGTCCACAGAATCAGTTTCTTCCACTCCAACCTGTCCACCACCATGGGCAAGACCATAGAGCTGACAAGGTTGTAGACCTGCACAAGGCTGGAATGGGCTACAAGACCTTCAGCAAGAAGCTTGGTGAGCAGGTGACAACTATTGGTGCGATTATTCAGAAATGGAAGAAATATAAAATGACCATCAATTGCCCTCGGTTTGGAGCTCCATGCAAGATCTTGCCTCATGGGGTGAGAATGATCATGAGAAAGGTGAGGGATCAGCACCAAAACTACACGGGGGAAGACTGTTAATGATCTGATGACATTTGGGAAAACAGTCAAAAAAGAACACCATTAGTAACACACTACACCGTAATGGATTGAGTTCTTGCCATGCCCGCAAGGTCCCCCTGCTTAAGAAGGCACATGTACAGCCCCAGATGTTCACTGGCAAACTTAAGATGGGCATTTGTGGGTGAGACACAGGTAATCTGTTTATTACTGCCTTCTGCCTTATGCTGCTGGGACAGGCTCTTGCCACCTGTGAATAAGATTAAGTGGGCTTCAGAATGTTTTGTAATATTATGTTGTTTATATGAACTATATTTAGTTCCAATCCAATGCAAAGTTTGTTTTCCTTTCTTTGAAATCTGCTGCATGTGAATATAAAATATTTTCATTTTACCCATGATTAAAGAGCCATTCACATTATCTTGTTTCTTTATAGCCCAGCAGTAATTAAGCAAACGGTGTCAGCCTTTACAATAATGTAATTAATTATTGCACCATTAGTGCTAGGTAACCACCGTCAAATGATAAATTCTTCAAGCAGTAGAACTAAAAATCTGGTAAGGATTTATAAGCAGAAAAAGAATTGATTAAGACAGGTTTTATGAGCAGGACAAGTAAGACACCAGACATTTTTTATGAACAGGGACAGTGACAGTCTACACTGATTTTCTGATCAAGATCAAGATGACAGAAAGGTTTTATAATCACAAAGACCAGCAATATGCACCAGACAGATTTCATGGGCAAGAAAGTAACACACTTGACTCTTGGAGAGTGATTGATGTGAGCAATTTGCAATTAATCACAAGGTTAATATAGATAACACAGAAGCCTTCAGAAATGGTTTTGTTCTATTTACTAAAAAGAAAATGTGAAATGCAGAATGCTTATAAACTGGGTGGCATCACACACTCCAGGCTTTTCCTCATTTCTTTTAAATATTACTGTGTAATCCAAAAATGGGCTTACCTCTCAGTACTGAGTCATATTAAAAAAATGTCAAGATAAACTATTGCAGGCAGGCCTCACATGGCTGCTGGCTTTGTTTCCAGTTAGTGTTTTTAAAACAGGCCAGTTTCTATTTTTAAAATTATTGCTTTATTACTGAGCCACTTTGTTTTATTCTCTTAGTCGATAGATTGAGACATTAGGAAGAAAAAGGTGGCATAGGACAGAGGCAGGGCCCAGAGAAAGACAGAAAAACACAGACATTAATAGTGTTTGTCATGGCAGTATTCAAGGAAGGGCATCTTTGGGGTAAGCCCTCTGGATGCAGTTTCATGTCTCAGAAAAGTAGGAAAGAGGAAACATGAAATATTTCCACGGGATATTACTTGACATGTTGGAATTTAAAAGCGACAGAAAGCTAACAGGTGGGGGACAGCAGATGGCCCCAGGTTATTAGAATTGGGGCCCTTTTCAAAAGATCAATCTAAAACGAATAGTACAAGATACTTGATTCTCTCTAGCCAGTCAACTGGCACTACCAGGTCCTCCTTGAAAAGAAGATGAGGGGTTGAGTGTCATTTCTGGGTAAGGCAGTCTGGAAGTTGCCTAGGAGGTACAGTTTAAAGGCTATGAAAGTCTCAGGAGTATAACACTCACAGAAGCTGAAACAGGGCACTGCACCCTGGTTGTCACAAGGCTTTGTAGATATTTAAACAAATATATTCATAACCAAGAACTCCCTACTTTTTAACTTTATTCCAAACCCATTAATATCCTCTAACTATTTTAATAGTGCACAGAAATTCCTGCTGCAAAAGATGTAAATATTGCGTTTCAGCCCAGGGTGTGAAATTAGATTAAAAGAATATGAAAATGTATGGAAAGTAAATAAACATTCAAAGAAAAAATTATTGGGAACATCTGTACCTCTGCCTATCCATTCATCTAATCATCCAATCACATTTCTTCAGTGAAATGCAAAACATCACGTAGCTATACGTTAGGAGCATCATTTAATGTTAACATCAAACTCCCGAATGAGGAAAAGTGTGATCTTAGTGATTTTGACTGTAGCGTGATTGTTGGTACCATACGGGCTAGTTTGACGATTTCTGTAACTGTTCATATCCTAGGATTTTCACACTCAACAGCCTCTATACTATATTCAGAATGGTGCAGAAACCATCCACTGAATGGCAGTTCTGTGAATGAAAACACCTTAAAGATAAGAGGGGTCAGTGCAGATTGGCCAGATTTGTTTAAACTAACAGAAAGGCTACAGTATCTCAGATAACTATTCTATACAACTGCGGTGAGCAGAAAAGCATTTCCCAATGCACAACATGTTATACCTTGAGGTGGATGGTCTACAACAGCAGAAAACCACATTGGGTTCCATTCCTGTCAGCCAAGAACAGAAAGCTGAAGCTGTGGTTGGTACAGGCTCACCAAAACTGAACAGCTGAAGACTGGAAAAACATAGCCTGGTCCGATGAAGCTTAATTTCTGCTGAGGTGCAAAGATGGTAGGGTCAGAATTTGATTCCAATCTACCATATGTTAACAGTCCAAGCTGGTGGTGGTAGAGGTGTAATGGTGTGGAGAATGTTTTCTTGGCATACTTTAGGTCTGTTAATATAAATCTATCACCACTTGCATGCCATGGCCTACTTAAGTATTGTTGCTGACCATGTGTTCATGGCCACAATTTACCCATCATTTAATAGCTACTTCCATCATGATAACGCACCATATCACAAAGCAAACTTCATCTTGAACAGGTTTCATGAACATGACAATGAGTTCAGTGTTCTTCAGTGGTCTTCCCAGTCACTGGATCTGAATCTAATAAAACAGTTTGAGAGTCTGGTCCATGCTGACATGATTGCATCACACAATTTTTGAAGATTTGTTAGCTGCACATTCATACTGCGAATATCCTGTTCTACCATATCCCAAAGGAATGTTTCCAACATCTTGTGGAGTCTATGTCATGAAGAACTGAGGTCGTTTTGAGGACAAAAGTAGGCCAGTATTAGTATAGTGTTTCTAATAACTTGAGTGTGTCTCTAATTAATCTTCTGGTACTTACACTTTATTTTAGAAACATCTTTTCTCTTCAGTAAATATGAACAATCCATCCAGAGATATCCATTTCTATCTCTAATTTAAGCAGTAGTATATAATAGCTCCGATATCCTCATTTTAAATGATACTAGTAGCAGGACTCTACATTGACCGGGTAAGTAATTTTAAGGCAGAATCATCAAAGTTTTATATGGCAGCAGAAGATATTTGCCAAATACAGTTGTTTTCTTGGGATTGAATATTTTGACAAAAAATAAATAAATACTGATAAAATGTTAAAAGAAATATATATTTATGTGTGACAAATCATTTTGCTCAAATACAGAACAGTGCCTTTTTCCGGTTTTTGACAACTACAATTTTCAGGGCTCAAAATCTCAGAAAAGGCACTGTCCTTAAAACTCACTTTAGTAAACTTGCTTTAGTAAAAATGTACCTCCAGGTTTAAGTTTTGTGTTTCAAAATAATCTGTTGTCTCATCTTAACAAAGTGAGATATGTGTGCAAAATTTTGTTGAGATTGGACCAAGGGTGTAGAATTATATAAAGAGCAAACGCCCACATTGAGCTTTATGTATAAGATCATTTGTCAGACATGGTATATAAACTACCTATTATAAAGACTTGTTTTTTCAACATCCATTCATCCATCCATCCATCCATCAATTTTCAACCCCATTTATCTTCCTGAGGACAGAGAATATCACAACAGAACCTGGCAGAAAGAAAGCACTTACCATGGTGTGAATCCCAGTCCATCATACAGTACTTTGACGACCAGAAATAAAACTTTGAAATAATAAAATAAGTCTTATAGAATATATAGACATTTTTTCAAAACCATTTTTTTAAGATAGCATAATAGGAACTCTGCTCTATAATAAAGTACTGCATTTAAAGTGCATTAACATATACTGAGATAAGACCAAAATAATGCATAGTTTCACATAAACATATATTGGCCAAAACTAAGAATAATAAAACAGTACCATTTCCTACCAGGTGTGTGGAATGTTACTTTAAGTCAGCAGACTCGCATTGCAGTATTTTGAATGAGACATGAGTAATGCAGATCCTCAAGATTGTGTCTAGCCGGTTAAAAGTCTGAATCCTAGAACATGCCTAAAAATGCCTTATACTTATGTCACAGGCAGGAGTGAACAAATCAAATAATGATTTCTGTTGATTGATTCATGTACACTTTGGTCAATCTAACAAGGAAATGTAGGTGATATCAATTTCTATGCCTAGTATTTTAAAATCCAGGATTGCAGTGGGCTAGCATATATACAGCAACTGACACAAGACACAACCAAGTGTCACAGTGTATACCAGAGTGTCATGCACACAGTATTCTTAGTTCAAATGGGGCCAATCAGAATGATCACATGACCTCAATTAGGCAACAGAAATAAATAATTGCCTGCAAAATCTGAAAAGAAATCACCAAATCAGAAATCAGACTGAAATGTAAATGTAGCATGTGATATATGGATAAAGAAGACCCCAAGATATAAACACTTATAAGGATGTAGTGCTACCTACAGTGTTGCTTCACTGTGCACATTCAGAGTCAACCCTGCATTGTAATGCAAAAATATGAAATATATAAAGAGACAAAAAGAGGAATTATTAACTGGAAATCCAAATAAATAATGGAAATGAGAAATATGATGGCCCTACGATGGACTGGCGCACTGCCCAGGGTTTGTTTCCTGCCTTGCGCTCTGTGTTGGCTGGGATTGGCTCCAGCAGACCCCCATGACCCTGTAGTTAGGATATAGCGGGTTGGATAATGGATGAATGAGAAATATAATGTATAGAAATATTAATGTTAACTTAGCAAGAATTGTTAGTGTTAAGTAAAAAAAATATTAAAACAAAAAAATTAAAAGAAAACAAAGGATATTGTAGAGCATTAACTGTTTAGATGTTTAAACTAGAAAATATAAAGTTTTTAGTTATAAATTCAAAGTTTGCATGAACATGCACTCCATTATTTTAATTTCAATTATTCAATAATTCATTATTTCAATTAACTTATTAGGATAGTCACAGTCAAGTTCTCTCACCCCAATTTAAAACTCTGACTGTAATTGTCATTGCAATATTAACAATATTTATTAAAATCAGATGGGTTGTGTTTAAAGTGTATCCGTCCCCAAGTAACCAGAGTAAATTTTTCCAAATCAAATTTCCAAAAATGAGCTATTGAAGGACAGTTCCATGAGGCATTGAAATAATTATCTCAGAATATTTCAAGTCTTTTTAGCTTCATTAAAATACATATTCTCTCCGGCTATTCTCAATATTAAAGCCTCTTGGGCAACTGGCCTTTAGCTAAACCCCTCTGCCTTACAGGATATGAAGTGTCATGATATTTGTTCCGTCATTCAGTTATGCTCTGCAAGCTCTTTCTAGACATGTCTGTTCTTACAATTAAACTTTACAAGTGTCCCTCTGAGGCATAGAGCTGATTCTGGATCTAATCTGACCTCTGGCCATAAATTATGACTGGGAAGGGAGAAAAGTATGGCCTGGGGCCATTCTGGCAGGTAATCTGAGCTAAAAATTCATACACTAGAATAATACAATATAAATGTAAATACAATATGGTGTACATACTATATTTAAGATATATTTAAAACTGCTTGTACATGTATTAAAACATATCTAATCTTCATATGTTGTTATTTAATTATATTCATTAAATTATGTTAGTTACCATAATACAGGATATGTCCTATAAAGGATCAGAGTCTCCTGTACTGCTGAGCTACATTGCCTACAGCAGTGTAATGTAATTGTCATGATCTTGCTTAAAAGTTTAATTATTTCCAACTGTTCCAAGAATTATTTGAGTATGAGTTTTGGGATGTCTGTGGCCAAGAAATCTAGTCATTATATTTATCCTTTGGTTTGCTGTGTTTTTAAAATTATAAAAAAGGACCCCTGTGGTACTAGCTTGTTTTCCTTATAGACATAACCATTCTGGAGATTGGTTGTGGGAATGTGGGTCTCAGTTGCTGGGAAGCGGTTCCCAGCGGTCACTCAACATTTTAAAAAGTCAGCACCATGCATACCTAATCATCCAAGATTTGGATTCATGAAAGCAAAACCTTTGTGCAATTATTATTGTGTATGATTGTCTTTTGCATCCTGTGTGCATTACTTGTGTTTGTGTTGAAACCGATCAGTCGGCCTGTGTAATATACTTCACTGTCTGCAGATGTTGCCGCAGTCATGTTGTGCTCAATTACATTGCAGATATAGACCACACTTCCAATTCTTTGGTCATGAATAACTTTTTGTGTTTTTACATCAAAAATGATCAGTCAGCAAATACAATGTGCTTCACTGACAGTAGATGTTGTCACGTTTCTTTTCCTGCCTGCAATGCCACATGCCCACGCTACTATTGTTTTCCTGTCAGAAGGACCTGAAGACCAATTATGTGGCCGAGATAAACCGCCCATCCAATTCTTGGGTTGTGTTGATTAAGGTTCTTGATTAAGGTCAAGTGGTTTACTACTTTTGCGTGGGAGACAGACAATCTTTAACATTTAATATATGGTATATAATAATTTGTGTTTTCCCTTAACACTGCTGTCACCTTACACAAACAGTAGAATATTAAATAAGTTAAGTAAATCAATGGATGATTGTGAGTGCATTTAATTGTCATATTGCGTTTTGAGGAGTCAAGCAAAATGACAACTTTTATTGGCTAACTAAAAAGATTACAATATGCAAGCTTTCGAGGCAACTCAGGCCCCTTCTTCAGGCAAGACGTAATACAGAAACTGGAGTTCCCTGTGTTTATATCCACACACTAGGACAAATAACAACATTGGGAAACATTTACAGTAAGTGAGACATCTTAAATGTAAAACATGAATAGACCTCTTCAGGTTAAGATTTATTTAGCAAGAGAGGAGAACAATGTATAGACAATATATTTGGATAAGATAACTGTCCAACAAAGTCTTTTGAGGTTTCTGTTGAGTTTTTCAATACAATGTGCGTCTGTGGACAGGATGTCTGTGTCAGTCCGAGAGATGCAAACAATACTCATATCTGGCCATAAAACTCTTGTCTCTAGTCAAACCATGTTGTAATGTGTTGCCATGCTTGATGTGGAACCTGTGTAAATTCATTCTCTGGTGAAGTGTTTGTCCTGTTTCTCCCACATAGAGTGCAGTGTCAGGACATTTCATACAGAGGATAAGGTAGACCACATTAGGTGATCTGCAGGAAAATGATCCCTTTATGTGATGTTCAAGTGTGGTATAACTACATGGTCTGTATTATAAATGTGAGCACATGTTTTGCATCTTTTCTGTAGGCAGCGAGATGTGCCATTTTCTGTTGGTTCAATTAGCTTCAGACAATTAGTTGCTGCAGGTTTGGCTGTTGTCTGTATGCCAGGAGGGAAGGTTCTAGAAATACATTTTTCAGTGTTTCATCATTGTGTAGCATTGGCTGGAGTTCTTTTATAATTTTTCGAACTGCTTTAAGATGTGGGTTATAGGTGTCAAAATGGGGATGCGGTTCATGTTATCATTGTTTTAACATTCCAGAAGGTTGTCTCTGGGTATGACAGTAGCTCTTCTTTTTTGAATGTCTGTTGATTTGGGTGTATAACCTTGTCTGATGAAATCTTGTCTAAGCTCCTGCAGTTGTTTATCCCGGTCTTTTGGATCTGAGCAAATATGGTTGTATTGTATTGCTTGGCTGAAAATGATAGAGCACCTTATATGCTTGGGGTGGAAGCTGTCACATCTCGGGTAGGTCCGTCTGTTTATCGATTTGTGAAAAACAGAAGTTACAAGGGTGTTGTCTTTCAGTTGAACAGTGGTGTCAAGGAAGCTGACTTCTGTTTTTGAATAACTAAGTTGGGGTGGAAAGAATTATATTCATTATGAAAATCGATGAGGTCCTTCTCACTGGCAGTCCAGATTATAAAGATGTCATCTATGTGGCAGAGATACAACATTGATTTTAAGACGCAATCTCTCAGTCCCCATTTATTGCAAGTAGAAGTCTTTTCCAAATGAGAATAAATTATGTGTCAGAGTGAATTTTATCATTTGTATAACTAACTCTGTGGTTAAATCATGTTGTTTGATGTATCTTTCACATGCCAATATTCCATTATCATGGGGGATGTTTGTGTAAAATACCTCAACATCCATTGTGGTCAGTAAGGTTCCCTCAGCTAAGGGGCCTACAGCAAACATTTTTTTTAAGAAATCAGTGGTGTCCTGGATATAGCTGGTTGTATTGCAGGCGAGGGGTTTAAGGATGTGTTCCACCCAACCTGAAACATTTTCTGTAAGGGAACCAGTTCCTGAGATTATAGGCCTTCCTGGGTTTCCCTTCTTTGTGGATTTAGGAACCATGTAGAAGTAACCTATTTTGGGGTTCTCGGGAATTAAACTGCTTTAATAATCCCAGATGTCAAGAGGAAAGCTACTTACTATCTTTTTTAGTTTCTTCTTGTAGAGATCTGTGGGGTCTTCCTGTAGTTTGTAATAATGCATAGTATTTGACAATTGTCTTTGTGCCTCCTGTATTTAGTCCGATGTGTTCATGATAACTAAGGCACCCCCATTGTCTACTGGTTTGATAATGATCTCTGTGTTTTCCCTTTTGTGAATGTATCGCTCTCCGCTTATCAACAGTAATGTTTTCTATCTTATTTTGCTTCCTGTTTAGGATCCTTGTTTTCATTCTCTGTCGGAAGCAGTCTATATAATTGTCCAGGATGGAGTTTCTGCCATCTTCTGGTGTCCGTGTGGATTTATTAATGGGGTTGTTGTAATTGCTTGTTGTTGGGTCCTGTGTGTCATTGTTATCTTTCTTGTGCATTTTGTAATTGGCAGATTACTTGGGAAACTAGATAGCACTTGCATTAATAAAGAGTCATAAGAATATAAAAAAAAAAAACCAATCAAGTCATTTAGTTGAAGTATAAACTTTGACAGCTTTATGGAATTGTCTGGATGTTACAAAGGTACAACTCACCATGCTAAAAAGAAAATAAGGTAAAAGAAAAATGTTTTGTTGTCTCTTACCTTCTTTTGTTTTCAGTATGGGAATAATGCTTATTTTTTACCTTATTTATTATTTACCTTATACCTTATTCTTTCCTTTGGAAATGCAATCTGATACATCCTTCCACAAACTCTAACTTACCTTTTTGCCAACCAAATAAGCCTGATAGACTAAATTGTCTTCTTTCATTTCTGAATCTTCTGAATGTTTTTAGAATTATCATTTTCAGAGGAAATGCTAAATGGTAAAACTCTTGGTGTTGATTATATACTTTGACTTATTAATGACTTTCAAGTCAGCTGTAATTCACTGGAAGTTGTAGAATTATTCTCTTTTCACTTCAAAACGTCATTGCTTGAAGAAAATGAATTGGCTTTGTATGGAAATATACAAGTTACATATTACCTGTTTTAAAACATAATTTAGATTGTTGCATTTATTTTGAAACTCCTGTCTCAAAGATAGATAGGTATGAGGGACGTTCAAAAAGTTTCCACAGGAGTAGGAATTGGGCATTAAAAAGTATGATGCTGGAAAAATTGCATCGCAAATGAAGGTGACAATGTGGAAAAGTGATGTCATTTGCTTTTGAAATTCTTAATAAATAGAGTTAAAAAAGATAGATAGATAGATAGATAGATAGATAGATAGATAGATAGATAGATAGATAGATAGATAGATAGATAGATAGATAGATAGATAGATAGATAGATAGATAGATAGATAGATAGATACCTTTATTTGTCCCTAGGGGGAAATTTGGCAATATGCACTTAATGTTCAGAAACAATTGCATAACAATTTCATAATTACCACTTTATTGACTTGCCAAACCCTTCCTCACATGAATGAGCAATTTTTAAATTGTATCTAGTTCAACAAAGCAACTATATTAGTTTCATTTTTCATAACATGCCCATTTCATGAATTAGCTATGTTGTGGTATGGCAAGCTAATTTCAGTAATCTCCACTTTCTACTTTATTTGAAGTAAATCTTACAAGCATAACAGTCACATAGCCTGAAATACTGCAACAATTAAAAAAATTGCCATTGTAACTTGTTTCAATTACAATTTTAGATTAGCTTTTTATATAAACAAATACATAATAAAATGACATTTCAGAAGAGGATAAGAAAAGTTTAAGTGGTTATAGCAGAAAAAACAGTAGCAATAATAATGCAAAATTAAACACATTTTTCATCTTTTTCAGAATGCTGTGAAAAGGAACAGTTCAGTTGAGATATATTTTCTGATTTTACATTTTTGAGTCCCTGTTACAATGAACTACATAAGCAGTTTCTGACAATGGACGCTTGGATGAATGGTGATCTACTTGCCAAATGGTGCTTGATGATGAATAGCAGCACCTAAAGTGTCTTAAGATTCACATTCCACCTCTGTAACTATGTTAACTATGTTTTCTATATCTTTGGTTTCTGCATATAGCATGGAAATACTTTGTAAAATTGAAAATATCTACTATGTTTCCACTTTTACCTAAAGTATATAAAATGTAAATATTATTAAGTCATGTCTGTGCATATTTTATGTGATGAAGACTACAGGGAAACAATGCAAATGAAGGCAACTACAGCAGTCATAACTGGGTCGAATGTAGAATTCAGTACTTTATTGCTTCAATAGTGATCAATATCATATGTTTTACAATTGCAGGTTGCTACAGTATAGTGCAAAAAAAGTGAATCACTGAGACATACACAGTAAGTCACTGTTGGGCCTGTTGTTAAAAATTCAGTGCCATAACTGCTAAGCCACACTGTGTTCAATCAAAATACTGCGAGAAATTTACACTTGCTTAAGTCGGCATCACATTACATGACTCCAAGTCAGAGGGGATGTCAAACTTAACAACCACAGTTTCTGATCTCATTGCCTAAAGATGTCAGATTATATGAACAGAGATTGCATGGGACAACAAATTAAATGACTCTTTGATGATTTTCCACCACAGTTCCACATTTCCAAAATATCACCAACTTGTCTAATTTTTCTGATAGCCTATAATGCGATGTCTGAGAGAGGTAGTGCTTTATGAACGCATTCCAGGTATGGCAAGGTCAGAAGCCATCTTGGCATTTTTATTTCTTTTTTTCTGTTCTGCTGTGGTATTTAAAATAAGAGCCATCAGCCACACAAGCTCTTCTTCTGTTTGCAAGGTTCAAAACACCTGCTGTCTTTATTCTTCATGGCTGCATTATACTGCCTAATGAGCATTTATTGGTTGTCAGCTTTTTCATACACAAAGCCTGCTCCTTACATTAAGATACAATGAAAATTTTTTGAGTAAGTATTGGTGAGTTCCAAACTGGTTGAGTCACTGAAGATGACAGAATACATGATTAAGGATAACAGGAACATGTTCCCGATGCACAAAGAATGTATGAAAACGAATGCTATAACTAACAATTTCTGAAGAAATTGGCCAGTATGACATGGCCTTTAGGTAATCTTACTATGTGTAAGCAAATATCTGCTGGGGAAAAACACATTTGGCTCTGCATGTTTTAGACTCATTTTAAAATGATCTCACAGTATCTAAACATTCTTCCACTTTCAATCCCACAAACTCCAAACCTGGGGTTGAGCTCATTCTAGAACCTACCCCAATATTATCAGGCTTAAATCAGGAACTAGCCTTAAATTGGTGCCAGTCTCAAGACAGAACACACCCACATATAGGTGGCCAATTTTACAGTCACTTCTCAAGCTAACACAAATATCTTCTGGATGAAGTAGGAATTAGAGTATGAAGGCACATGTGGTGAAAGTGTAAACTCCAAATTAACCAGTCCAGCATCTGGTCTCTTGCACCTAGAAGTCACTACACCATCATAAAAATATGAATTGTCAAATACGGTTAATTTATAGTGAGTGTTGGGGTGTGTGTCTGCCCTCTGACGGAATGGCAGCCCATACAGAGCTGTTTCTCTGCCTTGTACTGTCAGGGATGGGTGTCTGTCCTCCCAGAAACTCTGAATTGGATTACCCAGGTGTGGAATCAGTTGAGATAGTAAATGCAGTTTAACATATACAACTACACCATTTTATATATATATATATATATATATATATATATATATATATATATATATATATATATTCTTAAAATACAGGCTATTTACAATATGTACATTGGTAAGGTCCTTCCTGGAATGTCAACTATGCATATTTACACTCCGAGTTGGGTAACTCAAGTTGTTTAGTTGTAAGGATGTATGGTTGTGTGATTTCTGCTGTTACAGTATATGCAGATGCATCAGACAATTAAACATGGTTGACACATTTTTCATTTGTTGAGTATTATTGTAACACGTTTCTGTGGCAGTTCTATATCTACCTAATGGAGTGAAGAAGAAGAGCCCAAGTACATTATTCCTTCTGATGAAGATTTGTATTGTTAGATGTCAGATTTGATATTTTTTCTGTCATGTATAGTGTTTGTTGGTAAATTATGATAAATAGAGTTTTGTATAAAAGCTACTTTTTTCATTTTAAACTTTAGTGTCATAAATGCAGTTTTTTACTTTTCTTTTTTTATCCCATATACTTTAATCTTGGATAAGGAAACTGTTTTTGTGTGTGTCATGTCTCAGAAATAGAACTCTTGCTCAAACTGGATATTTACTCCATAGGATACAGATACTAGTAATTTCAATTTTATAGCACTACCATCTATTTCATTTTTTGAAGAAAACAAAAATTAAATAGATTTTCACAATTTTCTGCATGACAGAACAAATATACCATAGCACAGAGCAAGTTATTTTTAGTGAGGTGTAACACTGGTGTGCTCCAGCCAAGCTGTCTATTATTGTTTCAGAAATAGCAACGTGTTGACTATGATTATGATATTTGTCTTTTGTGCTTCGAAGCATGATTGCAACATTAAATTCATTCTTCTTAAAGAATATGTGTTGCCAGTACCCTTTATGCCCTTTGGTGTTTTTTAGTTTTACTTGTCACTAACATAGCTACTAGCTTCTGAAACCTGCTGCAGGACCGTCCGTGACTCTAAGATTTCTCATTTAACTTTCATCATTCCATCTGAAGTGCTGGCATAATGTGGTTTAGGATCAAATTATCCTTGCCTTATTCTGTATTTCAGAATGAATGCTTTTAGGGAATTCAGTATCAAAGGGTCCATAAATGACTGTGTTTATATTTGTGCATCTTTAAAAGCATTTATTGAGCTACACTGTTTATTTACAGATTGGCTGGTTCTCACCTTCACAGCATGCCATCAGTTCTCGTAGATTGTAGACGCATCAAAATGATCAGTTTGTCCATTTACTGTTTGGATTCATAGTATGTTACTTTATATATATATATATATATATATTGTGAAAAAGGCGCTATATAGCGCCCTTGAACCCTCAGGGATGACTCCAAACAACGGGTAAAAGTCCAATACTTTTATTGTGACTCACAGTGCACCAAGCACCTTCCACACTACTCATCCAATAAACTCACTATACTAAACACTCCTCCTCGCCCAGACACTTGCTCCTCTACCTCCCAGCTCAGCTCAGTGTCTGGACTGAGGCACCGTCCTTTTATAGCCCCTGACCCGGAGGTATTCCTGTCCCGACAGTCCATAGTTCCTTACTCCTTCCGGGTCAGAGCAATCAGTCCTTTTCTTTAACCCGGGAGCACGTTGTTAGTTCCTGTCACGTGACCATGACGTACTCCCGGGTCATAGGGCATGAAAGAGCCCATAAGCCCCCACAGCGACCCTGATGGCCCCAAGGTATCCAGCAGGGTTGTGTAAAAATACTACAAGGTCCATAATGCCCTGCTGGACCTCGGGGCATGATCCTGCTGTCGGGAGGGCTCCTCCTGGCGGCCTGGGGGTGCAGACCGGCATGGAAAGCCGGCAATCCTCCACATTTCCCCTCAGCGACGACAACTGGGGCGGAGCGTCTGGCCCCGCGAGGGACGTCCTCCTCCAAGAGGACGCGTCAGCGGACCCTGGCTGCGATGTCCATGTCTCCCGGCGAACCTTGGGGGAACGGTGTATCCTTTATGCGCCCGCTCCCCTGTCCTTCGGGAACAGTCTCACCACTCGTGGCCCAGCCGACGGCAGTTGTAACACCGACGATGTCCCCTGGGTGTCTCCTCTGCGAGACCAGAAACACCTCGGGAATTCCGTCAGCGTCACCTCCGCCCCTTTCTCCGCCAAGGAAGGGTTTATGGCCGCTTTGCTGCCCTTTAGCCCTCTCTCCGATATGTCAGGAGACCCACGCTTTGGTTTGGGGACCTCCTGTTTCATCTGGGGCTTGTGCTCAGCTTGAGGCTCTCTATGGAAAGGAGAGAGCCTCTTTGCTGTCTGCACACCCGTTGTCCCACGCATATTAGGTTCCGGCGTCATTAGTACCGACTCGCCCCGATGTACAGCACCATCCAGCTGCACCGGCACGAGCGGTGCTTCCGCCGGCGCTCCTATCACCGGCGCTACCCCGCACGCCAGACCGATCGGGTCCTGGAGAGTTGCACAGCCCCGGAAAGCCACGTCAAACGCATGCCCCGGGCTGTTTGCTTCGTTCCCCAACCATTCGGTCATCGTGCTCCCGTCTCTTGTCGGGCACACGGTGCTTTGACAACCGCTACTCATCATCTGCGGTGCCCGATCGCACTGTGTTCCCTTACACTCACGACGGGGACGGACTCACCTGTACTCCCGATCGATCATCTCCGAGCTTCCCAACCCAGCCGCTGCACAGTCCTGCAGAGCCTTTAACGGGGTTGCGGCCGTCGCTCCCAAGTCCTCCACACGTTCCTTCAGCTGTTGTAAATCCTGTAAGAAACGGCGAAGGGGCGCGAGGTATTCCTCGAGCCTCCATAAGTCCACAGAGTTAATGTTTACGGCCGGAGTTGTTTGCGCTTCCGCATTTCGCTTACCCTCCGACCGGGAACCAATGAGCACGTCCCCTCCTGGCACGTGTTCAGCTGGGTCGCGCAAAGGCTCCTGGGCTTTGGAGTTCTTAGAGGGACGGCTGGCTTCTACGAGCCGGCTGCGATCTGCCTTTTCTTTCCCAATTGCAGACCCTTCAGCCACAACCCGTCCCTCCTTGACGATTGCCGTTTGTTTCGGCGCTGCTTTGCACGCCTTCCCCTCCCCTTCGAGGAGGCTCGGACCCGTCAGGGAACGAACGACCTCGTCGGAGGACTCCAAGTGTCCTTCACCTTCCCGACATGCACCGCGGGTGACCAGTCTGTTGTCCTCGTGGGAAGCCTTCGCTAGCCGTCTCACGTCCTGGTCAGCCTTCTGGGAGCCGCGGCCATTTTGCCGGAGCATGAGGCAGTCATCCGAGACGCCGCTGCGATTCTCTCGGTGAGCGTCTGTAAAACATGATAAAAATAAATCCGAAACGTCGGGCGTTTTACCTGCAGCTCCCTCCATAGTGGATGGCGGAACCCCCGGACTATCTAGGGAGTCCGAGGCGCTCGACAGCGGTCCGTGTCCCGATTGACGCGCTACCCGGGCTAACTCGGCCCGAATTAGCTCTCGGTCCTCTTCGCTTCCGGTCAGGTAGGTCCAGGACCTCTCGGCGTCCGTCAGGCCCTGCAGCCAGCTGGGACTGACCTTCTTTTTCCCGGTCTTCTTGCCCATGGTCCTGCAGAACGGGATGGCGCACACAGTTGCAGCTTTCTCGGTAGCGGGTGGTGTTTGCACCTCCGTGAAAAGATGGGGAATCCCGAGGGTTGTCTGCCCACACAAAATTTGTTTTTAATGCAAGTCCTCTGCCAACAGACGGCCAGAGAATCCTGCCGACTACGCCAGTGTGAAAAAGGCGCTATATAGCGCCCTTGAACCCTCAGGGATGACTCCAAACAACGGGTAAAAGTCCAATACTTTTTATTGTGACTCACAGTGCACCAAGCACCTTCCACACTACTCATCCAATAAACTCACTATACTAAACACTCCTCCTCGCCCAGACACTTGCTCCTCTACCTCCCAGCTCAGCTCAGTGTCTGGACTGAGGCACCGTCCTTTTATAGCCCCTGACCCGGAGGTATTCCTGTCCCGACAGTCCATAGTTCCTTACTCCTTCCGGGTCAGGGCAATCAGTCCTTTTCTTTAACCCGGGAGCACGTTGTTAGTTCCTGTCACGTGACCATTACGTACTCCCGGGTCTTAGGGCATGAAAGAGCCCATAAGCCCCCCCACAGCGACCCCTGATGGCCCCCAAGGGAGGGCTGTCGGGAGGGCTCCTCCTGGCGGCCTGGGGGTGCAGACTGGCATGGAAAGCCGGCAATCCTCCACATTATATATATATATATATATATATATATATATATATATATATATATATATATGTATATACAGTATACATGGTGAGGCAAAAGTAGTTTTATAGTTGTAAGTATGCAAGGCTGACAATGTGGACACTTATGAGATTGTACCTAAGTGCACTGTGCCATTCTTTTGAGCTAATAAAGGTAATATAGCAATCATAACCTGCATGTCTTTATCCACACAAATAACTAACTGTAACCCTACTTTTGTCCACCCCTGTATACAGTATGTTGGCAAGATGCAAATAGGAAGGCTACATGGAATTAAAGGAGACCTTAATTGGATTAATTGCCTGGTTCAAGAGGCACGTGGGGATAATTATTGTTAAACTTTGCTCAGACCAGTAATCTGCCCTTTATGAGATGTGTCAGAGAATTTTGAGGAATGGCAGCAGAAGCCTGACAGGAGCCTGGAGACCTAAAGGAGGGGATATAGGAGCGTGTGAGCCCACTTAGAAGGCCTTCTTATGAAGACATGGTCCCGCCTAAGTCGTTGCTTTGATTAGTGACTAAATGAGTTCTTAATAGAGAAGGTGGGAATGTTCCAAACAAGAGCATGCTGTGGGCGTTTAGTTTTTATTATTGTAAGCCAACAGCCTGAAAATAAATGATGACTTCTGACTCACCATCTGCCTGTATGTCTTTAACGAGGTAGGGGGGCATGTTGGTGCCAGTAGTCAGTTCTTAGTAATGACTGATAGATGAGAATAAATGCTCTAGGGGTGGTTCTGGGTGTGATAAGAATCACGAGAAAGCTATCAGATATGAAAATCAAAATGTTCATATTGGATCTGGTTGATACACTATGTAAGCTATTGACAGAAATATTAATAAAAGTAAATGCACAGATATTCCATTCATCACACAAGAAAATCTTGTAGACATAATTTGATTCTACAGTATAACATATACAGTATCTACAGTTAATTATTCATTATGTCTGAATGATCATTGATGCCACAGGAACATTAATGCAATGCAATAGTTATAATAAAGTCTATCCATCAGTACTTTAAAGAAAAATCAAACTTAATTCTGGTCAGAATCATGGAGGTGAAGGGTTTCAGTGAAACATCCCAGAGGTGGACCAAAACTCAGTGACTTGAGACACTCAAAATAAAAATTTTCAATAACTGGTATCAGGAAGAGGAAGTAACAAGAAAAATCAACAAACACAGGTTTCCCTAAGTGGGAGCACTCTGTGATTTCGAAGCTCAAAAGTTTAAGCTTTTTTAATATATTTTCCAATTACTTAAGCTTGTCATTCAAGTGATATTAGTTCAATACAGACATACACCTTTTTTGTCAGTGAAACTTGAAATTTGGAAATACTATATTCAATTTAAGATGACAAACAGTCCTGTATTAATTAAAACACACAGTTAGTCGCAATCAGATATTTTCTGGACATTTCTCTTAGCAGAATGCTCTCTTAAGTAGTCAGCATGGAAAGGCAACCACATACAAAACTCCTGGGGCCTCATGTATAACGCCGTGCGTAGAACTCGCACTATAACATGGCGTAAGCACAAAAGCCGAAATGTGCTTACGCACAGAAAAATCCAGATGCAGGAATCTGTGCGTACTCCAACTTCACCGTTCTTCCGTTACATTAATCCCGATCAGCGTGAAAACTAACGCTTGTGCACGCGCATTATGTAACGCCCCAAATCCTCCCAGAATTACGCCTATTTGAATATGCAAATCAATATAAATCGCCCTTAAGCGCAGCCGTCTGTGAAAAGACAATGGGAAAAGCACGGGGAAAATATAAGAATTTCAGCGAATACCAAGTGGAGGCTAAGGAAAAACATACTATTTGTTCAAATAAACCGTGGTATAATCAACAAAATGAAGTTGATCGAGTGACATAGCGTGTTGGAGAAACTTGAAAGCTCACATTCACAAAATCGCACAGTGCCGGAAATAAAAAGAAGTCACATATCAAAGTTGCCGTGAAAAGAAGAGTTGTAAGCCCACTGTCTGAGTGTCATATGAAAGCTTATTAGGGTACAGAGAAAAAAGGCACACGGTGGGGAAAAAGCACGAAATGTCAACTTCAATCTCGACATTTCCACTTTAATCACGTAGTTTATTTTGTCATTTAGTAGAACATTATAAACTTCATCTTAAAATCGTTTAATTAACCAGTTTCTCAAATCACATCGTAATTAAAGTAGCACGTTAAATGCTTTGTTTTGTATTTGATCTTCTACTCGTATGTGCTCTATGTGTGTGAATCACTACTTGCTTCTTAAACTGGCTCTCTTCCTCCAACTGGACACAGAGTCCATTACATTCGTGATATTACAGCTCTCTGAATAACTAAAATACTGAGATGTATACGTGATGTCATTTTCATGATGATAGGAGTTAAAGCACGTTATTAAACATGTGTTTCACTTCGATGAATTTATCACTGCGTTTTTAGCTGTGTTGTTATTTTCTCTTTCTGTGTTATATTCAATATATATTGGCGTAGCCGTCACTGCAGTCAGTGCTTTTCTTTCCCCAAGTAACCGATCGCCATACAATCAGCTCTGTAATAGACGTTAAGCCATCTGTAAGCTTAGCGCCGATTCTTCAAAACGTTTAAAGAACATTGAAATATCTTCGTAGTACATGTTTAATTATTCTATCCTTCACGACACTCCCAGTGAAGAATATAGATTATTTAAATGAAGTTAAAGTTTTATGTGTATAATTTAACAAACATATTTTGCTGCATTTCACCTTAAAAATGATATCGTCATCATATGTAAATACGCTTTATAAAGTGGCTCAGGTTGTGAGATATTATAACTGTAGTGCAAGTTTACAGTGGGGTGATTGTACTTATAAGTACAAACCGTTCTACAAGGAGCAATTGATTGAGTGCATTTAAAGTTCTTGGGATGAAACTGTTTCTGAACCGCGAGGTCCGTACAGGAAAGGCTTTAAAACGTTTTGCAGTGGCTGAGACAGCATGTCCTTGAAGATGTATACCGATAATTCTCTTTCCGATCAGCTGCTGCTGTGATTCACACTCAGATACAGTGATATAAATACTCTGAGTCGTGCAGTGAGAGTAATATGGAAAAAGATGATCCGCTGTGGCAACTCCTAACGGGAGGAGCTGAAAGAAGAAGAAGAAGAAGGAGAAGAAGGAGAAGTGAGAGTAACAATGCTAAAGCAGTTATGGTATTTGGAATAGTATGGCTGTTCCCTGAACCATTATATTGTTACGAGTTAATTACAATCAGATGCATTACACTAATAAACAATATGCGGTTAGTTTCTGTGTATTTATAAAGCCGCGTCATGAAAATAATGAGTAATCACACAAGAACAGTACCATTGCTTTGACGCTGGGTGCCGCCAGTTTGCAAAACCGAGCGGAGAACTTGCGTACGACAAGGCATGAGGTACCGTGGAAAAGTGCGTGGATTTATGCCAAGTGTAGGTTTTATACATCGCGATTTGAACGTGGAAAAGTTCTTACGCAACATTTCTGTGCGTACGCACCGTTTATACATGAGGCCCCTGGTGCCTAATGTATAAAAAATGCTTATGTGCAGAAACCCATGTTATCAATTTACTTCACAAACATCGGAATTTATAAATAACAAAGATGGTGTAAAAGTTGGCTTAAAGTTATGCCAAATGTTAACTCTTCATCAGTCCTATAAAGACTTTTTTGGTGTCGACATATTTTAGTGATTCAAGACAACAGGACAATGAAGTATATAGAAGATCTTATATCACAGTTGATTGGCGTGTTCTCTTAGTGTTGGTAGTAACAACTAATGCATATGCTTAATGTTAATTGTCTTAGTGCGTAGCGTTTCAAATTTTGTCTATAAAAAGGGGATCACAATGATTTTTGGCTCATGATGATGACTAGCTTATAAGCCAATTTAGAACTCTTAGAGCCATGCTCTTGGAGTTGTGTGCTAAATTAGAGTCTACATTACAGAGAGCATCTTCCAGAAATCATGCAGTCCCTGCCTCATTACAGCCTTTAATAGCCATAGGGTATTTGGCAATGGGCACTTTTCAGCATCAACTGGCTGACTAGTTATGAATCTCACACTCATCTCTAAACTGTATAACGCCATCTCTATGGGATTGTATAATTAAGATGCTACCCCGATACATCCAATTTCCTACGGTCAGTGTGAGCAGGCCAAGGTCAAAATGCAGTTTGGTTATTGCCGATTGTCCTAATGTAACATGTGTAATTGACTGCACACATGTTGCAATAAAGGCACCATCAAAGAATGAATTTGCTGTTGTAAACAGAAAGCACTTTTATTCAATTGAAATACAACTAATATATTATGCTCAAATGTTATGACTAATATAGTTGCAAAGTGGCTCAGCTCAACCCACGATTCCTTTATTTCATAAAATAGATAGATAGATAGATAGATAGATAGATAGATAGATAGATAGATAGATAGATAGATACTTTACTAATCCCAAGGGGAAATTCACATACTCCAGCAGCAGCAAACTGATAAAAAACAATATTAATTAAAGAGTAATAAAAATTCAGGTAAAACAGACAATAACTTTGTATAATGTTAACGTTTAACCCCCCTGAACCCCCCGTGGAATTGAAGAATCGCATAGTGAGGGGGAGGAACAATCTCCTCGGTCTGTCAGTGGAGCAGGACAGTGATAGCAGTCTGCCTCTGAAGCTGCTCCTTTGCCTCGAGATAATACTGTTCAGTGGATGCAGTGGATTCTGCATGATTGACAGGAGCCTGCTCAGTGTCCGTTGCTCTGCCATGGATGTCAAACTGTCCAACTCCATGCCTAAAATAGAGCCTGCCTTCCTCACCAGTTTGTCCAGGCATGAGGCGTCCTTCTTCTTTATGCTACCTCCCCAGCAAACAACCGCGTAGAAGAGGGCACTCGCCACAACCGTCTGATAGAACATCTACAGCATCTTATTGCAGATGTTGAAGGACGGCAGTCTTCTAAGGAAGTTAGTCGGCTCTGTCCACTCTTGCACAGAGCATCAGTATTGGCAGTCCAGTCCAATTTATCATCCAGCTGCACTCCCAGGTATTTATAGTTCTGTACACTCTGCACACAGTCGCCTAGGGGCCTAGGATGGGCCTGAGTCTCCTAAGTCTGAGAAACAGACTTCAGGCTCATACTGGGTGTGATGGTTGGCTTCTCAGTAGGTAATCCTAATTGATACGATTAAAATTAAGTTTAGTACATTACAGACAAGTTGTACAATCTTTCTTTCAGGTGATAGTGGGTCCACTCACCAATCCTTAATCACCACAAGGCAGGAGGTATACTGAAATGCACTTTCTACATAAGGTCAGTGATAAAATGGACCACTGGTTGTTTGAAAGGAAGATGGCAGTGTGTAGATTCATTGGGTGACAAACTGCTGCATAGCCCTATAAATTAACTTCATTCAGTAATATCTCAATTTCACATTCACTGAAGTTTCACCTTCTGCCTGTTTCCTCTTTTCTCCCATGGTTTGCAGTAAAGACATCCTCAGAAACATAACCAAATGTATATGGCCTCATCATGAATATTAAAAAAAAAAACTGGTGGGAGGTGACAGAAAGTCACTAAAAGCTGCTGCATGGTTTTAAGTTGATTTGACATTTGTAAAGGAACTTGGCAAAGCTTATGGTGTACATACAGTTTTAAAAGTCTTTTTTTGTGTATGCTGTTTTTGCCTTTCAAGCGTAAGCAGAATTTTAGTTTGGAAACTAATTAAAGTTTTATAGATGAGGCCGCAGGTAATTGAGTTTCTGAATGCTTTGGTCAACTTGAGAAAATTGTGTGGAAGTCCAGGGTACCACGATTCACCTAGTGAATACTTTTCCAATAGTTTATAGTTTTATATATATTTTGTTCATGTTACTATACATTGCCCATATTATGCAACTGACATTTGAAAATATGGCTCCCAGATTCCTACCCTCCATTGCAATTTGTCTTGTCTATCTTTCACTTGCAAAGCAGTAGCAGCCAAGAGGCTGTCAGCTTTGAGGATGGCATGACTGAAGACATGCACTGCCTGGTACAGATGCTGGGAAGCCTTTCTGCCTTCCTATAAAGAATAAATCCAGCAGAAGAAAATATTTTGTTTTTCATTTTAAAACCATTTGCAAAATGTACTGTATATTACAGTATATAAAAGTTATGTAATATGTTCAATTGTTTTTACTAATGTTTGTTTTATACACACCATTACAGCTTTCTTCTTCTCCTCCTCCTTGTAACTTTTGGCCAGGAGCACAGGGAGAAGCCCAGTGCTAGTACTAGGAATAAAAATGTTTCCGCTCTTTTAATCAGGAGTGGTTAATAATACAACACAAGGTGGGCATGACCAGGAAGATCTTGATAACACTGGTTGATAGGACATGACACATGAGGTTCAGAGGAAGTCAATCTATTACCACCCCTTACCTGCCCCATGATCTTTAAAAGGAGCTACCAAAAGAGATATTGGCAGATCTTATTTGGTTTCAGCCAAATAAAATCCACTTTTGAAGGGAGTTTAATTTACTCACAATGGATTTGAGCCCACAAGAAAAAAGCGGTTTACTTAGTGGGAATAAATAAACTCTTTTTCTATCTTTTAAATATCATGCTTAGGACATCATTTACTTCCTGGTGGTCAGAGTCCCCCAGGGGTCAAAACACACAGACAGTATATTGGATTCACGTTATTAGCACATATTGTACACATTTAAATTTCTTAATACAAGCTATATAACGTGATAGAAGTTAAACATCAATTGGCATTCTGGCTGGGATCGAGGCCTCCCTACCTAGCTGGGGGGTCCTGAAAAGGGATAGCCAAAGTGGAAGGTTGAGCATCTTGACCAAGACTGGTGGTGTTCCATCTTCTTGTCAGAGGCTGCCATAGTGGAAGGGAAGAGGGAGACTGCTCCTGAGGCCATGTGTTTCCCCAGCACCCTGGGAGGCAGCATCACTCTGGATGAACCCATTTCTTCACCCTCAGGGCTATAGTCCCAATGAATGGTCCTATTGGGGTACTTGGGTGCCACCAGTGTGAGCTGCCAGAAAGATATTCCCCTGTCTTTGGGAATTTCCACCTGATTTGGATGTGCTTCTTGATGACAATGATGTTGCACTGAATGAACTCCTAGGTTCAGGCTGAAAAGAAACTGCTGCTCCTCCTCCTCCTCCAGGCAAGTTGGAGTCAGGGAAGGAGGAAACTATTCACCTGGGAAGGACTGAAGGAGAAAAGAAAAGAAGAATATATTGAGATTTATTGTGGAAGAAATAAGCAAGTTTAAACTGTCTTTGAACCTGGGGTTTAGAGGTATGACATATGCACTCAGTGGTCACAAACAATATTACAGGCATTATATACTCTCAACTGTGCTAGCTAATTGCATTATAATTTATTTACATAACGATTTACAACAACCGAGGAAAGAGTCTGCACTAGCATGATTAGGCACAAGGCAGGAGCCAACCATGTACAGGATGCAAGTTCAGCAAAAGGCACATAAATGCACACCGACAGTTGTTCATGGTTCAAGGTCAAGAGAATAATTTTAACTTAGCTTAAAATAAATTGTACCATATTTGTAAGTTTAACTTATTTCATTTGCTTTATTGCTGTACTTCACAAAAACTACAGTCTTTTTTCACTCCTGTCTTTGTAAGGCAATCATACCAATAACACTTTTCACATCACTTAATTTTGTAAAAAAAAAAAAAGAAAGAAAGAAAAAGCCTAAATAAATAATTAATATAATCTATTTTACTTAGCAGTTCATCGGTTCCGACCTCAATGTTACTGTCAGACAAGGTCTGAGATGGAGCACAAGCTCACTTGCTTATGGGGTTTATGGGTTGGAGGAGGTCACCTACCCAGGGAATCCAAAAGCAGCCTGTTTTCTTTGTAGTAAGCATATGGGAGAGTTACACACCAGATTGAGTGCCAGCTACCAGCGCAATATGACTGGAAGAGCAACAAAGACAGATGCAGCTACATCTGGGTCAATTCACCGGAGGACCTGCACAAGTTCAGAGATGCTACAGTAAACTGAATAAACTAATATGACCTTTAAGGTCATTTTCATTGAGAATATTTTATGTTATTTCCATTTTTGACAATTCTCAAAAAAAAAGCAGGCGCTTCAAATTTGGCTATGAACACAAGGCGACACATTTTTATAAACGATTCCATGGCTGATCTGCTTTGTCAGCAACATGTGTTGCAATAGGATCACTTACATGAGCCATCTTATATGGAAGCAGAGAGGTCAAGAATGTAAAACATATACAGTGTTAAGTGTTATGTAGTAAAATGTACAAAGAAAGGGGAATCAAAAGGAGGGCACTAAATATGGAATAAACACAACATACACAAAAAAAAATCCAAAGTATCTTGTCTCTTTATTTCCATTCTTCGTCTGTTCTGTCATAGTATCTTTCTGCCAGTTGGAACCTGACCCAAACTCACATTCCAAGTCCAGACTCAATCAACACCTGGCAGATCACCTTTGCACTATTTTTATGATATCAGTGTCACAGCTACAAGGACTTCAAACTATCAGTTTAAAAGCGATCTCTCAGAGACGCAAATACTTTAGTACATGTATGCCAAGACTTGCCCTTAAATGGCAGTTTTTGGGCTACTTCATTCTTAAGCATCAGTGTCTTATCCATTCCAGATCTCTGCAGCCCCAAGGAGCGAAAGTACTCTCTCCTTGACTTCTCATTGCATCCATAATGGGCTAACATGGTACAACACCCTACTATTATTTCCCAAATAGAGGAAACATGGAGGATTACCTTCTTGAACATCCTCTGCATTCGACGGAGTCAGCCACCTCTTGAAGAGGCCTGTCTGCTTATATTGACACACAAAAGTATCCTACTATTGTCAATTCTGGACAAACTTTCTCTCTTTGACCCCAATTATCACTACTCTTGGCCTGTGTTATTTTTGTCATCCGAGTGCCATCTCCTTTCCTTGCCAGCCCTGCAGCCTATTACAGCATGTATAAAATAAAAAGTTGGATTGATAAATCTCATTTTGTTTAAGGATCATGAACAAAAATGCTTATTTCTGATATTGTTAAGAAATGGTATATTTTACTTTTATATTCATGCATATTTTGCTTGATTATGCATATACAGGTATATTAAAATGTAGCTTTATTAAAACAAAGTCAAAACTCAGAAGCAAGAACTGGCATTCTTTGTACTACATTCTTCAAAGTGATAGAGAAAGGGGAGATAGGAGACTATAAAAAGAAAATGATATTATTTTATGTAAATATAGTATTCTTTAAAAAGTACTTTAGACAGCAATAGTGTTTTTAATAAAGTACCAAGAAGAAAAATGTCTTTTTTTTTTTGCTTTGCAAAAATACATTTTTAAGAAAAGACTGGCATAATATTATGCTAATATGCAATTTATGCTTATTTATACTTTTTTGTGGCAGGGTTTAATCTAGACCGTTGGAAAAATGCTGAAAACATGTTCCAGTGCTACCAGTAAATATGAATCCCAATAATACTTTACTATATATATATTTTGGATGCATCAATCTATATCTACAGATAGGAAAAAGTAAATAATAGTTGATTCGACCCTAACACAAAGAAATCTTATCACTGTGCTTCTAAACTTATTTTACTAGAGTGAAATAAAAAATACTTATCTGTTCAAATATGTAAATAAGTAAATATTTAAAATAATTTAGTAGAATAAAAGTAGAGCCAATGAAAATGCCTTTGCAATTAAAAGAAAAAGAAACAAACATTTATTTTTTGTTAAAAAATAATTATCCCAGTGCAAGATTGTATTGGTGGGTAGGCGAATGAGTGTGCCCGACAATGGAGTTAACATTGTTCTCTAGTACTTTACAGTAACTCAGACAATGAATAAAAAGAAATGGCTTTAAAGTATTAACACCATTTTCTTTTCACTTTTCCTGTTGAGGATCATGGTAGCAAAATGCTGAGGTGGGTGGACTAAGGCTACCTATCCCCAGCACCTTTCTTCAGACATTTTAACACTAGAATCCCAGAAGCCTATGAAAACATTTGTAATACCGGGCCACCTTAAATTCCCTCACACCTTGTCAATGTGTCAATCAGCACAAGCAGCAAGAAGCCTACTATCACAACACCCACCAAATCAGCTGAAGTCAAGTCAGACACAACATTCTCAGAGATTAAGTCACTTTATCTGGTAGTTAGGTGTCTGGAATAATATATGGTAAATAATGTATTGTTACTTGGAATACATACTTTTCATGTGTGGCATGTCTTCAATGATCTGTGTAAATGTGGGATGACAGGAAATGCGAGGCAAGAAATGTTGAACACATAACTAAAACAGAACGTTTTTTCATATTATAGTAATAATGACAAAATGCTGATGTGAAGTGTATAATTTGTGGGGACTTGATTTCCAATTATTAAATGAACATTTTCACAAAAAGTATATCAATAACAAGTGAACTTTTATTTAAAAATGTAACAGAAAAAAAGAAACTGTTCAATTTACATGCTACTGGCAATGTGTAAGAAACTCAATCAGTCAATAAGAAGTAGAAATGGCTGGTGCAGAGGTAAGGACTGCTGCCTCATAATCAAGAGGGTTAGATTCTGAGTTCTCGTCGCATTTACAGTTTGAGTAGTGAGCTGCTATTATTGTTACTATTATAGTATATAATAAAAACATACATTTGGTTTGAGTCTGTAACAGCCAGTGTAAATGTATGGTACTTGTAAAAGTTGGGGCTGAAGGGATAAAAGCAGACACATAAATGCAGCTCAGTCATTTCTTCATGGTGTCTAGTTGAGCACACTGAAACTGCAGTGACTATGGTGGATTTTACTTTTCTTTGCACATGGACATTCACATTAACATGTCATTTGAACGAATTTTTTATTCAAGAATCCAAGAGTAAAACTGAATAAAAAAATTGTTCAAATTCAGTTTTATTTAAGAATAAAATGGAATAAAAATTATTTTTCAAATGACATGTTGATATGAATGTCCGTGTGCGAGAAACAGTAACATCTTTTAAAAGTACCATAAACATAAATTTACATAGGTTGTTACAGACTCATATCAAATGTATGATTTTGTTATATGATAATAATAATAATAGCACCTCACTACTCAAAGCACTAAGTACAGAGAAGATGCAGAATATGAACCCATTATCTTACCATTGCTAAACAGTAGCGTATCTACTGTGCCATCTGCACAGACACATGACAGAGCAACATTACCACTGTGACAACTGGTTGAAAATGAAATGCGCAAACACACACATATGTGAACATCTTTTATTCTGTACCAGTTTTATTCTTGAATAAAAGCATACAGTACTTGTTTTGTTACACCTTTTGTGAAAGTGTTTCTTGGATATGTGGGCTTCGCAAATCCTACACTTCACGTCCAAATTCTTCCATTAATATTATAACATATGAAATCATTTTCTGTTTTAACCATGTGTTCAGTATTTCTTGCCTCGCATTTCCTCTGTCATTCTGTATTTACAAAGATCGTTGTAGACATGAAAACACATTAAATGTATGTATTTCAAATTATACATTTCCTATATAATTCCTTACAAACGCATCGCCAGATAAACACTTCTGTACAGATTTCAGCTGTCACGATTTCGGCAGGATGATGCCTTCATCTGACTGAATGGGGGTTTGTAGAAGGGTGCATTCTGCTAATCTACAAATTTGCAAAACATAAGTGGGTTATTAGCGCAGTAATAAAGAGCTACGAGCTTCTTGGTATATATCAGGAAAATTTAAGAAGATCAGGGACAATGAAAAAAAACGCATGTTTCAGGGATTCAAGTGTTAAGTCCTCCTGCATTGTCAAGCTCATTACAGAGAGTGACTTTAGCAACTGCCTTTTCACTCATTTTACTAGTTTTTTAGCTACTACCCAGATATTGTGACCATATGGGAGGATGAAAATGTTGACTGACTGGTAAGTCAACAGCTTTGTCTGTGAACTTAGCTTTTAGATAGATAGATAGATAGATAGATAGATAGATAGATAGATAGATAGATAGATAGATAGATACTTTATTAATCCCAAGGGGAAATTTACTTTGTGCTTCATAACCACAATCTGGTGCAACATACTGTATGTTAACAGTACTGCTGCTCCACTGGATCTTTGATAAATCTTAGATTTATCTCTTCCCATTCTTGTGAACCAGACTTACTGGCAAGTAAATGTAGGGCAGTTGCTCATCCTTTACCTATAGGGAGCATGCCACTCTTTTCCACAAGAAGTATATGACCTTCATCTAGGATATGTAAATTCTCATCCAATCTGCGTCATACTCAGCTACAAACCATTAAAGTGCACACCAGAGATCACCATCTAATGAAGCCAAGAAAACAACATTTGGGTTTCCAAACTGGATATCCTCTAAACTTTGGCTACACATTGATATCCCACACTTGAAAACCTTAACAAGTCTTACCCTTGACAGAGTCTAACACCCACATTGATGCTGTAAATACAGTAACTAAATGCCCGGAAGCAGTGACTCTGGAATTTCCCAGTAGTAGTACCTTTTATAAGATACATAGTCATACTATATGTTTGTTCCAAATCCACAAAGCACATATAGCAAGAGCTGACAAATTCCCGAGACACACAGTTGGTCTGCTGTGCCATGAAGAGAGCAGAATCCATGTTGCTTCTCCTTAATCTGATGCTGAATTGTTAAAAGGGCTCTCTATTCCAGCACTCCAGCATAGGCTTTCCCATGAAAGCTGAGAATTATGATCCTTTTGTAAATGGGAACATGCCCATTTGTACCCCTTTTTAAAAATGCTGAGCACTACAAGGCCCAAGGCATTTTACCTGCTTTCTACAAAAACCATTCAGGTGGCATGTTAGCTAACATCCCCACTCCATAATATTCAGTGCCTTCAGAATTTCCAGTGAGAACTCATGCACCCCTGCAGCCATACCACTACGTAGGTTTTTAACTACCACTGTGATCACTATTCTTCTAACACTGATTCATCCTAATAGGATGTATCAACTGGGTTTAGCACTTCACTGACTTTCTAAAAAATGCTCCTTAAACCTTATCTCAGTACTCCCTAATGAGGCCAACACTTTTCACCTTTACTGAGAACAATCTGGGCTATGTCCCACTTACCCTTCCTAAGATATTGAATAGTTTTCTAGAACCTCTTCAAGGCTAAAAGACATTGTCCATGGCCTCAAACTCCACCCTCTGTGACCGTGTGGTTTAGTCTCACGCTACCAGGTCCTTCTGGGGACCCCGCTACTGCCAATAATGTACCCGAGGATGAGCAAGCAGATGATGACACAATACACATATAGCAAGGGATAGGTGTATAAGTGCTCCATTGCTTTTATTAAAATCCAACAAAACAGAACAATGCAGTGCATCATATGTTCAATAAATAAAAAATCCAATAAAAAGAAGTAATACTGGAGGTTAAAATTATTCAAATAAATTATTCCATTAAAACTGAGGTTAAATCGCCCACAAGCAGAAATCTGTCCTTTACATTTTAGTCCCTGGTGCTTCCCTTGAGCCTGATGTCTCCTCCCCTTATCCTAACTGGACTTTTCAGAAAGAGAAGACGCCTAACCAACTGTCACCACAATCCTTCCATGGGTCCAGGTTGCTGCTCCAGCAGGGCTTCCCAATCCAAAACCAGGCTTGGGTCCCCATTATCCATGGCTCCACCAAGGCTTCCACTCTGAACCTCATTGACTCCTTCCTGGACTTACATGGCAAGTCACCTGCACCACCTGATCACTCCAGCTCCCTGAATTGTACAGCCAGTGTGATCCACTTTACCAGCCATGAGCATCAGTCACACTTTTAATGTCATACAAAAAGAGTCTTGATGTTCAGCAACAGGTTCAAGGTTTGCCACCATGACAAGTTCCAACAACCTTTTGACTACAGTTCCCTGCTAGTGCGTCCACTACTGATGTCTTGGACATCTTAAGGTCTGTCCAGTGGGAAATTAATTTTCCTGAGTCAGCTCACAAACTAACTGGTAGTTAGCTGATTGCTCAGCAACCCTCTATACTTAGTTGTACAGAAAATATGGTTTCAGATCAGATGACTTGACTACGAAATCAATTATTAATCTTTGGCTGAAGGAACCCTAGTACCAGGTATGGTAAAAAAAAAAAGGGTTTAAACATGCAGTAGTGATCATAACAGACAACCAATAGCAAAGAAAGAAATACAATAATGATTCACCACTTAGATTCAGATCAGGCAAGACATTTGTCCCAATCACAGCACCAAGTAAATTACAGTCAAAGTCTGCCTCTGTGTCAGTCAAGTTGCATTTTGGCAACCCACACAAATTCCAACAGTATGGTAATTAGAGGGCTTATGAGTGTTCCCATAGACATTCTGAGCCTCTTCTCTGAAGTTGTCGACATGAGCATGAGGGAGAATAACCTTGAATGAGAATCTTGGTTACAGTCACCAGTGCAACTCTATATAACTGGTATTTTTCTGCCTTGAGTTTCAGATCCTTCTCTAACCGAGAAGTTAAGTTTCATATCTCAAGAGTCAGTCTCACGTTGTCAAGATCTAGTATGTTTGATCCTTCCTAGTCTTGCCTATCACTTACTGGCATTGCACCTGACCTTCACTCTTCCTTGTGGTTGGCGAGCCTACATTTAGTCTTCAAAAAGCTTTGTCAGGTTGATCCTGAGTGGGCTACATGGGTCATCTGATTACCAGGCACAAACCAGGCACAAACCAACAACCACTTCTTCCAGGGCTGCCTCCAGGAGTGGGCGACTGCATGGTAGCCCTTTTCTCTTGTTTGAAAATATATATATATTTTTTAGATGTTTGTATCATATCATGCTTATTGAGTAATGTTTTGGGAGAATTGATTGGTCTTTTTATATCTTCTCTTCAACTCATTTTTATGAAACCTTTTCAAAACTCTATGTACTTCTTCATTTGATGCTAATGTTATACACATCTGCTCCTTCTAGAAGTGCCATATGTAGATCTTCCATGATACACAGTATGCTGTATAAACCCTCACCTCATTGCCTTCTTTCAGTTATAGTGTACAAGTAGCACAAGTGTACAACTCTTGAACTTACTATACATCTAGAAAAAAGGGAATAATTCCAATGTTCATTTGTAATACTAATGTACAACACTTACAGTAAAACTGAGTCTTAGCTTTAACAAAGAAGTCAACAGGCTTACTAAAATATGGCACATGCAGTCAAGTTAATTTAATTTAAAATTACCCCAAGGGCTTCTGCTTAAAGTTATGCATTCAGACATTTCTGTTGCTCTTTAACTGTTGAAAGTTAACAGCAGGAGTCATATATTCTTCACTATGGACACCTGTATTTAAATTTAGAAATTTTCTTTATTATTCACTACATTATTTAATGCTATTACTAACAAAACCACGTCATAAATTTACATATCTATATTTCATTGTAAAGTGCATCCTGTTGAGAATATCAAAGCAGAAGCTCATGCAAAAAAGAAATTACAATATCCAGTTAAGCGTTTAGATTGAGAAATGGATCGTGGTTCTACCTGAATGCTTAGCCCGACATTCTTTCATTCGAGGTCTTCCAGAGGTAGCTTGTGATTTTATTTTTAATTAGACCTTTATTAGTCACAGCAATGGTACATTACTCCTGTCATAAATATTGAATGTTTGTATTGTAACATACTTTTAATATAACCCTAAACAAAAAATAAAACTTCATAATATTAAAAAAGAGCCTTTTGTAAAAGCAATGGCTACATGATACTTAATCGATAACCTGGAAAGCAGCGACTCCCAGTTTTTCTGAGCACATCTTGATCTCATAAAAATTGAAATCCATTAATAATACAAGTCTTTTCTAATTTCAAATACTGTCTTCACATTGATTTCTAGGTTTTATAAATGCAAGATGATTAATTTTAATACTTTAATGGGTTCACTGCCTTCTGACGTTTACTCCCAAGTCAATGTAAATACATCTCTATGGCCTGACTTATGTCCTATATTCATCAAGATGGTCCATCATTGTTTATTTTTTATCCTTCTTAGATTAGCAGCTGTTATGGTCTTTTCATGAAAAAAAGTTCCCCACATGCATTCAGAATTCAAGGTTAATCAATAAAAAGTAAGGACCACAGAAAATCAAGCTGTGTGAAATTACAAGAAGAAAGATAGTATAAAATATGTACAGTATGTCCGACTGTTGTTCACATTGCTGCCAATGTATAGTCACAATTGATGCAAGTATTTTTTGTTGTTTTTAAATGAATAATGCTTAAATATTTTGCATTTTTCATGCTTCATTCTATTGGCTGTCATCCATTTCATAGCTCTTTTAATATGATTCCTTGATCTAAAAAGTTGGCAGGCTTCAAACAGACATCAGACCTCTGTGGAATAGCAGGACATTTATGTACCTAAACTTTAAATCTGATTTTGAACTCGTAATCATCATTCTGTTCTTTCAATAGCAATTGACAAAGCATGGCTGTTAGAAATTAATAATTTAACTTGACAGCTTTCTTATTTTATTTTCTTTTTCATCTTTATTAAAATTCAACAAATGTGTATTCAATCCAGCTTCACTTCTGTGCTGGAATTTAAACCTACTGGGCTGTTTAAATGAGATGAGCAGCAGGGTGGCACAGTGTTTAGAACTGAAGCATAATGGCTAAAAAGGACTGCATTTGAACCTCAACCTTCCCTCTGTTTTTGAGAAACTCTTTTTTTGCCATTTACTGTAGTGGCAACTTTTACTTCAACTCAGTATGGAGTATGTGAATGTACCCTGCAATGTGTTGACACCCCAACCAGAGGCGGTTGCTACCGTACTCATCATGCTTCTAGGAAAGGCCCCAGCCTGTTGTGACCTTATAATTAGATTAATAAAGTTTGAAAATGGATGAATATTGTTAATGGGGAGAATAAGCAAACAGCTATCTGTTAATTTTCTCCAGAACAAACAAGTAACATTTCATTAAAGTTTCCCTGATAAATCATTGATCTCTATTTGGGGCAGCTGTATGTCATGCCCAAGAGCAACAGAGGTTTTTTAAACAGATAAAAGGGGAAACAGTAAAAGCCACAGCCAGAAAAATGCTTACACTTAAAATAAGGTTACAAAATAGCTTGAAAGGATTATGAGAGCATGAATAATACAAAGCAGACATTTGTTTTTAGTCAGAAACTACCTTGAAAAGTTATTTTGTTCTATTTTTATTCTGTTAAAATTTTAATAAATTCACCATCTTTTTCTTCAAAGTGCAAATGGTCAGACCCCTTAACTAAAATATACTTAATGAGGTATGAGAAAAAGCAGAAACTGTTATTTATTTATTTATTTTGATTTATCTTTATATCCTACTTCTTTAGTACAGGCTCAGTACATTTACACCTATTTTCTACTATAATGTATTAAGAGTAAATTATAAAACATTTATTTACATAAACACATACATTATGCCAGATGTACAGTAAAAACCAGAAAATAAATACTTGCTAATGTAGTAATTGAGATATGGCAAGTTGATGATGCACAAGATTAAAACAAAATTTTCAGTTATCAACATCCATCCATCCATCCATTTTCTAACCCGCTGAATCCGAATACAGGGTCACAGGGGTCTGCTGGAGCCAATCCCAGCCAACACAGGGCACAAGGCAGGAACTAATCCCGGGCAGGGTGCCAACCCACCACAGGACACACACAAACACACTCACACACCAAGCACACACTAGGGCCAATTTAGAATCGTTCCTGGCTACAATTTCAAAAATATTTCCAAGTTGTCCAGAAACCCCAATATCCAACTCAGATTAGTACACAGGTTATACCTGAACCCTCAAAGACGTTATGTTATGGGGTGGCCTTAGATCCTTTCTGCTTTCTATATGAAAGCTGAGCATTGGGAATCTTCCTTCTTATGCTTTGGGGATGCTCCACTGTTGCTGGCTTTTTGTCTAATGTTGCTTTCTTAATGTCTTCTGTCTTTTCTATCGACTTAGCTCTAATACCTCAGATATTTTTGTTAATAGACCTCACCAACATATCTCTCAATTACTGTATATGCAATGAAAGCGATTTTCTCTTGGAAGTGTTGCTGCCAAATCAGCTCTGACCTCCTGCTTGGAATGCATCTCTTTCTCAATAAGACCAGGTTGGAGCTCTCAACAGCTGGGATTAAAGAGGGAGTTGGGACCAATGTTTCCACATCGCATCATTTGATAGATACAGTACAACACCAAATGTATGGTCATCCATAGTGATAACTGAACCTGTGTACAATGAGATGTGGGTTCTCCTGGGCCAGCATCTTCTCTTATTTTCTCTCTCCTTTTCTTCTGTCAGATCAAATATCTTGATAATCACACAAAACGGTCAAACCTGTATTTAAGAAGGTAAAGTTTGGGTGGTAGGAGAGCATCAGAGAGGTATTTATTTTATTTGTCTTTTTCAGATGTTTTCACACATATCATTTTATTAAGATAATTGTTGTTGTATAGCTGTATTTGATCCAGTTCCCAAACGATATCACAAAAATTAACCTATGGGGAGTTCACAGTCACAATTATGAAGACTCTGACCAACTGTGTGTCCTTTCCTTGCTGGGAATTCTTAAATATCATTAGTATACAGTATTCTTAAAAGCACAATGAGAAGCAGATTGAATTCTTTTGAATCCCAAAGTTCCCATATATCTCTCCTTTCAATTTCCATGAACAGGAGTTGTAGTGTCTTTTGTCAGATATACTGTAGGTAGCCAGTACTTCTTTATTCAAAAACATTTTTAATGTTATTTTTTATGTATTTAATGCTGTGTAAATTCCATTACAACTCAGATTATAATATGTCTCAAAATCCATCAGAGAAAGAGAGAGATTAACCTAAGCCAAAGTGGATGAGACAAGCTGTGGCAGATGTAGAGCAGGTAGAGACTAAGACAGACACCAGTCATGTTCAGCAGGGTGCTGAAGTTGCGAAAGCAATCTTATCAGCAGAATGCACATTCAGCAGTGGCCAGGCTCCCAGTCTGGGGATTGGTAAGACTGAAGCTAGTAGCAAGGTCTCCTTGAAAATGATTTCAAGAAGTCACAAAAAAATAAATCATACTAAACAGTGAATGGCATAAAGAATATGACAAAGCCATATACTGTATATTGGAATAGTCATATTCAACATGAAATAGAGAACAAAGATCCTGCTCAGACAAACATAAGTAAGGGTGGGTTTAGCGTGGTTTATGATTCTATCTGTCCATCCAATTTTCTAACTTAACAATCCTAAGCAGAATCATGGAAATGTTGGATCCTATCCTAGCAAGACAGAAACAATCTCTGGACAAGGTTCCAGTCCATCACATGGTGAACACACACAGACTAATTTAGTAATACTAATTCACTTAATCTGCATGTGTTATGACTGTTAGAGAAAATCCTATCATTATAAATCTTGTTTCTGAAATATATTGGACTAATTGTATTCCTGATTAAATAGACTTTTAAATTTCTTAATTTTGTTTTCACTAGAATCTATGTTTGTTATATTGTACATTTTTGTATTTTTGGAATGAATAAAATATAAAAAAGGGAGTAGTAGCTTGTTAATGTAGCTGTAGCACCAAGTACCCTACTATGATACCAAGAACTGAAAGAGAATAGAGGAGGATCAGTAACAGTTCCTAAAGATTATATTTTTACTCTTGTGTAAATGAATCATATACACAGTTGTAGTATGAACAGCCTAATCCGTACCAAAAATCAGGACATGTCACAATCAAATATTGTCCTCAGACTGAAATAAAGTTGAAGGCCATCCCTCACACAGATGGACTGTTCTTACCACAGTTAAAAGCTCTCCCTCTCAACATAGTTTGAACCTTCAGAAGACCCTGCCAAGACCATGTTGTCACGTTTCTGACCCAAAACAATATGGTTTCTGCTTCCCTTGTACTCACCAGATCTCACATCCTGTGACTTCTTTTTGCTCACAAAATTAAAAGAGAGAGACTGAAGGGAAGAAGATTTGCTACTGTGGATGAAATCCATATAAAATGCAGGAGACCCTAGACCAGGAACAAAGGATGAATGAAGGAAAAGTTTCCAGGAATGGGAGGAATGCAGGGACAAGTGTATCACATTTCAAGCAGAGTTTTAAATGCGACTAAAACAGAATTGCTGTAAGCTTTACAAAATGTATTTATTTTTTAAATACTTCCAGGAATATTTGGGTCCCCTCTCAAATATTGTATGACGTTTTCATTTCATGTTTTGACATTATGTTCTTTGTTAATGTTTATTCTTTTAATTTATTCTGCATTGACTATTAGAGTATAGCATGCTGTTTAATATAAATAAATTGGAACTAAAAAATGGAATTATACTTAATATGCTTTTGTGCGTCATGTCTTTAACAATTGTTCATATTAATGTATACCTCATGTATTTTTTGTTAACAAGACTGTAATTATCAAGCTGAGCCCAGTCTTTTTATATACAAAAACATTGTGGCTTTATTTTCCTGGTATACACTAAATTCCAAAACAAAATGCATATGAAGAGTTTATAATCACTAGCATTTTTGAGTACTATTGGGTAAATGTTATTTGCTGCCAGCAATTTATTTGAATTTATCCTTTTAATCCAGGTAGTACATCTTTCTCTGGAATGTCCAAATCATTTAGTGTTTTATTAATATCCCCCATAGCTACTGGCAAGTTTCCGACTTTTTCATAGATGAATTATGAAGTGAGGGTATTTGTTTCTTTCTGTATATTTTATTTCCCTTTGCTCACTTTAATACATACACCTTTTCCTTGACCATTCTCTTACTGCTAATACTGAAAAAAGCCCATAGGGTGTACTTTTGCATTTCTAGCTGTGTTCATTTCTATGTGCCTTCTGGCATTTCTAATTTCCTTTTGAACTGCTGCTCACAAGCTCTATAGTTAGGACCAGGAGTTATTCTGTGTCTCTTGTAGTCCTAGCAGAATTATTGTTTCTTTCATAACATCTTTCATATATCATTTCTTATCCATTGAGAAGCTCTTTTAAATTTACTATTACACTAAACATTAGGATTAGTTTATTCTGCACTGTATGAAGTACACCTTTAATTCTGCTTTATTGTTCCTCAGTTGATTTTACACCTTCAAGTTTATCAAGGTTTTCTTTCTTTACGACTTCATTACATTTGCTCAAAATGTAACTTACTAAAATAAAATTTAATACTTTTTAGCTTTTGTGGATTTTCTCTGTGAAACATATTCAGTTAGCATTACTAACGTCTACCAGCCTTTCTAATGAGCTTGTCCATTCTTTGGCCCTTCTTGAACTTATGTTACCAGAATGGCACAATAAAGCATAGAAAACTGAACTGGTTATGGCAATTAACATAAAAAGGATGTCACTACTCATATAGAAAGAATGCAGCCCCTAAGGAAAGAGAATCTGGTGGGCCCTTTCATATGTAGTTCCTCTGTATTACAATGTATGTCCACCCTGTCATCTGTTCTGCTAGAGGTGGGCAGCTAGCACTTTAGAAAGGTTTGGATTAGGGGATTAAACATAGTCAAGGAAGACAAAAAATAACATCATTGTAACTAAAACAAGAATAGAAAATTGTAATCAAAATTTCAGAGCCAAAAGATTAGTAAATTAGAGAAACTTAAAAATAGCTAACATAAGGTGGTTTCTGTCCACAAAGCTACAATAGGAAATAAATGCCAAAGGTGACTTTTTAACCTATCACACAAACAACGTCAGAAGTCACATCCTCCAAGACCATACCCATGGCAACTAGGAGTTGTATCCTAACGACAAGACTTACAAAGCAGACACATCATAGAGCAAATAAAGTGGCATTGATAATACTTGATGAATTCAAAACACCAGAATGAGATTACTTGTGCCAAAGAAAAATGAAAGATCTATGAAAAACATGACAAAACCTGTAGAAGGAAAATTTTTTATGCATTAGCATAAAAAATAGCAAATTAACATAAAGAGCCATACAAAGTAATTAAAAGCTTCTAAAACATTAGTTTAAGCATAAATTAGAATGTTAAGAAAATAAGATAGGTCAAGGAAATAGTTAACTAAAAAATCAGTCATATTGCATTATTATTTAAGCTTACTACAGAATTTCTAGTGTGAGAAAAGAACAGAACTGACGTACAGAAACCAGCTTAGAACAGGATAAGAGTTTGAGAACACCTGTGTCCAAGGCTGGGAAGCTAAGGAAACGATACCTCAGACAGAAGATGGCTCTGGTAGGCATGTAAAGAAACCAGCTGGATTGATGAATCAGCAGAAAGGAAACAAAAGGCTTTCTGCTGTAAGCAAGGTCACACTGATGTAATGCATGAAAGAAAAACATTAGTAAATTCAGGCATTAGCAATAAATATACAAGAATCTATACTAATAAAAGGCAAAGCCCTCACTGACTGACTCACTGACTGACTCACTGACTGACTCACTGACTGACTCACTGACTGACTGACTCACTGACTCATCACTAATTCTCCAAGTTCCCGTGTGGGTAGAAGGCTGAAATTTGGCAGGCTCGTTCCTTACAGCTTACTTACAAAAGTTGGGCAGGTTTCATTTCGAAATTCTACGCGTAATGGTCATAACTGGAAGCTATTTTTTTCCATTTACTGTAATGGAGTTGAGCTGGATGGCCTTGGGGGAGCGGAGTTTCGTGTGACATCATCACACCTCCCACGTAATCACGTGAACTGATTATCAACGCAGTACGTAGAAAACCAGGAAGAGCTCCAAAAAGCGCTAAAGAAAACATGCATTATATAATTGACAAGGCAGCGAAACAATAAGAAGCGAGCGACTGACATTTACAACCATATTCATGAGTGCTGCTACTTCGGAAACAAAGCACGGTGTAAACTTAAAGTTTAAATTAAGTTCATAGACAGGCTGCCGCTGGTGTTTGTCATGACCACGGTAATGCGGGATACAAGTTTAATCAGAGGACGCAGGATATAAACGAGAGTTTTGATCACTTCGTAACTAAGTTAAAATTGTAGGTGAAGGGCTGTGATTATGCAAATTCCGAGAGACTGTGTTTGTGGGGGATTGACAGTTAAGGCGGGTGGGGGAGTTACGTCATCAACTCCCCTCCCATTCACCTCATTTCGCTCTGAGCTGAGCTCCACGGCTAACGCCGTCTTCCGAAGCAACTTCGTCACACTGCCATCAAATACTCACAGAAAAATCCACAAGTTAATACACACGCTGTCTCTAGAGTTTCTACACACTCAATGTATTCCTCGCGTCCCCTTTATCCCCTCTGATCTCCCATTTAATTTCAGATGCCTCCAATTTCCAGTAAGGCTCTGCTGCGCGATGACAAGTAATAAGTCTCAGGGACAGACCCTACAAAACGATGCCATTGATTTCAGGCAAGATTGCTTTTCTCCTGGACAACTATACTTGCATTCTCAAAAGTGACCTCGCAGCTTCGTCATATTACAACCGAGTGCAGCCAGAAACTTTTAAGTGCCGGGTCTTACTTAACATTAAATTAAGCCGTGGACATCGCAACATCACACAAGAGAGCAGCTCACGTGAACTTACTGAACGCAGTACGAGTGATCACTTCCATGCATCAAACCTGTTCAAAAAACGCATTACACAATTGACAAGGTGATGGCTTTATATGGCGTTCGTTTATAAAGCAGCGAAGAGGCTGTGTGAAGGCAACTACACAAAAAAACAGCAGAGCGCCACACTCTGAATGTATTCCCGGTATCACCGTTATACCCCTGATCTCCCATTTCAATTGAAATGCCTCAAATTTCCAGTAAGGCTCTGCTTCACGATGACAATTAATAAGTCTCAGGGACACACCCTACAAAAGGTTGCCATTGATTTGAGGCAACATTGCTTTCCTCCTGGACAAAACTATACGTTGCATTCTCAAAAGTAATATATATATATATATATATATATAAATATACTTTATCTATATCTATATCTATCTATCTATCTATCTATCTATCTATCTATCTATCTATATATATATATCCTTTGGGGTGCAAGCAGCTGTTGCTGGGGGTGCCAGAATCCATTGAGGAAGAAAAATTAAAAACATTATTTGTACAAAATCTTAATTTATCTATCCATTCCTAAATAATTAAATGGGCAGGCTATTTCGTATCAGTGCAATACGCTGCTTGTTAAAACGGATGACTCCTAATCTTACGTGCACTTAGTCCTGCGTGGGTATTATGAACTATCGTATTTGTTCAAGTTCTATTTAAATTTTAAATATAAGTAATTTTTATTTGGTCGACAGAAATATGATTAGTAGGAATAAAAGTTAAATATATTCATCATTGCATAAATTTTTCTTCACCATAGAAATTTAAAGACTAAATCCAACTGCCTGATGGGCTCATCAGGCAGTACATACTCACTGCACCCACTCTCGCGAATCGAACCTCAGACGTCAGCGCTAAAGGCGAAGCCTCTCATGTTGCGCTAGGGTGTGTGGTTCGTTTATTTGACAGTATGTAGATCGGGGTGTGTATACAGTATATCTATGCCAGCAACACTCATGACAATGACAAAACAATTACATTGTCAATCATGTTACGTTATTATTAAAATGTTTCCTTTTCTTTTTCATTTCTTCTTTAACACACTACTTCTCTGCTGCAAAGCACGGGTATTTTGCTATATATGAATATTTATATATGTATATGTACTGTATATATGTGTATTTATATATATGTATATGTATATATATGCATATATATGTATATTTATATATATGTGTGTGTGTGTGTATGTGTGTGTGTCTGTGTCTGTGTCTATATATATGACAGCAACACTCATATCAGTGACAAAACAATTACATTAACAATCATCTTACGTTATTTTTAAAATGTTTCCTTTTCTTTTTCATAACTTCTTTAACACACTACTTCTCCGCTGCGAAGCGCGGGTATTTGGCTAGTATATTATAAATTAACTTTAGCATAGAAATAAAGGCAAATCAAGCATGCCAAGCAATGATTAAATGAAAATATACACCATATTTCTTTTTAATTAAAGCTTAGCTTTAGGCCACCATTATAGCATAGCAAGAAAGTCTAGAGATGGAAGTGACACCACGAAAGACCAAATATAGAATAAGGAACATCTGGCCAGTTGAAGAACCAATCAATAATAAGCAAAACAGAAACTGAAGTGAACAATAGACAGTATAGCCAGGTGCAGAATGAGCTAATTGAACAAGGTCAAAATGATAAGAAATTGTTATATAAACTTCGATTGCTGCAATGTTCAGGGCTCGATCTCATTCAGCCGAATTGGGTCTGTGTTGTTGATTTATTGCAACAAAGCTTTAAAACTCTGTCTGTCTATCCCGAGTCCTAATAGCTTTTATTTTCAGGTAAAAAGCCTTCTGGTGACAAATTTTTTGCCACAACAAACCTTGTAAAAAAATAAATAACAAAATCAACTTATGACATCATAAATGTGGATCCCCAAGTACTTGTACCAGCATCTCCACATTCACTGTATGAATAGTGACTGGGTATAGAGGCCTTACTGGTGAGGCAAAAGACAATGACCAGTTCCTTGGTTTTGCTAATGTTGAGTTGCAGACACTCCTCTTTTCAAAAATGAACTAAGTTTAATACTTGACTCATTTTCTCTTTCTCATCCCTTTACCAATACAAGATCTGGACTTTTCATAATATTTATGTGTAATATTTATGTATACAGATATTGTTTGATATATTTATTTCATGTGGCAGGTACTTTTCCTGAATGGGATGCAATTTTTCAGCAGTGCACACCCAAGTCAAATGACTCATTAGACAACTGAACTATCCTGGGAAACATGCCGTACAACAGCCTTCTTTTGTAGTTTTCTCTCTCTTTTTTGTGAATCTTTGTTTGATTTTAAAGTCTCTGACTCATTTTGGACTTCTGTAGGATGTACAGTATGTCTACAACTAGAGTTTGTGGCTATGCTACCTGAGAATGTGAGGCCTCCTGTTTTGGTCTAGACCTGTGTGGCAGTGCAGATGTGGCTTTTTTTTAAAGCCTGCATCCTTTTTTGTTTCACTGGAAAACTAAACATATTGCAGTCAAGTGCAAAGTGCAGTTTTATATTGGTTAAAGGAAAGGTAATTATAATTACAGGAAAGAACTCCTAAAAAGAAAAGGGGTTTACACTGATTTAGCATTGAGTTGTTCAAGGTGAGATGCAAAAGTAATCCAAAAAGGAAAATTAAATGATAATCTTTTGTTGTATAAACATGCATATAATGAGTTAAGGTTGACATCAAAATTGGGGTGCCATGGCCAATTTTATCACTTGGGTGTGTGTGTGCACTGTGGTGGGCTGGCACCCTGTCCAGGGTTTGTTCCTGCCTCGTGCCCTGTACTTGCTGGGATTGGCTTTAGTAGACCCCCATGGCCCTGTTTTAAGATATAGCAGGTAGCAAAATGACTGAATGACTGACTGCTAGGCAAGCAATATTTCTCTGTAGACAGATACAGTATACAGTATGTTGGCCTTTTCTCTGTGCTGCCTTCTTGTTTATTTTATGTACCGTATATACTCACGTATAAGTCGAGTCTTGAAACCCGAAAAATTGATCATAAAATCAGACCCTAACTTATACTCTTGTTCAAAACTGCAACACGTAATTTTTTTTTTTCATCTTCTTGCCTCCTCCAATCGCACATCAGTTTCACAGATGCATCGAATTTTGTTGCAGCAGCACAGTTACCAATTTCTTTCTCTACTTCAATGATGCTTAATTTAAAACCAGCTTCATATTTTCTTTTGATCGAAGTGTCCATCGTAGATAAGGGATGCTCTTACGATAAAGGTGTATGAGAGTGTGAGATACAAAAAACACAAACAGTGCAAACGTCACTTCTGAATAGTTGGGGTATTTCCACGTGGTCATGTAGGCACAATAGAGAGAAAGAGAGACAGGTTAGGAGCACACACTGATATAGCACATTGCCATACCCACACAGAAAAAAAAGGCAGTGTGCTCGTGGTTACTCTCTCAGGTGAGTGTTAGCAATATCAGAATCTCTTGGACCAATAGCGTGAGTTTTCTTCATTCGACTTATATGACCGACATTATAAAATACCAGAAATTATACATTAAAATCAAGTCCTGACTTATCCGTGAAAGAACCTATCCACGAGTATATATGGTAAATCTTCTTGCTGTCTTCTAAAGGAAGGTAGCATGGTGATGTTCAGCTTTAGCTCACCTAAGGACCAATTTCTGGAGCTGGAACATAAAGGAAGCATAGACAGTAATGGTGTTATTTTCCATACTTCAGATTATATCTTGACATTCTCTTCCCACCAGGCTTCTAGGAAAAAGTGAGACAATGAAAATGCAATTTAAAGTAAGTAAAATATATCTTCATAAAATTTGATGTACTTGAGCACATGCCCTTTTAGGTCAATACTTGCTATAGTCATTGTGTGCGTTTTATGCAGGAAATGTAAATAATTTTATTCTACATCATTATATGCAATAGTACAATATTAAAGTGAATTAATGAAGCATTCAATATTATATGTTTATTTTCTGTTTACTAAACAGAGTATAATGCTTTCTGGTGTTTTGTATTTTATTTATTTATTTACCCATTTAATTCAGCATTTAATGTTTAAACAGATTTATACTGTCAATAAACGAAAAGCAGAGCCTTACTGTCAGTCTTTTATTAATACCAGAACTATAAGCTTCTGGATGGAAAACTGTCTGGGGAAATCACTAAAATGCTTAGGAATCTTCGCATACGCAGCATTTTACAAGCTCCATTTATCTTTGAGGTTAGGTCCTGCATCTTTTTTGATAAAACACAATGATTTCTTTAACATTTTGTCCAGTTATGGAATTGCATCTTTGAAAAGTAATGCAGATTAAATAAAGTTTTAGCATTTCCAATCCATTTGCTTGTATTATTTACATTGTACATTAACTTTCTAAGAGAAATGTTTTCATAATTAAGAATAAGCATTTATCTTTGAAGTTTTTAAATTCTATTTAGAACTTATCTGCTCAGAAGTAATAAGGGAGATTAAAACACTCACAGGCACCTAAAACTGTTCATTCAATTTTATAATAGAAAATGTTTTGAAAGAAAATAATTTTACAAATGTACATAAAATTAGTAATAGAACTATATATAAGTGGGATACTTGTTTTTTTGTGCTCACTATATCTCTTTGATACATTTTTTAACTAGTAATAATGTTTCATTATCTGCTAACTCTACCATTTGTCATCACAAATGTTGCTAATATTCTTAATATGAGGTTACAAACATGCAAACTTTTCAATATTTAGCATGTCAAAATTCCACTCAGTAACATCTGCACTTTGAAGATAAAAGATCCCAACAGATTTTCTACCTGTAGGGATAATGTGGGCACCTTATGATTTCTGAGAATACATAAATTTGGTTAGTTTCACAAAAAAAAAAAACCAAGATGAGACACTTTTAGGTGTACAATATTTTCCATAGTTCTTTTTGAGAATCAGAATAAAAAAAGGTCTAATGATGAAAACGTCAAATACTAAAACCGTGGAATGAGTTGTCAGTAAACAGAATTCCATCAGTGAAAAAATTAAACTCCTGATGATAATGAAAAAATGGAAGCCCTTTTTCATGCTCTGCTTCATCCATAGGAGGACATGTTCAGCGGCCACGGGCTTTGTTAAAAGAAAAAAAAAACCTGGAAGTAGAACATACTTAAATTTGGCCTTTGCTAAAGCATGATGTAATCCAAATACAGTATGACCTGCCTAAGTAAACCTGCTACATAAAAAGGACACCATGTTTTGCTGTATTTTAATAGTTTTATAAAATGTATAAAATACAGTGAAAGTAATGGAAAAAACTTAAATCACACAAATTTAATAATATTTAATGCTTCATTATTTTTGCAATGCTTTTTCTTACTTAATTCCAAATCAGAGCCTAAGATAGCTGAGTGTATTCTGCCAAGAGCAGGTGCAGCTGTAGATTGAATACTAGTTGACTGCAGAAAACAAACAAACACAGCCACACACTATACTCTCTTATAATTCAATGTGCTCAATGTGCTCGAACCTCTTATATACATTGGGATTGGATACTTTGCTCAAGTATATTTTTCAATATTCATGTAACATTTGTAAATTTGGGTTAGAAAGTTTACAAGCTGAATGCACTAAGAAACAGAATGTCCATTATTCTTGCTCCATTAATTTAAACCGATTTGCCATGTTGTCTTTGTATTCTTGTTATTTCTCTTTCATCTTCTCTTCCCTGCAAGTGTTTTCTACTTTAGTTCAGGAACACAATGTGAAATTGCCTATTTTGTGATCAAAATAATTGTTACTCTCTGTCCATTCATTCATTGGGAAAGTATCATCCTGTCCACATATGAGTACTACTTGAAAGTAAGCTCATTGAATAAATGGGAATGTATTATTTAAAAAAAAATCAATTCAAAGTAAATAGTGGGAGAATCCAACAGAATATGTAGATTTTCTGCAAATAGGCAGAAGATTTCATAAAATTACTGCTTCATCCCTTAGTAGAATTGCAAAAACACAAAGTATATACAGTATGTGGTGTTTTAATCAAGCCATTACGACTAATATTTTATATTAAAAATGTATTAATATCAATAAATTGAATTTTCATATAGCAACCCACTACTATCCATCATTGTTTTGGCTGGTAAACTAAGATGCTATAATAAGATTAGAAACAGACACCTGGCTAGAAACTTACATAGACAGGGAAAAAAGCAAAACACCTCAGTAGTATACTGTAATTAATATTTTAATAAACATGCAAACACCACATCCACAGGTTATGCAGTTAGTTTTTTAAAAAATTGACAGATCTGTAATGACTTACAGTGCCTAGACACACTAAGTACATAAATGAGGAAACGTCCTTCCAATTGCAAAAATGAGTCTAATAAAAATCGATTCTGCATAATTAAACAGCCTCCTTCACAGAATATAATTCAATTAAACACATTATTTTAAAGCAAGATTCATAACAGCTTGATTCAATGTACTTCACAATTATTCAGGACACAAAATAGATTGTAACAAACAGATTTAAAATCTACAGAGACATAAACAGCACAAAGAAATACAAGGCAATGAATAAAAACAAACTAAAAAGTCAGGCTCTAAGTTGAATTCACCTGGTGGGGAACTACTCAGAAATATCCCAATGTTTGACAGCCTTTTTTGACATCATCTTCCACAGGTATTGTTTAAACTTCACTGGATTCAGAAAGTATTCAGACCTTTCACTTTTTTCACATTTTGTTATGTTCCTACCTCTGAATGACAAAGTGAAAACCGTATTTTTGCAAATTTATTAAAAATAAACAACTGAAATATCACATTGACTCAAGCATTTAGCTACTGTTGAAAGCCGGCCCCATAGCATGATAGTACCATCATCATCATTCTCTACCATTGGAATTGCATTGAACAGGTGATGAGTGGTGCCTGGTTTACTCCAGACATGACGTTTTCTTAGTTTCATCAGGCTACAGAATCTTGTTTCTCACATTCTAAGAGATCTTGTGATGCCCTGAGCCCTTGGCCTAAGCAGGTTGTATAGACCTGGGCAATAGCCGAGCCGAGCATCAGTTATGAGACACAGACACAAAGTATATAAAGATATTAAAAAAATGTTTAATCTATTAAGTGCCACTTTGAAAACACAACCTGGTGTCAAGCTATCAAAAACAAATACAAATAAAATACGAAAAATGATAAAAAAAAAACAAAAACTGAACCTTCAACTTGTTTCTATCTCGAAGCTTTTTTAAGGGCAAACAGATCCCAAACCAAAGACAAATTATACACAAAATAAAAATAATCATATAACTAGCTGATCTCCCGAGATTCTGTATCTCTCTTTCTCTCTCTCTCTTAGTGGATCAAAAAGAAGTTTGCTAGCAGATGAGCAGATGAAAAAGAACAACCCTTCTTTTTCCAGTTCCAGTAGATACTTCTCCCCACCAACAGGCATACGTGTTTCCACTCTCACAGCATTGTGTGCCTCGAGCAGGAAGGAAGTCCTTCATCATGAGGTTTGATCCCCAACACATGCACATGCAAATATATGTATGACTCCACTACTCAGATTACTGTCCTGAACTCCACTCAGGTAATTTTTGCTGCACTTCCTCTGGGTCCTCAACTCACTCACACTTTTTCCCTTGCGAGCAACTAACCTGATGCTCTTTCCACAGCGCTTGAGCAATACCAATACATCGGTACTTTCATCCTCAGGCCTGGCCAGCCTCTTGAACCTGGGAGCACCATCCAAGTGCACTGCCTACTGAAGCACAGCCTCATGCAGCTACCCATCTGTTTCTTAGAGGCGTCTTGTACGTCCCACTTTTGAACAACAAGTACATAAAAATATTCCTAAAAGGCAAAGTAAAACTATAAATAGATTTATACTTGCTCTAAATCATAGCCTCAAGAAACAGCTTGCCACAGTCCTTTAGGTGCAGTCTAATTGGTTTTCCGTATTTCTTTTACTGAGGCTTTACTATCTCATAAAGCCTAGATTGACAGAGCCTTGCAGTGATATTTGTCAAATCTGCAGACATGTTCACTGAAGCTCACCCATAGTGACGATTGAGTTCTTGGTCACCTCTTTTACCATGGCCCTTCCCCTACGATTGCTTAGTTTTGCATGGTAGCCCGCTTCAGGACGTCATTATAGTTGTTCCTGCATTTAAGAATTATGATGCCAACTGTGCTCTTGGGAACCTTCAATACTGCAGACCATTTGCTCTGGACAAACTGTTTAATAAGAAGGAGTTTGTTATGAGAGTATTTTAGCATGATACTTGACAATACTTATCTGAAAAGCAGTGGAGAAGCAGCACAGCACAGCGGAACCGGTAGGGCAGGCGGGTGTGGTAGCGTAGATGAGATGAGCGGCGAGAGCAAAGCAACAGAAATTATCATACTTAAGTGAAGTATACATGCACATTTATTATACTTAAGTGAAGTATACATGTACATTTTTGTCTTAGGAATATCTCACAATTCAAAAACTAATTAACAGTCCTTTTTTTATTCTAAATGAACTATATTGTTTATTTTTCTCTCTTCTATTAGTTTTTGGTAAAGAATAATTGATAATTAAATTGGCTCCAGCAGACCCCCCGTGACCCTGTAGTTAGGATATAGCGGGCTGGATAATGGATGGATGATTAATAAATAATCCAACATTTTATTTCAGATTTACCTTCAGCTCATGTACAGAACTATGAAATCTGATAACCCATCATGAGATTATCACTTATAGATACTGAGTTATCTGACAGGGTTAACAGAGACTTAGCGTGCTTATTTAGCCTCCTTAACATTAACCCAGAGTGTGTCTTGGGCTCAGAATTCCATGTAAACACAGTTAAGGGTTTAACTTAAGAGCTATTGTCGTTTTTCATTATTAAAAACCTGCATTTCAATAATAATAATGACTATGGTAATATATAAAGTATACTCCTCTGCAAAAAGGTCTTGCTGTTAAAATGTGTTTCTTTTTAATTATTCTTTAAGAAATTATTACTGCTTCCAACTTTTTGCCACCCAAAAGTATTTTTTTATTACAGTAGAAATCTTTAATTCCATCTGTTTGTTGATGTAGTGTAGAGTTATGGGGGAACATAGCCCTTCCCAACAACAAAGGACACAAAGTTGAAAACTATTCTAGATGCGGTGCTAGTTCATTGCAGTTTTTATTATAAAAATATTTGAAATAATCTCATCTACAGTAAAGAAACTATCTACTTAATTGTGGTTTTTATTATAATAATATCTTAAATAATCTCATCTACAGTAAAGAAACTACCTGAGATGAGCTATACACTACATTATATACAGTATCAACACATACTCATTTTGTAACATATAATTTTAATTCAGAAGTAATGAGTCATTTTGAATGTCTAATAGATAATAAATTGCAATGATTCTAGAGTTAAAAAAACATGCAAAAGAGGCCAACAAATGAAGTGTGTCCCCCTGAACCTTTCTTCTTTATTGGTGATTGAAGACTCATAATTTAGTGTTTGAAGATATATAAGAGCAAATGCTGCAACCACAAGAAATCAATGTGGTTCCTCTCAGTATAATTAAAATTCCACAGATGACATTTACTTACATGGTATATCGATCATAATAAGGAAGATTTCTTCTTCATAAGCACATATTGTATTTTTTGGCCGTTTTAACTAGGAATGCAGTTTGTATTCTTCTATCTATATTTATTATGTTTATGTTAATTTTCGTTACAGAACAAACAAAAGAAAGGTGGGATGGATATAGAAGAACCATACTATGGGCAGATACTGTTCCCTTGTCCAAACAGCAATTGAGTGATTAGGTAAAACCACTGGTTGTAGATATTTCTATCTATCTATCTATCTATCTATCTATCTATCTATCTATCTATCTATCTATCTATCTATCTATCTATTTATCTATCTATCTATCTATCTATCTATCTATCTATTTAAATAAACTAAGCAGGGGATTTACCAAATTTTGATTAAAAATATAATTTTATTTACTTACTATTTACTTACAGTTTGTTTTTTGTTAATTTGTTAATTGGGTGTTACACTCCTATGTTTATAAAATTTTAAATTCATTAAAGATGAAACATATGGTATGCATCATTTTAAGAAGCAGCTTTGTCAAAGGTGCAGCAAAGCTGTGTGGCAAAAGCTCTGATAATGATTTAACCAACTGTATTTTGACAAACCGGAGTACATATTTTGTTAAATAAAGATACGTTAAATGATTTGGTATTTACTTGTGTAATGCAATGACTCTGTAGATGTACAGAAAGTTATTGAAGAAACAATTTGTTAAATAATATTATTTTTATGCAGAATCGAAACAACATAACCTGCTTGAATCCTTTAGATCACATCTCAGCTGGCTCTCGGTCGTCTTAGAATCTTGGGCTGAAGCATAGCAGTGTGTGAAGAGAGGGTTTCAGACAGGAGGAGGTATCCTATGGAGACCTTTTAGTAGAGATCGAAGGGAAACAAGAACTGCAGGTGGTTGCAGGAAACACTGGCAGTCACGAGAGAGAGTTAAGTGGGTTTTTTAAGCAAGATTTGTCACAAGGAAGCCTAAAGTCAGATGATTCTTGTCACAAGGATGTTGCAATAGTTGAGCATAGGTTGTCAAAATATTTGTTTAAACCAGCAAGAGCTATGCAACTCATCTAGCTACCATTTTGTAGTTGACACCATGCAAAAGACAGATAGATAGATAGATAGATAGATAGATAGATAGATAGATAGATAGATAGATAGATAGATAGATAGATAGATAGATAGATAGATAGATAGATAGATACTTTATTAATCCCAAGGGGAAATTCACATGCTCCAGCAGCAGCATACTGATAAAAAACAATATTAAATTAAAGAGTGATAAAAATGCAGGTATAACAGACAATACCTTTATATAATGTTAACGTTTACCCCCCGGGTGGAACTGAAGAGTCGCATAGTGTGGGGGAGGAACGGTCTTCTCAGTCTGTCAGTGGAGCAGGACAGTGATAGCAGTCTGTCACTGAAGCTGCTCCTCTGTCCGGAGATGACAATGTTCAGTGGATGCAGTGGATACTCCATGACTGAATGGAGCCTGCTCAACACCCATCGCTCTGCCACAGATGTCAAACTGTCCAGCTCCAAGCCTACAATAGAGCCTGCCTTCCTCACCAGTTTGTCCAGGCATGAGGCATCCCTCTTCTTTATGCTGCCTCCCCAACACACCACTGCGTAGAAGAGGGTGCTCGCCACAACCGTCTGATAGAACATCTGCAGCATCTTATTGCAGATGTTGAAAGATTCCAGCCTTCTAAGGAAGTATAGTTGGCTCTGTCCTCTCTTGCACAGAGTATCAGTATTGGCAGTCCAGTCCAATTTATGATTGAGCTGCACTCCCAGATATTTATACAATAGGTCTGCACCCTCTGCACACAGTCACCTCTGATGATTATGGGGTCCATGAGGGGCCTGGGCCTCCTAAAATCCACCACCAGCTCCTTGGTTTTGCTGGTGTTCAGTTGTAGGTGGTTTGAGTCACACCATTTAACAAAGTCTTTTATTAGGTTCCTATACTCCTCCTTCTGCCTACTTCTGATGCAGCCTATGATAGCAGTGTCATCAGCAAACTTTTTCATGTGACAGGACTCCGAGTTGTATTGGAAGTCTGATGTATATAGGCTGAACAGGACCGGAGAAAGTACAGTCCCCTGCGGCGCTACTGTGTTGCTGACCACAATGTCAGACCTGCAGTTCCCGAGATGTACATACTGAGGTCTGTCTGTAAGATAGTCCATGATCCAAGCAACAAGGTATGAATCTACTCCCATCTCTATCAGCTTGTCCTTAAGGAGCAGAGGTTGGATGGTGTTGAAGGCGCTAGAGAAGTCCAGAAACATAATTCTTACAGCACCACTGCCTCTGTCCAAGTGGGAGAGGGATCAGTGTAGCATATAGATAATAACATCCTCCACTCCCACCTTCTCCTGTTATGCGAACTGCAGAGGGTCGAGGTCGTGGCGAACCTGTGGCCTCAGGTGGTGAAGCAGCAACCACTCCATGGTCTTCATTACATGTGACGTCAGAGCAACAGGCAGAAAGTCATCCAGCTCACTAGGATGTGATATCTTTGGGACTGGGGTGACGCAAGATGTTTTCCAAAGCCTCTGGACTCTCCCCTGTTCCAGGCTCAGGTTGATGTGCTGTAGAAAACTCCCAGCTCCAACGCACACGCCTTCAGCAGTTGTGGCAATACTCCATCTGCTCCCCCTGCTTTGCTGGCACGAAGTCTCCTCAGCTCTCTGCTTACCTGGGTTGCTGTAATTGTGGATGGGGATGTCTCTCCTATGCTGGTATTAGCAGAAGGATGGGTGGAGGGTGCAGTACTCTGAGGTGAGAGTGGATTAGGGTGGTCAAACCTGTTAAAGAAGTTGTTCATCTGGTTTGCTCTCTCAACGTCTCTCTCAATGGTGGCACCCTGCTTTGAGCTGCAGCCAGTGATGATCTTCATCCCATTCCACACTTCCTTCATGCTGTCATTCTGCAACTTTTGCTCCAGTTTTCTCCTGTACTGCTCCATCGCCACCCTGAGCTGGACTCAGAGTTCCTTCTGCACGCGCTTGAGCTCATACTGATCACCACCTTTAAAAGCCCTTTTCTTCCATTTCAAAAGGCCCTTGATGTCACTTGTAATCCATGGCTTGTTGTTAGCATTGCAGCGTACTGTTCGTACTGGAACTACAATATCCATATAGAAGTTGATGTGGTCAGTAGTGCAGTCAACAACCTACTCAATGTTCTCACTATATGATATCTGCAGGATATCCCAGTCCATAGTTCCAAAGCAGTCTCTCAGAGCCTGCTCTGCCTCAGGGGACCACTTCCTGAATGACTGTGTGGTTGTAGGTAGTTCCCTCACTCTTGGTTTGTAGTGAGGCTGAAGCAGAACCAGGTTATGATTTTCTTTCCCAAGTGCAGGCAGCGGGATGGCACTGTATGCGTCTTTAACGTTTGCATACAGTAGGTAAATAGTCCTATTTCCCTGGGTGTTACAATCCACATACTGGGAAAAGGCAGGTAATGCTTTGTCCAGCGTTGCATGGTTAAAGTCTCCAGTGATTAGCACAAGCGCCTCGGGGTGCTGTGTTTGTACTTGAACAACAGCGGAATGGATGATGTCACACTCTATCTCCATGTCTGCCCGAGGAGGGATGTAAACAGTAACAACAATGACGTGTCCAAACTCTCTGGGCAAGTAATAGGGACACAGACTTACGACCAACAGTTCAATGTCCCTGCAGCATGGAGATTTTGACATTTACATGTCCAGAGTTGCACCACCTTGTATTCACATAGAGAGTGAGTTCTCCTCCTTTCCGCTTCCCGCTGGTATTTGCGTCTCTGTCCGCTCTAACTGGGCTAAACCTAGATAGCTCTACGTTAGCATCTGGGATGTTAGTTTTTAGCCACGTTTCACAAAAACAGAACAAACTGCATTTTCTGTAGGTCCTACTATTTTCCACCAGCGCAGCCAGTTCGTCGATCTTATTTTTTAGTGAATTCACATTTCCCAGGATCACAGAAGGCATCGAAGGCTTATATCGCCACTTTCTCGCTAGCCTCTTAGCTTTTAGCTTAGTGCCGGCTCTACTGCCACGATACGACCTTCTTACCTCTTCGGGTAAATAGGGAACCACACTGGCACAGGCCTTTGTTCTCAGCGCTAGAAGTTGACTCCCTTAATAGACGAGTCTCATCGTGTACAAATCCATTTCCAAGTAGTAAAAAGTGTCCAGGAAACGAGTCCACATAAAAGAAAGTGGTAGGAGTGATCAGTGAAATAAAGAAATATAGAGAAAAAGTTAGAAAGATAAAGTCATTCACGGAGCTGCTGGAAAGGCTGCCACTTGCGGCGGTGCCTGTCAGACAAAACAGGCAGTACAGGCTAAAAAAGAACAAATACCAATATAAACAGAGCAGGTCAGCACTGGAGTGTAGGGCATTCACAGATGGGACATTGCTGGACACAGCAGTAACTAAGACATAGGACAGGACATGACGGAAGTTCTTCGTGTTCTTAGTAAACACGACCCGACTACAGTATCCTTTGATGTCATGCCCTTTCTCTGTGGGAGGGCCCGAGGATGAGACATCTAATAATAAAACAGAATATTTGGATGAAAATACGAAATGCTCACTACAGATAATGCATTCAAACGTTGATTTGCTCATCAGAAGGTTACCAAAATCATGGGTCAAACAAAAAGACAAAGCAAGGTAAGGAAAGCAATGTGAAACACAAGTTGCAATAAAAACAAACTCCAAGAAATGCTGCTCAACACTGGGAGCTGTTAAGAAAAGGCAAAAAGTAGGTTAACTTCCTGGGGTTGACAGATAAGTTTCTGATTGTTGACTAAGAGTTTTGCTTCAAAAGTTTTTTTTTTTTTTTTACAGAGCTCTACAAGCAATTGCTTTCAGTTGTAAAGAAGCAAACTGCAATATGAGAACTAATGTAATTCTAAGGTAGTTCTTAAAAAACAATAAAAACATATAACAGTGCATGTCTCTAAAATATTCATCTTTGGGGGAATAGTTATTTTAGTGGTACTCTTACTGTATAGTATTTTAGTATTTTTGTTTTATTCAACAGCAAAGAGTCAGTTTTTGCAATCATAAATACATAATTATTCTTACTCTGCTGCCATCAAATATGTGGCTTCTTCATAACTTTATTTCCTTAAATTGGGATTTTCTTTTGTAAATGTTTGAAACTATTTTACTTTTCCCTTTGTTACATTTTCTCAAGTACTTCTGTATCCATAACTGTCATTGCAGACTATGACACTTAATTCTGCACACATTCAAACACTGCTCAGTGTAAAGCATTAGATTTAAAAAGAGAAAAAAAAGAATTATTGTGGTTGTAATATAAATGAACAATTGCCTTTGCACAATGGCAGATTTCTGTCATCTAGGACATATCTACAATAATCTGTTTGCAATCATAGTTTCTAAAATCTAAAGTCATCTAATGGACAGATTAAAAAAAATATTAATATGCTGTAAGCAATATATTAAAAGTGAAAGCAACAAGAGAGCAGAAAGAAAAAGGGAATAAAAGAAACAAAATGAGCATATATTAATTGGAATGTTGAAAGACTTTAACTTTATATACTGATTTTACTGTACTTAAAAGTAGAAAACAATGAGAATGCCACAGCAGCATTCTACCCTATTATTTGTTACATTAAGCTCCTAAAACAGTGAATTTTTATAGCGCTTGTAGTTTAATTGTTAAATGCATTTATTGATATGATTCTTATTTATTATTTTAACCTGCAACTTCATTTCCATTTGTGAAATGCCAGACTGGGATATGGAGCTGCTCCAGCGTGATGACATTCTTAGAATGGCTAGTGATGAGTGTGAAAACATCATTCTCATCATCTGCATTATTTTTGTGCCTTATCCTCACTCACACATGCCCTGAAACATGTCAGCTAAGTGACCTGAGCTGATGTAGTGAGATAAATTGAGTAGTCTCTGACAGATTCTTTTTCCTTCATTGAAGAGATGAGGGCAAAATCTCTTTCACTCTAGGGTCTCAAACCAGCAATAGATGTCGGCAGTGTATGCAGCATTAATCAAATACTTCATTGTGCTTACACCAGCTATGCTGGATGAACCAGCAGGATGCCTGTTTTTTTTTTCAATTTTCTAGGCGCCTTCAAGTTAAAAAGTTTATTACCATGTCAAATAATTAACTTTGTAAAGCATTAAAAGAGCTACAGATATTCATCTGAAACAATTCTGTTTTATTATTCTACTTCTTAACTGCATCTAGTCATAAATGTCTGTGCCTGAATTTTAAAATTCATAATTGCAGCATACCCAGCCTGCAGGGGACTGTCAATCACGATTTGTTCCTAGCCAATGCTGTTTGTCGTTAACAAGGCTAATGCTGTCAATCATCTAAATCACAGTAGGTGCTGGAACAGGTACCATTTTTTTCTCTACAACTTGCTGTACTGTTGTTTTAAAGTGCTAAATCCTTAATGGTGTTAATTTGATGCATTTTTAGGTTGTGCCACAGCAGTTGGAAAAGATTACAGCTCTAAGGCTTCCAATTTTATTATTCAAATTACAAATTGTCTTTTGCTACAAGTCATATTTTATTTCCTTAAAGTGATATTGTCTAGTGTAACAAAGAATGCACAGTTTTAGGGAATAATTTTAACTTTAATGCTTATTTGCAAATATTGTTGCTTCTGATCACAAATGCAATGTATCCAAATCTGATATTTTATCTTAATGATGGAAATTAGATAACCCAGAATTAGCAAAATCCCTGCTGAAGGAACTGAACAAAATTATCAGATGAGCACATATTTAGCAAAAGTTTAATGTAAATAAAGGAAATTTAATTTTGTTGGGTTTCTGCTGTTCCTGGAAGTAGATCAAAGTTGTTATCTCTGTATAGTCATTTAATTTTCAACCAAATGGCTTAAAGTTAGCCTCTGGCATCAAAAAGGAGGAACTGCACAAAATCACCCCTTTGGAAGAGAAAGTATAACCTCTTCCATCATCATTCATAAAAATGTTAGCATTTTCCAAAATAGGTCAGGTCAGGTTGGGGAGCATGCACTGGTACAGCACATTGCCGCACCCTCCACATGATGAAACAGCTCGCAATCCTGGTTGGCAACCCCCCAGGCAGACACATGGTCCAGTCCCATCCTCCGGAAATGACCCTCTTTTTATCCAGGACACATGTAAGCCCAGACACTCAGAAACCTCGCTCAGTCTTTCAAGAGCTTTGATTAGAACCTCCATTGACTCAATGAAGCATCGTCAGCAAAGCAAAGTCAGGATCACTGTATCTTCGCCAACAGATGCCCCACAGACACTGGACCCCACGACCTTGCCAAACACCTAATACATGCAAGCATTGAACAGAGTTAGAGCAAGAACACATCCTTAATGAACCCCAGAATCTACTGGGAAAAACACAGAGGTTCTGCTCCACTCTGCACAGCACTCACAGCACCAGTGCACAGGCCAGCCATGTTATCCAGCAACCTTGAGAGGATCCCACAAAGTCTCAGGATGTGCTACAGGGCAGCACGATCAACTGAGCCGAATGGTTTATGGAAATCAACAAAGGCTACAAGGAAACTCTGCTGATTATATGCGCTCCATGAGAACCCTCAGTGCCAGGATGCGGTCAATGGTAAAATTCTTAGGTGTAAAACCGGACTGCTCCGGTCGCTGGTAGGTGAGCAAGTGATCACGGATCCTACTGAGGACCACCTTACGAAGGACCTTACCCAGCATCAAGAGCAGTGTTGTCCCCCTGCAGTTGCCACCCTTTCCAAATAGGGCGACATGTCCTGTTTTCCAGTCAGTTGGGATGACTCCCATCTCCCAAATGGAAGGAAAGATTGCTTGCAATGCCAGGAGGACAGCCTTACCACCAACCTGGAGAAGTTCTCCCTGGATACCTCAGATCCCTGCAGCCTTTTCTACCCCCAGCTGATGCAACCTCCTGTGAGATTCGGTGGTTCACAGCTAATTGGAGGATCATTCTCAAGAACCGTGGAACTAGAGATATCCAATATTAAAGCCGGAGGATCAGCTTTAAACAGCTGCTCAAAGTAGCCAGCCCAGCAGATCACAACTGCAGTGTCATATGTAATGACCATTCCATCAGCTGCCCTGACTGCAACTCTCCAAGGAACAGATTCAGATGTGCGTAATGCTTTGATTCCTCTGTAAGCAGGATGTGGGTCACTAGAACATAAATGGTGTGTCACATGCTTACAGATTTCTCTAGCTGCTCTCAGAGCCCTCGCAGCCGTCCTTATCAATTCCTGGTACAGACTGGAGTTGCCATTAAGCCATGCGCTACGACTCCTCTCAATGATATCCGGAGTGCCCTGCAAGATGAAACATCTGCTTCTGGAAACACTGGTAACACCAGTACAACCCTCAGCAACCTTCAGGGTTTTGTCATGGAAGATCTCCCACATCACATTAGGATTGGCAGTCACAACCAAATCTGTAAGTTCCTCACACAAACTGCCTGCAGACTCATCAGAAATAGTCTGATCTTGCAGTCTGGCCAGGTCTAGCCTCATTTTCCTAGTAGGTGGTAACCTACTGGACATAAGCCGGATCTACAGAGCAGCAACAACAAGTATGTTGTCAGAATTCACAAACTGTGCACTTCTATAGACCCTGCGGTTCTGTAAGAGCCTCCAGTGCCAGCCCACAAGGATGTGATCGATCTCCATCACTGCACCAACAGTATTGAAGTACCAAGTCCAACAATGCAGCTCAGGATGCTAGAACCAGGATCCAGGGATCCGCAGCCCCTGACCTTTTGCAAAGTCAAGGAACATGAAGCCACTTTCACCAAGCTCACCAGACTCATAGCCAGCCCTGTCAGTCCCAGGGCTTGCTTTGAAGTAACCCATGACTAGAGGAGTGTCACCTCACGGGCATCCATCAACGACCAAGCAAAGTTGCAAATAAAAAGTCTCCCTCACCAAGACATCACTCACTGTGGTCACAGCATACACTGGGACAACAGACAAGGCACCCAAATAGTGCCTTAATTTGAGTCTCATAATATGCTCGTTGAAAGGAGTGACATCAGACACCATCAGAAGAAGTCAATCCGCAACAGCAACAGCTACCCTCTGAGTATGACAGCCATCAGAGCAACAAGACCAATAAAAGGTGTACCCACCTACAGAGATCTGTCCAGTCCCAGGTCAGTGCACCGTTGAGAGTGCCACCACTGAAATGTGGAATATATGCAGGAGAGACAGGTCATTCCATGCGCCTACCCAGATGGCCTGCCTCAAATTGGGACCAGAGTGCTGCCGTGCAGTGGGTGACGCCTAAGCACCATACCAGTTCTGATCCCCGACAGGCCTGACCCTATTAGCTCTCTGATAATTTTGAGGACTTTCCCCCCATCCCCTTCATAATGTGAGCAGCCTTCCTATGAGCAGCTGCAGCAGAGCTACTCCTGCGGATAGCAGAAAGGAGTCCTTTCTGTTGTCTCAGAGCTGCATGAAGTTTTTTACGGTGGCTGGGCTGGAAACCCTGCCACCAACCCCCATCATTACCCTGCAAGTTGGATTACTGCTTTCAGGGCCGGATGCAGTTTAACATCATTCCCAGAACAAAGATAAGTTGATTTATTTTAGATTGTAGTTAAAGGATGTGAAAGGCGTGCCATGTAAGGACAGAAAAAATATGTCATTAATATTTTTAAGGTAAGCAGTTTTTTTTTTGACTATTGCTAAATTAGTTGAAATTGTTTGTTTTCCTTGCACCTATTGCTTTATTATATAAGAATTTAACTGTAAAGTTGATTAGTTGGATGTAATTGTCCTGAAACAATACCTTTGATATGGTTAACTGCAAATTAAGGGTCTGTGACAAATCTAAAGCTTATATGGAAGATCTGGGGGTCCTAGTAAACTCATCACTACCATCAACCAAACAACATTCAACCGAATAAAACTGCTAATCAAATCTATGTTCAGATATAAAACACACAGTATGAAGTACACATAAAGAGATGATTTGATTCATATCTGAACTACTATGTACAGTTTTTATTTTCATATTACAAGAGCTTAACATCACTCAAAAAAGTCCTAAAGGAGAGAAAAAGTGATAAGCTACTCAACTGATCCCATGAATATAATAAATGATCTATGATTATTAGGAACTGAATTTTTTCAGCTCCTAATTGTCCCAATTGAAGTTTAAAAGGAGATTAAAATGGATTTGTCCTTTCCTCCCGAACTGTTCCTTGTAATCTTGCACTGGACAGTTGTAATTTTACTATTAATGAAAAGAGAATCAGGAGAAGTCGCACAGTCAAAACAAAAAGCCAAAGGCTGACACAGTGAATAGATGAAATAAATAAACAAAGCTTGGGATGTGAATTAAAGATCAAAGTCAGAATACAATGTTGGATTTCATAGCCAAAAGGGCACAGTTAATCTGAGCCAAACCAAGTACATGGTAAACAAAGCCAAAGAACAGAAGAATTTGTAATCGGAATCTATATGTATAAAATGATAAGGTTCTGTCTGTGTGTCTGTCACACAATTACTCACAAACTGCTGAGGCTGGAAACTTGATTTTGATCTTAATCAAATTCTTATGAAATGATAAATTCTGGAAATACAAGAAGATTGAAACTGACAACCTCAGCAAAGTGAGCATTATCACTAGAATCCCTGAAGCCTGTGAAAAAACCCATAATCCCAGGCCACCTTAAATTCCTTTGCACATTTCCATCAATGTCTTTTGTTTTGCAAATGTGTCGCTTTAGTTGTAGACCAAGTTCTCCCAGCTCAAGCCTGTTTATCTGAGGTGCATTGAATGTTATAGGGTAAATAAGAGTTGCATTTGTAGACAGAATGTTTAAGAATATTAATGTTCAGATCTACAGAAATTGAAACACATTGATTATCTAATTATTTTTGTGACATTTTTATTTGTAGTCGCTAAGTGATATAATTTACCAAAACATTTTTGTTGACAGATAATAATGACACTCTAGTCTTTGCAGATGTAAATATTGAAAAATAGCAGGATGTAGCCAAAAGACATGCAACAAAATGGCAGAAAGTAGAAGGCCAGAAACCACTAAAATATCCTGCTGAACTGTAAGTAACTCTAAAAATCCATGGTCCTTTTTTGGATCCCTGTAAACTGCAGAACAGCTGTTTTAGTCAAATAACTTTTGCTTTAAAGGCATTGTTAAAACTTCACATTATTATGTAAATGTGCATTTTATTAGAACAATATAATACTTCAATAAAAATCAATACTTAGAATTTGCCATATATTCATATTTTTCTTTTTGAAAACTATAACTATCTGAAGCAAAACCAGATTGATGCAGTAGATGGAATGTTGTATATTTATTCTTTGGCTGTTCATGTTGCTCTCTTTTTATATAAGATTTGGATAGGCCAGACTGTCATCCTTAGAATGACAGAAAATCAAAACTGTAATGCAGATCTCTCGTTAAAATAAAAAAAAAAACTCCACATGTGTGATATATTTTGTTAACAAACTGATTTTTTAAGTCACTGAACACTGGCAAAAGAACTTTCAGCTGTGAGACGAGGTCACTTGCTCTGTTGTATTCTAACCACACAATAACTCAGTTCCAAAACCTCCATCCTAGAGGAGCAAGTCCTTATGGGCAACAAGTAATGATGCTTATAACCTGTTTCCAGGGAGTGACTTGTTTGTACCAATACACTTTCTTACCTCCTCCTCCTCTATCAACTGGACATCTCCCTACGGCAGCTTTAGTCATCAGATACAGTCAGCCTCATTTATCTAAGCCTTAGCCCCAGTCTGGCAGAAGATTAATGCCTTGGCATGTTTTGGTCTGCTGGCTCTGATCCATATATCCCAATACACTACATATATTGCAGTATTCGCCTAAGAATCATTAGCAAATCTGCTCCAGGAATTTAGGGCCCCAACCAGTACTGAAATGGGGTATGTGATGGGCAATGGGAGGTTAACATGTTACTTTAAAAACTTGCCCTACTTCAGCCTGTATAAGGAATAGGTTTGCTGCTTCTCATTATACCCTAGTATTGTTACACACTTTTACTGTTATGATAAAATAATGTAAACAAATACATCCAATATAAAAATCAGCACAGAATAATCCCACTTGGATAATCTTGTGTAGGAAAATCTCACATATATACTAACTGAAAATAAACACTTGTTATACACTTGCTGGTTTCATTAGCTAAATAACTTACTGTAATCTTTATCATGACTACTCAAATCTAGCACAGGTTTGTAGTAAATAATTCAAAATCATGGTCAAATTATATGTGTAATGTGTAATCTAAGAAATCCAGAAAATGGAAAAAGGTCAGATATAAAGGGCCACAATGATGAGCTGGAACTCTTAGACAGAGGTGGGTAGTAACAAGTTACATTTACTCCGTTACATTTACTTGAGTAACTTTTTAAAAAAAATGTACTTCTAAGAGTAGTTTTACTGCACCATACATTTTATTTTTACGTGAGTACATTTGTGAAGAAGAAACACTACTCTTACTCTTACTACATTGGGCAACACTCGACTCGTTACTTTTTTCCATTTATACATGACACTATATTTTTGTCAGAGAGAAGTCGCCAGTGCATCAACTGCATGACTGTTTCACCAATCAGATGTAGCAATAATAATCACATGACTACGTTTCACCAATCAGACTTAGCAACAATAATCACATGACTCTGTTTCACCAATCAGACATAGCCATGCAGTTACATGACCACACACAAACTTCCTGAGTCTACAGCCTCTGAGAGACTTTTTAGTCATGCGGGGCTCCTGTTCACTGCTAAACAGTCACAGCTTCACTGCAAGAACCTTGAGAACCAACTCCTGCTGAAGCTTAACCATCACTTCACTGAGTGAAGAACAAGCATGTTTTAACCAAACATGCACAGACAGTCATGGTAAAGTGAGACTTCTTGTACGTGCACAAGCTGCCTTGTTCTAATGTTATTTTCTATCGTGATGATGCCGATCCCCTAGAAACTCCCTCTTCCCACATGGGAGTCTGCTGATCCCACACCGTCAATAGTTTTGATCGAGATGAGCTGACATATGAGGATAATTCACTGATGAGGCCAGACGATGGTGGAAAAAGTGCTCAAGTGCTTTTATTAAAAACCATTCAAAACAAAAGTGTTCTAAAAACAGTACATATATACTATAAATCCATAAAAATCATTGTGAAAAGTAAGGATAAAAAAATCAATAAATAAATCCGTTATAAATCTGAGGTTAAAATGCAGACTAACTCCTCTTGATCTCAGCCCACCTCCTTCTCATTCTCCTGGCTCACCCACTGCTCGCGTAGCCGGCGGAGACTCAGCAGCCACAAGCTCCTTTTAGCTGACCTCCGTCTTTGCTCTTTTCTTTTCTCCTTTTCTTTGATTCCCCCTTCTTTTTTTTGTGCTGACCTCTTGGGCCTTAAGCACACGCTGCAGGAGGCCAATGAAGCAATTGAGAAAGATTGCACCCGCGTGTGCAGGTGCGACTCACTCCAACTACCTCATTAACTCCTCAAATTGCGCCCATGGAGAGTGACACAGCTTTATGGATTTGAAACTGGCCTTTTTTTTTTTTTTTGAAGCCACGGACCCGCTACACCGCAAAGTATATCTTGTCACTTTAAGTAGTTTGCACTGTTCAAACATACGTTACCTACTGTAGATATTGACTTAAAAAATTTGGTTTTGAAAAACTGAGATTTGGAACTTTGTGTTATTTGTGCATCTTTATTTTGTAAAGATTTTATTTATTTTTACTCATTTTTTTTTATTTTATTATTTGCAAGTAGTAGAATTAGCACATTATTTTATATTTTTGTCTGTCTTATTATAACATTTCTAAAAAATAAATCATTTATTATGATCAAACAGTTACTCAGTACTTGAGTAGTCTTTTCACCAAATACTTTTATACTCTTACTTGAGTAATTTTTTGGATGATTACTTTTTACTTCTACTTGAGTAATATTATTTTGAAGTAACACTACTCTTACTTGAGTAAAATTTTTGGCTACTCTACCCACTTCTGCTCTTAGATGAAGTATATGTGCAGTGTGACCAGGGGCAATAAGGAAATAGTGGTACCTGCTGACAATGGTGGTTTTAGGTCCAACCCCAAGAATATGTGGTGACTTTGGAAGGTTCTACTCGAGGAAACAATAAACTAGACCTGTTCTAGTGAAATGTTAAAGATGCCTATAAGTGTAAACAGTTGTCACCTTTAGGCAGATCCGATCACAACCCAGCTCATCATATTCCTAGCTAAAAGCCAGTTTTTAGACAGCAACCTGTTTCCACCAGGAAAGTGAAGCCTAAACACTGAAATGTCTCTGAATGTCTGTTTCCAAATGCCAGACTGGGAAATGATGTGTGAGTTACATGGGGACAGTGTCTTATCAGAAAATAACTTTAGTAATAGTTAAAGTTTCCTATTAGTATATTACTTGTGTAAAAGTCTTAAAGTATCTCAAATTTTCTGTACTTAAGTATCAAAAGTATTTTTCTGATATTAAATGTGCTTAAGTATTGGAAGTAAAAGTAAATACTGTTAATAAAAAGGCAAGCAAATTTTGAAGAATTAAGTTTATTACTTTAAGCATGTACACCACCTTAAAATGCAGACAGTTTTACAACTGCAGGAAAACTAGGTCTTTACAACTTCTATCCTTCCATTCATTAATCTACCCCTCATTTCTTTCCTACCTCCCTTAATCAGTCCCTCAGGATATAGTTACATGATTTAAAAGCTACTCAATAATACGTTTACATATTAGTTTTACCCAATATGCAACTGTAATAAGTTAATTATGTGCATCAGCTAGCCCTAATGTGTGCCACTGATTGTAATAATCATTTTATTTTTTTTTAATTTATTAATTGAATTTTGAATTTTGACTGTTTTGGTTGACACGTCTCTGCAACATCGCATGGACATCGGGGACAGTGCCTCTGGATTGGCAGAGCAGGGTGGTGGTCCCCCACTTTAAGAAGGGGGACCGGAGGGTATGTTACAACTATAGATGGATCACATTCCTCAGCCTCTCTGGAAAAGTCTATTTGGGGGTTCTGGAGAGGAGGGTCCGTTGGATAGTCGAACCTCGGATTCAGGAGGAACAGTGTGGTTTGCGCCCTGGTCGCGGAACAGTGGACCAGCTCTACACCCTTAGCAGAGTCCTAGAGGGTGCATGGGAGTTTGCCCAACCAGTCTACATGTGTTTTGTGGACTTGGAAAAGGCGTTCGACCGTGTCCCTCAGGGAATCCTGAGGGGGGTGCTCCGGGAGTATGGGGTACCGGACCCCCTGATAAGGGCTGTTCGGTCCTTGTACAATCGGTGTCAGAGCTTGGTCCACAGTAAGTCAAACCCGTTTTCACTGAGAATTGGACTACACCAGGGGCCTCATGTATAACGCCGTGCGTAGAACTTGCACTATAACATGGCGTAAGCACAAAAGCCGAAATGTGCTTACGCACAGAAAAATCCAGATGCAGGAATCTGTGCGTACTCCAACTTCCACGTTCTTCCGCTACATAAATCCCGATCGGCATGAAAACTAACGCTCGTGCACGCGCATTATGTAACGCCCCAAATCCTCCCAGAATTACACCTATTTGAATATGCAAATCAATATAAATCGCCTTTAAGCGCAGCCTTCTGTGAAAAGACAATGGGAAAAGCGCGGGGGGAAACATAAGAATTTCAGCGAATACCAAGTGGAGGCAAAGGAAAAACATACTACTGTATTTGTTCAAATAAACCGTGGTATAATCAACAAAAGGAAGTTGATCGAGTGGCATAGCGTATTGGAGAAACATGAAAGCTCACATCCACAAAATCGCACAGTGCCGGAAATAAAAAAGAAGTCACATATCAAAGTCGCCGTGGAAAGCCGAGTTGTAAGCCCACTGTCTGAGTGTCATATGAAAGCTTATTAGGGTACAGAGAAAAAGCCACACGGTGGGGAAAAAGCACGAAATGTCCACTTCAATCTCGACATTTCCACTTTAATCACGTAGTTTATTTTGTCATTAAAGCAGAACATCATAAAATTCATCTTAAAATTATTTAATTAACCAGTTTCTAAAATCACATCGTAATTAAAGTAGCACGTTAAATGCTTTGTTTTGTATTTGATTTTCTATGTGCTCTATGTGTGTGAATCACTACTTGTTTCTTAAACCGGCTCTCTTCCTCCAACTGGACACAGAATCCATTACATTCGTGATATTACAGCTCTCTGAATAACTAAAATACTGAGATGTATACGTGCTGTAATTTTCATGATGATAGGAGTTAAAGCACGTTATTAAACGTGTTTCACTTCGATGAAATAATTTATTGCAGCAGGACAATCAGGGGCGGCTCTAAGCTTGTGGTGGCACTGGGCAGAGGAAGAATCGGTGGCTGGCTCCTTCGCCGCCAATGTCAGTAAAGTATCTTATGCACAGTGGATGGCCACGTATGTTGCAGACACTAGCCGCCTCGTGCTCATGACACAAGCATTTAACTTTTGCTGAAATTTGTCGCTGCGTTTTTAGCTGTGTTGTTATTTTATCTTTCTGTTTTATATTCAATATATATTGGCGTAGCCGTCACTGCAGTCAGTGCTTTTCTTTCCCCAAGTAACCGATTGCCATACAATCAGCTCTGTAATAGACGTTAAGCCATCTGTAAGCTTAGCGCCGATTCTTCAAAACATTTAAAGAACATTGAAATATCTTCGTAGTACATGTTTAATTATTCTATCCTTAAAGACACTCCCAGTGAAGAATATAGATTATTTAAATGAAGTTAAAGATTTATCTGTATAATTTAACAAACATATTTTGCTGCATTTCACCTTAAAAATGATATCGTCATCATATGTAAATACGCGCTTTATAAAGTGGCTCAGGTTGTGCGATATTATAACTATAGTGCAAGTTTACAGTGGGGTGATTGTACTTATAAGTACAAACAGTTCTACAAGGAGCACTTGATTGGCTGCATTTAAAGTTCTTGGGATTAAACTGTTTTGAACCGCGAGGTCCGTACAGGAAAGGCTTTGAAACGTTTTGCAGTGGCAGAGACAGCGTGTGCTTAATGCCGTATACCGATAATTCTCTTTCCGATCAGCTGCTGCTGTGATTTACACTCAGATACAGTGATATAAATACTCCGAGTCGTGCAGTGAGAGTAATGGAAAAAGATGATCCGCTGTGGCAACTCCTAACGGGAGGAGCTGAAAGAAGAAGAAGAAGAAGAAGAGGAAGGTGCAGTGAGAGTAACAATGCTAAATCAGTTATGGTATTTGAAATACTATGGCTATTCCCTGGACCATTATATTGTTACGAGTTAATTACAATCAGATGCATTACACTAATAAACAATATGCGGTTAGTTTCTGTGTATTTATAAAGCCGCGTCATGAAAATAATGAGTAACCACACAAGAACAGTACCATTGCTTTGACGCTGGGTGCCGCCAGTCTGCAAAACCGAGCGGAGAACTTGCGTACGACAAGGCATGAGGTACCGTGGAAAAGTGCGTGGATTTACGCCAAGTGTAGGTTTTATACATCGCGATTTGAACATGGAAAAGTTCTTACGCAACATTTCTGTGCGTACGCACCGTTTATACATGAGGCCCCAGGGCTGCCCTTTTTCACCGATTCTGTTCATAACTTTTATGGACAGAATTTCTAGGCGCAGCCAGGGTGTTGAGGGGGTCAGGTTTGGTGGGCTCAGGATTGGGTCACTGCTTTTTGCAGATGATGTTGTCCTGTTTGCTTCATCAGGCCATGATCTTCAGCTCTCTCTGAATCGGTTCGCAGCTAAATGTGAAGCATCTGGGATGGGAATCAGCACCTCCAATCCAAGACCTTGGTCCTCAGCCAGAAAAGGGTACAGTCCCCACTCAGGGTTGGAGGTGAGATCCTGCCCCAAGTGGAGAAGTTCAAATATCTCTGGGTCTTGTTCACGAGTGAGAGAAGAATGGAGCGTGAGATCGACAGGCGGATCGGTGCAGCGTCCGCAGTGATGTGGGCTCTGCATCAGTCTGTCGTGGTGAAAAAGGAGCTGAGCCATAAGGCAAAGCTCTCAATTTACCAGTCGATTTATGTTCCTATCACCTATGGTCTTGAGCTATGGGTAGTGACCGAAAGAACGAGATCGCGAATACAAGCAGCTGAAATGAGTTTCCTCCGCAGGGTGTCTGGGCTTTCCCTTAAAGATAGGGTGAGAAGCTCAGTCATCCGGGAGAGGCCTAGAGTAGAGCCGCTGCTCCTCCGCATCGAGAGGAGTCAGATGAGGTGACTCGGCATCTGATCAGCATGCCTCCTGGACGCCTCCCTGGTGAGGTGTTCCGGGCACTTCCAACCGGGAGGAGGCCCCGGGGAAAACCCAGGACTATGAAGGGACTATATCTCCCGGCTGGCCTAGGAACGTCTTGGGATTCTCCCTGAAGAGCTAGAAGAAGTGGCCGGGGAGAGGGAAGACTGGGGCTCTCTCCCTAATCCTCAGACTATAAATAGAACACTAGGTCATGCCACTTGCAGAAGTGTTCTGATAGACAAAGACTGAATCACCGCTTGTTTTTCAGAGGTCAAAGATTCAAGATCCACTGACAGGTGCCAAGGAAGTCCCCGGTATGAGGAGGATTTCTTGCTTGAGGTATATTGGGTAGAGTGAGTAGTGGAAAGTTAGAAGTAGTCAGCACTGAAGTATTTTCAAGTATTTGGATCATTGAGCTTCTCAAAGGAAGATGTTAACCTTTTTTCAATCCTTTACTGCTTGAAGAGGTTTAAGATTGGTATATGCAGTGGAATAAAGTTTCATTGATTGTTCAATTGCCCAGAAGAAGTGCAGCAAAAAAAAAAAAAACTAATTCAATTTATATAACTCATAAAATAAGCACCACAACAACAAAATGAATACATATACAGTATCAAGAGTGTAAATACAAAATTAAATTTGAAGGTGTTATTAGTAACTAATATTTCAAATTGCAGTTCATAAAATGGAGAAATACTTTGTTGTTATATCAAAGTGATTTGCAGGCTTTTTTTTGTCAGTTTTTATAACACTTAAATATAGAGCATGGTATGTATACAACTTACTGTAATTAGCACAGTTTGTACTGTGGGTAGCACTACCTTCTAACAGATACGGTGTCCTGGATTTTCATGCACTCTTTACATCTGTATAGGTTTTTCTCTGATTACCCTTGTTTCCTACCACATCCATAAGTATGTGTATGTTAGAGTACTTGTCAGTTCCAAACTAGCTCGAGTCTAGTTCGGGTGTGTGCATGAAGGTGTCCTGGCACCTTGTCGAAGGCTACTTCATGCTTTTGATTGCAGTGCTCCAGTCCCCTACAACCCTAAACTGAATTACTGTAAGTGGCTTTAATAATGTCATGTTACATAATATAAAATTATTTGTCATTTGCAGATAATCTAGAATCTGTTTAACATAAACAGACAATTATTTCCTATCAGGATAATCAAAACATAATAAAAAAAATATTTCTCTTGGGCTTTCGTGCCTTTATACTAATGATAACCTTCAGGTGGATGTTCAAGTATTTTGCTGCTTCCCTGGTTTAAGATTTTGCTTTCCTTATTGATTACATCCTTTATTACACCTTTTTAATCAAGGTTAGGATAATAGGACTTGGAGTTTAATCTAGCAGAACAGGGTGCAAAGCAGTAAACAACAAGGTGTGGAGAAGAGACTCATTATATACATCCATACTCACTCAGTCATTCAGAATCAGCAGTTAACATGACCTGCTTCCCTGGCATATGGAAGAAAGAGAGGAAAAGAAAGTAGACATGGTGAGAACATCTGACCCTTCATACAGACAATGACTGGGTTGGGATTCAAATCCAGGAATCTGGAGCTGTAAGGCAGGAGGCAGCACAAGTTTTGCTGCAAAGTCCCTCTAATCCAATTTCCATTTCTAAAGCAACAAAAACCTGTAACTGGCTTCTGGCTGTAAAATTGCAAAACTTCTTCTATATTTGGGTTGTTATCTTTAACTGATATTTTGATTTATTCCAATTGGAAAGTGTTTAGTGAAGTTTGGGTATTACTAAACAATTCTGTAGCAAAATCCTAAATCTGCATGCACAAATACGGGAACTCATTCTGATGGGAATGCCAGTTGTTATTTATCATCCAATTTGTGACATTTAATTTTTTGAAGAAGTGTGATATTATTGCTAAGTAAAAGTAGCTGGATTTAAAACCCATAAGATGATTTTTTCAAAGGAACTATAGGCATAATATGTCACCCTAAGAAAATCATATAATCTCCCTTTGCTCTGAGCATAGAGTAGCAATCAAAAGTGTATGGTTGTGGAGTCCAGTTGAATTGAACTGAATTTAATATTGCACTTCCATTACGAAAATACTTTAAAATACCATAAAACAGCAGTCTTGGTTGTAATTTAGGCACAGATTATCAATAATGGTGGAAAAACGATGGTCATTTATTTTTTCAACTGCATATTTATACCATTTACTAAAAGGAAAGTAAGGCTCTGTACATTATATTTTTATGAGAACTTAAACTAATTGATATGTGAAATCAGATACTTTTTAGATTTACCAGTTAAGTGTAAGAGTATTCCACAGTATAGGCTAACAACAGAACAGGTATTTTAAAGATCCAGTAAGGAAGAAATTACTTAGAATAAGGGTCCATTTCAAGATTTTTTAATCAATTCTAGCTGCAGCAATGTTAATACACCATCTAAAGAGCAATAACCACAGGAAATGAAATGTCTGACAGGCAAATTGTAGCACTTTTTGTGCAATGGCTACAGCCTCTGGGTCTCCACCATCCTTCAATGATTAAGAAAAGGTGCACGTGAAGTGAATATCTTAAAGTGTACTAGAAAGTGCTAGAGTGTTAGAGTGAAATTTTAAATCCCTGAGATTTTTGTCTGCCTTTGGTTCCAGGAAGGTAAATGATGAATTATTCTTAAAAACATTACATTTGTAGGCAGTTTTGTACTGGTAGCATTAGTAATTCTGTATGCTGTCAGCAAATAATCCAAAATTAGTCATCTGTGCAAACCAGAATGTTTTTCATATATCAAGGTGATTATTTTTACTTTTTGAAGACAACTAATGTTTTATATTTTTGGGGGAAAAGTACATAAAATTTTATAGAAGTACTATTCAAAACATGCATACATAAAAATAACATATTTTATCTTTAATTGTTAAGAAGCAGTTGTTCAAGACATTTTTCATAATTTACCATCATTGGAATTGGCTAATTAACATATTAACCTCACTCAATCATTCATTAGCGATTACATCATTCTTTTAAATGTAAAAAAAAATACATCGTAAGTAATGTAAAGTCAAATGAATTCCAAAACAAATCTAATATTTCATTAAAAGCAATTTAACATAGAAATTTCACTTCTTGTATTGCAATTGAACTATAGATAAAATGCACTATTATAGTACTATAAGCACTATGGGTATCAGGGAAAAAATAATAAATGGTCACTTGCGCATTTTTAATAAAAGACTTGTAGTACTAAAGAAGAGATTACACATTCAGCTCAGTGCCTATCATGTGTGCATTTATAAAACAACCATATGGATTTGTTAATATATTGATCAAATCAGCTATCTTTTAGAGAACAGTAAATTAAGCCTAAGAGGTAGGATATAGGCTAACAGTACAGAATAATAATAATAATAATAATAATAATAATAATAATAATAATAATTCATTTTATGTAGATAGCACAAAAATAGGCTTTTTTAATCTCCTTTACATAGTTAAAATACATGAAAAGAAGTAATACAACATACATAAAAAGAAATACACACTAGATAAAATGCATTAAGGCAGAGAATATATGTTAAGATTCATGAACAGAATGAATAACCATTATTAATTAATAAAGTTTTTTTTTAGTTTCATCTAAAAGTTCTCTGTGATGATGATGCCTAGACACAGTACAGCAATTTCTTTGACAGGCATGATATAATGAAACAGAAGGCTCAATCACGTATGGCTCAGAGCTTCATCTGTGGTAAGACCAAAGAGTTAATGAATGCAAGCCAGAGTGAACTGGCAGAAGTGAACAAGGTGAGTAACTCCCAGAGTTTAATGGGGGGGGAGTAGCAACAACACATTTATAAACTAGGAACTGAATTTTCTACCGGAATCTCTTCTTATCAGGCAACCAGTGTGAAGAATCCAGAAACAGAGCTAAGTAGGAATATTTCTATTTATGAGTAAATACACGTACAGCACTCTTGAATACTTACCAAGTTCTGGACGCTTTTTAGTGGATACCAACAAACACAGAATTGCTGGGGTGATATAAAACTCATGGACCAGCTTTTCAACATCTTGTATAGATAGAGATGATCAGACTTTCCATCATTTTCTAAAGTGATGAAAAAGAGTTTTTCTACCAGAAGCAATACTTCCTTGAAAAAACACGACTCACAATATCGTGATTACACAGGATAGTGGAATTGGTTGTCCATTAAGAATAATCTGAATAATAACAGGCTTTTTTATCTGGAATATGGGGTTCACAACAATGGTTTCTGATTACCACTGTTTAGCCGCAGATAATTTTCACATATCCAGAGGTGTATTTTGTACTGTCATTTGTTGGCCTAAGATAGAACAATATGATGACCAGGTGAGAAGACAAATTGTACTTAGAAATTGTAGTAGACAGAGCATGAATAGAATTCAACCTACTTCTGACATCTGGGGAACTCCAGAAGAAACAGTGTATAATTGTGACTAGTCTTTACTAAAGGTGACAAGTTTATTCTACCAGGTAAGATAAAAAATAAATAAATCATCCCAACAGAGTACCAGATATTCTGATGTCCCTGAGGCAATGCTGTAAGATGCCATGGTTGATAGTATCAAAGGCAGTAGTCAGGTCAGACAGGATAAGAAAGGTACAGACTGCAAGATCCCAAATCTGCTACCATAAGAAGGTCATTTACATCTCTGAGTAGCAATATCTTACTGTTGTGCAAGAATCAAAATTCAGACTTAATGGCTACAAAAAAGTAATTTAAGTTTAGATACATCTGCTGTTTAGAAGCAATGGGGAGGTTAGAAATGGAATGGCCATGTTCTTACATTGTAAAATCAAGATTGGCTTTTTGAACATTGACTTTATATTAAGTATGCTTAGAACCTGCATGAATTCTGCCAGATATCAGGGACGAATAAATAAGTAATGAGAAGTGGGCAAGCTGCTGTTAGGCAGTTACTTTTAGCAGAGAAGTATGACTAGGGTCCAGGGAACAAATAGTAGAATTCAGCCCAAAAACAATATGAGAATCTACTGAAGTAAAGGATTGGAGAAATAGCAGAAGCAAGGCTAGACTGAGTGGAAAACATTGAGTTTAGTTCACTTATATTTCTAGTTTTTGCCTAGAAATGCTAAACATGTTGTTCACATATACAATCAAATAATAACAAAAATGTTGAGTAGGCTTACTTATAGAATCAGTTATTGAGAATATATGCTCATTTTCTTTTAATGATAGAATTTATATGCTTCAGGTAGTATCAGAACCTGGCTTTTCTGAGTGTAATGGACTATAATTAATGATGTTCTTTAAATTCCAGTCCGTGAACAATTAAGACTGATTTCATCCATCTGCACTCCCGTCTGCAGCACAGCAGCCTTTTTAAGGTACTGAATTCACCAGTGTGCCGTGGGGATGCATGGTGAATTGAAATGATGTTCACTTTCCTTGGGAAATATATGCTAAAGTTGTTCGTAAGAACAAGAATTTTAATGATAAAGAGTAGGTTGAGATGACAATTTAGTTTTGTTAAATTTGACTTGATTGTATGAAATGTCACATGCTTTTAATAAATTTAATAAAAGAAAAAAAGAGATAACAAGGTAGAGTATAACACAAGTGAGAAAACAGCTTTTATACTGTCAAACGTTATAGTTCATTGACATTCAGAAGCAGAAGGAGTAGAGAAACATAGGCCAGCACATCATTGAATCATCAGAAACACCACTGTCCATTACTTTAGTTTCACTAATTGGGACACATTCAATACACTTTAGAAATTCTGTTGCAAATGAGCACTTTGGAACATCAATATGAACACTGAAGTAACCAAGAATGATTAAATTCATAAGAAATTAGATGCGTAAAAAGTAAAAAATTTATAAATGCTGTTAAAAATGTGTTACAAGATTTCACAGGGAGATGGCAGAAAATACGTAAAATAATTAATGATTGTGAGCTTTTCCATTTCAATACCAAACATTCAAAAAGTAGAGAGTTTAGAATTGTTCTAAAAGAAATACTGAAATTGCCTATATAAAATACAAAACAACCCCCCACCCACTATCACAGGTCCACAGTAGTTCAGAATATTTATAATTTACCATAGCAACCTAATTCCAGGTTTCACATAAGCACAGAAAATCAATCTTGTCCTCAATGATAAAATCATTTTAGTGTTATGAGCTATTCATCAGTAATTTAACATGAAAGAGAGCAGATTTTGTAGGTGCAGACTGTAAGGACAGAGGCTGAAAATTTTGAAGCAAGTTAAGGCTGCTGGTATTAGATCCATGGGTTTTAGGTACTCTGCACATCCTGGGATCATATAATGCAAGTCATCAGTTAGAACACTTGTTCTTGAATATTCCAAGTTCTTCAAGCAAACCGAGCACTATTCCTTGCATTGATGGGAGAAATCGTACTGTCTGCAAAAGCAAAGGGAAAGTAACAGAATAGGCCAAAATAACAAAAGGTTTAATCATAATGGATCTGCAAGTCAACTTTCTGTATACTTGTCCTATATTTAAATATCTCCTACATAGAGTAATTTCCTTCTAGTTAGTGGCAATATTGTTATACAACATTTTGACTTACTACAAATGGATCAACTAATAATGGCATCCAAGTAATACAAGAATTAACTGCAAACCAAGATGATGGTGACATGCCAGAAATGTATTTGGAAATCAATGCAATTGCCTGAGTTCTGTTCAGTAATTGAATAAATCCTTCAAGAGCACATGTCTAATATTTGCCTGCTAAGCCAGTTTATAAATTTCTACAGACCGAAGATCACTGTGGTTATGTATGTTTACATAAAACTTCATACATATATTGAAAAATGTCAAATAGTAAATGAGATCGGTGACTTTCACTTCAGTAAATATAATGACAGTAATCACTATTATCACCTATCATGATTCCTGTTTTTAATTTCTTTCCAAAACAACACATTGCCTTTATACTCTTTGTAGCTGCCGTAACCCCTGAATCAGGATCATGTCCCAAATGTGGCAGGCACAGAGGCAAGCTACCAAGGTGTCCATAGTTGACTGCCTCTTGCCTGGGAATCCTCAGCTTTCTTTATACTAAATCTAGTAACCTATAACGTTTTAACTGATTTCCCCACTTTGATTGGCTAATATACTTATTTGCTAAACTGCTTATTGGTGATGTTTTTGAGTGATGCTGCGGATTTCTGGTCATTAAAAAGCTGAAAGTCCATAAAACAGCAAGCATCTTTAATTGGAAACCTTCAACCAACATCTCACACATTACGTCACAAGGACAATATTATAGAAATGTAGTGCTTTCTTTATCCATTTGGCTTCGGAATGAATGATAGCCTTTTAAATTGCCTCAGTTGCAGGACATCAATGACCTAATGTTTTGCTTCTCAGGAAACCAGTACTGCTAAACCTTTTTTTCTTGTAATGTAAAACATTCAATGTGCATTGATGTTTAATAGGCTAGCCTGGAATATCTGCAGGTTTAATCCTAATGAATGACTCGATGTCAAGTCACTTATCATGAATGACATTTCACTGCATAAATACGTAGTTAGTAAAAAAAAATCAATCTGCTGAACTTGAAATAGTGTGAAAAAGGTTTAGAAGATTGTTAAAATGTATTTTGAAAATACTTAAAATTACATCATGTGATTTTGTGTTTGTCTCCCACAATTCCATGTACTTTTACAACCAATGCACATTTGATGGTCTTGTCTTTGTAGCATAGTATAAGTGAACAAAAAATTGCATAATTTATATAAATTCAGAAGTGACAAGGAAAAGACCAGAAAAAGGAATACTTAAATGCAAATTATAAAATTTTAGGTCAACATTTATATTTAACGAAGCATTTAGAGGTTTTGGTTGTCATTTTATAGACATGAGTAAAATTTCCCTAAAATGACTTTCCTTATTTTTATCTGTTCAATCCTAACCCATGGACAGAGCATGCAGAGCTGGATGAAACATTTTGGTCTCTAAATAGAAACCTGCAAATCAGTCTTACTGAACTGAAAGTCGATTTATTCTGACATCTAAAGAAAATGTACATTTGGAACAGTGATGTTAGAATGAGCTCTGTAATTTTTGTTTTAGTGTAGGGTATTCAGAATTATCACAGCATGCAGGTACATTCACATTAAAATGGCCATTTAATTTATGAGCATTTTTTTAATACATAGAACTCCATAAAAGTGTTTTGCTCCTGTTCAATGTTGGGCATTGTTGCTTATTTTTCAGTGAAATAGGGTAGATCTGCTCATGACTTTTAAATAAAGGCCATAAGAACATCTGTGAAAAATGAGAGTAGACTACTTATTTCATTGACCTTGTTTAAATGGTTCCCTTCTTATAGCATGTACACCAAAATTGCACCACATATTTCAGATGTGATTTCACGAGTATTAAATTCCATAGGCATAAACTCTCTTGATTTTACTTTACATACACCATACTGTACCAAATAACCCAACATCTTATTACCCTAATTAATATTTTCTCATATGTTAAGTAATAAGTGTACAAGATCTCTCAACTCTGTCTATACCATGTATTATTCAGAGCTTGATAACTGATTGTCTCTGAATAATAAAATATTTAACATGCTTATTTCTTATATAGAGAATGTTATATTAAACCCATCGCTACAAGGATAATCTCTGGTCCCCAATACTCTGAATTGGATAAAGCATATTCAGGAAGGTTAGATGGTTTGAATTACTCACCAAATCTTGCAGATCTAAATTTTATCCAACTCTGTTTGTAGTAATGTTAAAAAAAACTGCCTTCCAAGCACTGATCCCTACAGGCTTCCAATTTTAACCATATTAAGCACATTATATCCCACATGTCTGACTTTTGTAGGATAACTAGCCTCTCGTGACCAACTTCATAGACATATTTGGAAAAAAAAGGTAAACAGCATTATAAACTATGCTAAACACAAACATGTTTTATTGTTCTCTCATAAATGTTATAATTTACATTTTGTACATTATTTTTATGTTATGCAATCTTTTTGACTTGCAGAATGCATTTTGACTATTAGTTTTTTATATAATGTTGATTTAAGTCAGTAATAATAATTTATCATTTTTGTTAATGTAGTCATCACTACAATTTAAAGAGTTAGCCTAGCAGTTGCTACATGTTGCCTGAGGATGACATTTGATCTCGCATTTTATATTAAATCTGAATTGTGCATTGAGACCATTGTCATTTTCCTTAAACATACTAAGAATTTTCAGTCAGAAATCTTTAACTTTTGACCTCAAGGATGTTGAATATTTAATTATTTTACACTTAGTAATGCTTTCACCATTTATAAAATTAATTATTAGTTACTTTGTATTTACTATGAGAACATTTTTTTTTTGTTACAAGTCTCATCATTTTGTTTATGGTAGTTATAAACGCTGACACACTAATTTTCCTGAAATACATCTTACAATAGCCATCCTTTACCTTTATATATAATGGAATGTTTCCTATTTTTTGAAAACATCACTTTTAGTCTGCATTCAGTCACTAACCAACCTGTTATATCCTAACACAGGGTCTCGGGGGGTCTGCTGGAGCCAATCCCAGCCAGCACAGGGCGCAGGACAGGAACAAACCCCGGGCAGGGCACCAGCCCACTGCTGTTTTAGTCTGCATAATCATTTCATTTCTCCTTTTTGCTTTTGCATGCAACTGACTTATTAGATTATAACATAAGAAATAAATATGAATCTGGATTTTTTATTATTTCATTTTCTGTATATTTAATTCATCCTTAGAGCTGTTCTTAATGGATTTTGTTATTATTTCATTTTCTGTATATTTAATTCATCCTTACAGCTGTTCCTACTACACTTCATTTCTTCTTTGACTGTCCTTTTATTGTTAAAATACGGGAAGAGCAACCTCATGGCTACATTTTAATTCCTGAAATATTCTTCTCTAATTGTATTTTGCCATTTCTAATTTATCATTTAGCAAGTCCCAGTGTCTTAAATATTGTGGCACCACTGAAATATTGAATTTATGTGTAATGACACATGACATGCTAAAAAGCATGTAAAAAGGCAGTGGATGAGACAAACAAAATTAAAAATATTAAAAAAGATATTTATTTTAATGGCTAAAAAGGCCAGAACACACCTTATGAAAACAAAAGAACATTACAAAATTTTACTAAGTGATTCAAAGAAAAGTAAACCACTTGAATGATTATCACTAAAGTTCTTAAGTCATTTTGTAAAGAATGAGATACAGTGGTGTGAAAAACTATTTGCCCCCTTCCTGATTTCTTATTCTTTTGCATGTTTGTCACACAAAATGTTTCTGATCATCAAACACATTTAACCATTAGTCAAATATAACACAAGTAAACACAAAATGCAGTTTTTAAATGATGGTTTTTATTATTTAGGGAGAAAAAAAAATCCAAACCTGCTTTCAGGACCCTCTGTGTTTTATAGCAAGTGTGTTAAGGTCACCAAACAGAATGAGATGACATCATGCGTGGCACAATGCAAACTGTCAAAAAAACAAAATGTTGATGTCCATGAAGCAAAATAGAAGAGCAAGAATAAAAAAGAAAACAAAAAGAAATGCTAAAATAGCAATAATAAACAACAACAATACTGTTTTTCAAAATATTTTGCAGTAACATAATTTTTAAAATCTATTGTGCTTTCATTTTTTTCCTTATTACCTAATGGTTTGGAATTTCAATAATATAGCACATTTTAATGACTATTACTATTCCAATTACTATTTTTTAAATGTTAAGTATAGCATCTCTTGTGCTTCTCGTTGTCATTTCTTAGCCTAAAGTGTCCTAAAGTAAACTTCAAATAGACACTCCCTACACTCTTGCATTCTTCTATTCAAATGCAGCTGTGCTCCACTAGTCCACACCAATATGTGAGCCATGCATTAAACCTGATCTCCTCAAATGTACTTTGACCAAGTTGTGGTAAAGGTAATATTTTTCCACAAAAACCTCCTTGCCTTTGTCCTTTTTATAAATGAATATCATTAGCAAATCTAACATTATTAGATTGAGGAGCTACTGAATTTATACAAGCAAAATACAGCACATCTTGGCTCTTGTAGTTAAGGCTTACCAGCACCTCTTCCTATACACACCTCTGAGGTCACCTTGTATTTCTCCATTCTCACCAGTGGTTGAAATGGAAAAATGGAAGAGGAGGTACTCCAGTGTTTCACAATTTCGTCATCAAATGTTTTTTTTTTTCACATCCCACTAAAGTTTTAAGGACAGCCAGTTAACACATATGATATTATAGTACTGTGGGGTAGTGTATAGTGCCAATACTACATACTGGTGAGTACCACCTGACTTCAAACACTGCCGGTGTGCATAGTGTTACAATAGATGGCACTATACCAGCACTTAACCCGGCACAGACAGACACAAGAGGCACACTTACACAAGTTCACGTTTTTTATTTTCTTCTTTTCCATTTCTGCACAGCACACACTGTGTACAAACCCCAATAAAGCTCAGTCCCTTTTCTTTTTCTCTCTCTCTGTCTCTCTTCTTTTCCCTTTGGCCACCTCCACTCCAATCCTCCCCTCTACTCTCCTCTCCTCGTAAGCTCTGTCCTCTGATTCCGGCTCCCTAAATGGAGTGAGGCGGCCCATTTATAATACACCCAGATGTGCTCCAGGTGCTCCTCGATGATCTTCCTGCAGCACTTCCTGTTGTGGTGGAAGTGCTGCATACCATGGTTTCTGAACCATCCAGGCACCCCCTGGCAGTGGCCATGGATCCCCACAGGGTTGAGCTTCCAAGCTCTGTTCTCGTGGCCCCAACACCCACCAGGGAGGCTGCCTTCTCGTGTTCTAGGGGAGGTACTGCTCCTCTCCCGGTCCTTCCATTCTCCAGGCATCCTGTCTGTGAATGAGCCTCAGCTGCCAGCCACAATCAAAAAACTCAGTAACACTTTAGTTTAAGTACAGCAAAAACACACCTATTAACATTAACTCTTATGAAACAAGACCTTAACAAAGGCTTCTTTTGGTATTAATAGCACTTATGAAGCATTAGTAAAGTGGTTATTCATCTGAGCAATATGGCATTCTAAAATAACTTCACTTTGGAATAGTCTGAAATGGCTTAACTAAGATGCATCTCTCTTGAAAAGTGAAACTTCCCAATTTTTATAGATTTATTTCTATTTAGATGAAGCCTGTTAGTTTGCTTTTTTACGGTTTTTCAACTTTGAACCCAGTAGCACAGTGATCTCTGGTAAAGTGTAAGCATTTCTGTGTTAACAGGATATATAGTTAAATAAGAATATCAATGTAGAACCATGAATGCTACTAATATTAGCTGGAGGGGTTTTGTTGTACACAGCTAGTAGCTTTAAGTCAAAAACAAGAGACACCACCTGAATAATCAATTAACCCTTGTGAAATCAAATGTTTATTACTGCTGAAGTTGAATGAATCACTTTAGAAAATCTGCCCTGGTTGTAATAAATCTTGACATCAGTAAAAGATTAAATAAGGACCCAAAAATTATATGAATGGTATTGCAAGGTACCATATAATAATTCACAAATTAAAGATGAAGAACTTGTATAACACTTCTAAATACAATGAAAATTGATTTAATTAAGTTTGACATAAAATCACATTACAACAGTGCTTGACTACCTTACATAACTCTATTCAGTCTGTCCCTAAGGCTTCAGAAAGTGCCTTTGATGTGGAAAACATTCTTCATTGTTCCTGTAAACCTAACCTAACCCTAATCCTCTTCACCTAATGAATACAGACCAATGGCAGTTACGTCTCACGTCATGAAGACCTTTGAGAGATTGGTCCTGGACTATATGAGTCCACTCCACCCACTGCAGTTTGCCTGTCAGACAAATATGGAGGATACAACTTCCTGTGTAGGTAGAAGGCTGAAATTTGGCAGGCTCATTCCTTACAGCTTACTTACAAAAGTTAAGCAGGTTTCATATCGAAATTCTACGCGTAACGGTCATAACGGTCGACAACGTCCGCCATGTTGAAATTTCTTATTTATGGCCCCATCATGAAATTTGGTAGGCGGCTTCCCTGCACTAACTGAAACCAATGTACGTACTTATTTCGGTGGTATGATGCCACTGTCAGCCGCCATATTGAACTTTTCAACGGTATTTGTTACTTATGGGCCCATCTTCAAGAAACTTGGTACGTGGGTTCCCAATGCTAACTGAATCCTACTTAAGTACATTTATATGTCCATAGCCTGCAGCTCGGTCACTGTGTGAGGCGGCGTTGGCTCCCCCATCCCAATGCCTCCCACGTTGTTGGCTGCCTGCGTATATAAGGCCGTCCATCACTCCGGTCTCTACATTGCCTTCCTTGCTTCGCCACGGGATTCATGTCTCCCTGCTGATAACTACAGCCTTTTTATTTACTCCACAGCTTCTCCGCTGTTTTATTGTTCGTTTATTACAATTATAGTTATTGTTTAGGTATTTTAGATTTACTTTACATTGTTCAGGTACCCATTTCCTTTATCATTCCAATCGTACCCCCATTAACATGTCTATCGAGGTGATCACCATCGATCAAAGAACTGTCACTTAACGAGTGGTTTCCATGCCCGGACATGGCACCTACCTTTTCTATTCTCTGTGTTACATATTGCACGGCCATATCAGGCTCACTCTTGATATCCGGAGGAACATTGTGTCTTATGTATTGAATGACTGGGACAGGTTCAAGGTGTGGACTGATGACAGTACAGGAGATAATTATACTACACAGGAGCACTGTAAGAGTGAAATGCTTAAGCCCTTCACCTATGGTTCTGCATGTGAGTTGATGGCTGCCGCTGAATTGTTCGGTTGTCGCTTTCAAGTGTACCTAAATGGCCAAATATTTTACATGTTTCGACAACTGCCAGTGCCTCTTAAACATCTTAGACTCACAGGTGACGATTTGAGTAGTGGACACTTTGATGTTTATGAATGTTTAAACTCTCAAAAGCTGGATGTGAAGTTATCGATGAAACCGGTTGTATGCTTACAATGCTTGACAGATTCTGAATGTCACTTCAACATAAGTCCTGCAAATACTAACGTAATTGAAACAAACCATGAAACTCAAACCGATTATGACAGCAGCAATCCAAGCTGTGAGATCTGAAACAAGATTACTGTTCACATGGCCAACTGTACGTTGCATGCTCAAGAGTAAGCTCAGCTCACAGCTTGGTCATATTACAACTGGCGGGCCGAACTCACAAAGTGGTATACAAAGAGATCCTTAACAAATAATTATTGGTATATTTTCCCTCAGTTTAAAAATGTTTGATTTTCTTCTTAATAAAAATTTTAAGGCAATACTTCGCCGCTGCGAAGCGCAGGTATTTTGCTAGTGATATCATAAGCCACATCCATGTGATGTAATACTAACATGGTAACGACCTGTTATAAATATAAATATTGAGGCAACCCTGTAAACAAAAAGGCAGCATTATATAACTAATAAAATACATTTAAAATAACAATTTTATTGTAAAATGTTCTTAAATTAACAAAAAAATAACTAAAATTGATTCTAAATTTGGGTATGTGTTTTGCCATTCAAAGTATCACTAGATTTCAAGGTAACATTGCTGATGCCAGAGCCCTGACACGGACAAGCATAATACAAATGTCATTCCATAACTGGCTTGATGACGCAGGCTTTTTCTTACACTGTTGGTTTTAACCTCGGTTTCTAAAGGAATATTTTATTTGACTGACTTTTAACCTCCACTTGCACTTGTTTTTATGCATAATTTATTTATTATAGAAGAAGCACCTTATTTATTAACACTGTTCATTTGACTGTTTTTTTGTTTTTTTAATAAAAGCACTACAGCACTTTTTTTACCATCCCCTTTCTTGGTGTGTGTTTCTACTCATCTAGCTAGGCTCATCCTGGTCATGACTATCAGCGGTGTCGGGTTCAAGAGGCACCCAAACTTGAACAGGAAGCGTAGAGCTGACCAGCACCATCACAGTATAATATTGTGTTTTTCTGCTCCTATTTATAAAGAAAATGTAACTCTCTATAAATACTATATTACCTTTATTTCCCCAATTTACTTTTATTCCTCATATTCCATGGAAATCTCTGCATGGGTCTATTCTTGAAGCTTTATCACCATCAAATTACACTTTAAAGCTCAACCTTTTCTGCCTTGCATTTTAATCAGCCATACCTGTAACTATTTTGTGTAATTTGAATTTTCTGTAGTAACAGATTTTGCTGCACTGTTTACTTAATCATGTCCTGTCAAGCTTCACTTACTTTTACAGGCTCTTCAAAACTTGCTTTCTTGTATTTTATTACTAATTAATGCTAGCATTATGACATCTTAGTTTTTCATTCTCCTGAACTGAAAGTTGGAGAATACCATAACTGTTGAAATTTTACAGTTATTGTTGAGATTTAAATTATGTTTCATTTTTTCATTTACTGTTTTCACACCACTGTTTTGTTTTTGTTTTCTCTGTCATCACCATTTGGGACCCTTATTTTACAGCAGCCGCAGTATTGTTTATGGTTATTGCGGCCAATGCTGGTCATGCATACCTACAGTATATAAGATGGTCCTGCATTCAAGGTTTTGGATAAACTTAAAACAATGACAAGAAAGCAACCGGTAATAAAACAGCAATTAAAGAATGTATTAAACAATAATAAATTCATTCATTTTCTGTCCTTTTGGGACTGGAATTTTATGAACTTTGGCCAGGTAGGTAGATATTGGGGTTGTGCGGAAGAACAGTGCTAGTGATTCAGAAATGCAAGAGCATGGATTGACTGCAGGTCCAGTCAAATGTTATTATAAATTCCACTATTGATACTAGTTACCCTAGAGATCAATTAAGCATTTATCTGTCTTCCTACATTTTAGACTCATGGTACAGGTTATTTCACATCTGTAAATGGACTCAGTGGATTTGTGTGTGATATGCTTTGTTTTGGAACGTTTTGACATTCCGCATTGACTTTTGCCTTGTGCCCAATGCTTTTAGCATAGATTCCTGTTCATTATGACCCTGTATTGAATTGTGAAGGTCACAAAATCTGTGGATGAATAAAGTGTTTATTAATTTTACCATAAAGTTAATTTGTTTGATTGATTGTCCAGTCTTTAAAGAGTTTACGCTTTTCTGTAATTGCTGTGGATGTTTTCTTAATGTTCTCCTCTTACATCTCAAATGAAATAATACTATTGGTGGTGGGAAACAAATTTTTATTGTTGACGCTTTAATTGATAACAGCGAAAGTTAACCTTGTTAGAAAAGTACATGCATTTTCAAACAATAGGGGTCTCATTTACAATACAACACAATACAATCCAATTTATTTTTGTATAGCCCAAAATTACTCAAGGAGTGCTGCAATGGGCTTTAACAGGTCCGCCTTTTGACATCCCCCCAGCCTTAACTCTCTAAGAAGACAAGAAAAAATTCCCCAAAAAAGACCTTTGCAGGGAAAAAAATGGAAGAAACCTTGGGAAATGCAGTTCAAGGAGAGACCCCTTTCCAGGTAGGTTGCATGTGCAGTGGGTGTCAAAAAAGGGGGCAAATACAATACAATACAATACACAGAACTGAACACAAGCTAACCCTCATTACAACATAATAGAGCAATAGAAATATTACAAATACAGGCAGAATTTACCAGTAGATGATATTACATGATAAGACTTGAAGGTCCTGAAGACCTTGGCCATCAAGCTGCCTCCCCCTGTTGGCCATTCCACAGCTGGGTCAGTGCTGGGCCAGCCAATCCGATGAAAGGACAGGTGTCCCCGGTGGAGGGCCTAGTTTTATCTGTTGGTCTAATTATACACCTTATATTTTGGTTATCAAGCAATTTAAGGTCTGCATCATGACTAATTTACCCGATGCCTCACAACTGGGATTATAGGTATTAGCTTCAAGAAAGTAACAGGTGGGATAAACAACAGCCTGTGATTTAAGATTACATGACTGTGGCTTGAATGCTGCTCTAATCAGTCAGCCAGGCAGTTTTGCTGCCATATTTTGGGATAGTACAAAAGATCCCCTCTAGTTAGGATGAAGACCATCTATTTTGAAAAATCCACTCCTTTCCCAGAAATCATCCCAATTGTTCACAAAGGCTATGCTTTTATTTACACACCAGGATCTAGCCAGCAGTGAAGGGAATGCAATTTGTTATAAATCACATCCCTCCGATATAATCTTGTTAAGGGGCCAGATACAATTAAATTCTGACATTTTCTTTTAGCTTTGGTGCATAAAGAGATGAAGTTCCATTTTAATACCTCAGATTGCTGTAAATAAATATCATTAGTGCCAACACGCAGCAATAAGGTAGACACTTCATAGTTGGCAATACAATCCATTTGGGCATCTATGTCAGTAGTACTAGAGTGTTGTTAGCCGTTATGAATGTAGTGAGAAGTCAAGCAAAATGACACCTTAATTTTACTTGACTTCTCACTGGTCTCTATGTCAGAAATCTTCGACCCTGGGAGGCATTTAACATTAACTCCTGGTTTAACATACAGTAGCTTGGAATACTAACATTTTGCACTATGGAATCACCAATTATGAGCACTTTGTTGTACTCAGGATCCACAGGAGCACTGCAGAGTGGTGAGAATCTGTTCTGTGTCCAAATGGGTGACCTGGCTGCCAAGGGACAAGTTTTGGCTTCTTAGACCCCCATCTTATTGTTACCCATTCACCCTTGGCTGAATTGGTGCTGTTGATTTCAGCCACGCACTGACTATAGTGTGATCTGGAGAGACTGAAGCTGAATCAGATGTAGCTGAATTGTCTAAGCAAACCGAGTCAATCCAATTTTCAGTTTGCCAAATTGCTATCAGGTTCCCAACATGGTCTTTCAATTTTCCTGACCAACTCTAAATAAACTAAACACTTTTGGCACATGAAGCTCTCTACATTGTCGGCCGGAAAACCTGAAATGTACATGCTGCAGAACAAACAACTTATAAACATGCCCTCAATGGACAAAGAACAGATGGAATTTACATTTAGCACCAAGCTCATCTTCTCTGTTTCAACAGTAACTTTGGTAGTTTCTGTGCTTTCCGTGTTCAGCTGAATCACTAAGAGACCTTCGGCTTTAAGTTCGACTTTAAGTTTCCACCGCCTGCTGGATGACTGACTACAACTTTTCACTGCCGATTACTTCTCCTTGTCGGACTCCAGGTGAACTTGCTCTGGTGCTTGTGAAGAGCTACGTGTGTGGGGGAGACACCGCTGCTCTGTGCTTCCGCTCACTGCTGCTCAGAAAAGGCGGGGCCTGAAAGAGAGAGAGACTACATTTATTTGACAAATATTTGCAGAATAATTGGTGTGATTTTTGATTGTCCAATATAAATTCCCTATTAACTGTGGAATTGTCATATGCATTTAAACCAGGGTGATACTGTATATATGTACATTTGTGACCTCTCCTCTGTGATGATGACTTTGAAAATAATGTTTTGTTCTAAGTATTCTCATATTATTATTTTTTAATCAAACATCAAAAATGCATAAAAGAACACAACATGTATTGGTCAAAAACAACAAAACCATAGCATTTGAACAGTTTTTAAGATATTCTACAGGAAACAGAATTTTCATTATTTTTCAGTTGATAATGAAATTAATTGATTTCTGTTGTGTGTTGAATTTGCCATTGTGTTTAAACTTAAATTTTACAGTTCAAATGGCATATACCCATGCAAAAGTATTTTGTAAAAGTATGAGGGGGGAACCCAAACACTCCCAAATGTTACATTTTTTTGATTTATAAATTCTTTTTTTTGTCCCTGAGCTTCTCGCATTCTTGGAAACATTTCCTGTCGTTGTCATTTGTGAACATGTTTAGAACATACAGCATTTTTTTCCTGTATTGCTTAACATGGTAGCAAACTTTGTTCTGTTCAGTCTTAATCTTAAGAAAGTCACAGGTGTGAAGCAACAACCACATTTTTTTGACCAAAAACTCTTTGACTGAAACACAGAGTAAGCAAAATGCAGTTTTTTGCACACCAATGTTCCAGACATTTTTTTTCCTGATGATTTCCCGTAGACACTTCAGTATTGAAGTGTAACATCACTGATAAACGGGAATAAACTATCAGTAAGTCGGTAATCTTCGAAAAATGAAAAACGCAATCAGAATTGTTTCTTGGAAAATCTGCTGTGGTAACTTGGAGAAAAAAAAAACATATGCACTATATCAACTCAGCACGATTCTGTTCAGCAGACTGATTAACCATACTTGAAAGCATAAAATGCCTAGCGATATGTTCAATAACTACACCCTATTCTGATGCTATTGACCAATTCTGGGAAATTTAAATTCTCAACTCATGTTCCTTTCCAAATTCAAAATAAACAAAAAAAAAAAATACTTTCCAAGCAGGAAACGTGCCCTTAAGTATACCTCAGGTATATTTACAGGAATAAATTAACAGGCAAACTTAAATAATTATTAAATATATTATAATGTAACATTTTTTTAAAAATAAACTTTGTTATATTTAACTTCAATATCAGGAAAAGTGTGGTATGGTTTGCTTTGTATAAACACTCACATTAGAACATATCACTTTTTAAAACTAATATTTTTGTAAGACCAGATGTAATTTGTAAGAATTTTATATCAAAATTATCTATAATTTTACAGCATTTAAAGCCATTTAAATTTTAATATTTCACTTAACATAATTTAAAAAAAAAAGCATCAGGAATGGCATACAGAGAAAAATCACATTAGTGATCACAATGTTTTAAAATGTGCCACTTAAAAACTTCCTAATGTGTAATGTCCTGCTAAATATATCTTCAAAATGCACACTTTCAATTATATTTTTGATAACATATTACGCTTTTCTGACAGTACCTTTCACAATGCATTTTCAAAGTAGAGAGTACTGTTTTAGCTTCTTTTTTATGCAAAGACATATCAATATTCATATAAACCCCTTTGCAGTATGGCATGAGATCAGGAAAGGTGATCTTAATTAAGATAAAAAGCTTTAATATCAATCTTTATCTGTAATAGCTCTCCTGTCCTTTAAACTAAAATCAATCATTGGAGATTATTCAAAAGAGCAAATCCACATGTACGTTACCATCAACAAGACAGAGATATGGTTTGAATGTGTATATAAAAGGCTACCTAATCACTTCATAGGTATTACATCTATTTTCTGATAAGATATCTCATCACATGTCCTTTATATAAATATTGGCAAGGTCAAAGTGGCTACAGGAAAACACTTTCTTAATATCCTAGTAGCAGCAATCCTATGATTTCTATCCATGACTGACATTAATTGGAAGCAAATATCAACAATTCTATATAATTGGTAAAACATCACTTTATTTTTATAAATAATCCTTTGTTCATTCTATTATTAATGATGCCATGCAACTAAGCTTTAACAACAAACAAAAATTGTTTAAAAATTAAAGACCAGTCCAACTAGAAATTAAATTGTTCAATTTTATGCACTACAAAATTGCATAATATTAATGCACTTTTTATCATTATCTACTGCAATTTATGCTGTCAAAAACTATTATGTTTGACATAATGGAGCTGAATTAATGCAAAGGTGGGGAGCAGGGCATGTTGGTGGTTTGGGCACATGGTTATAGTATAAAAAAATCTGTTACATTTTGTAATGTATTTCCAAACCCTCCCAATTAAAAAAATAATAACATAAAAGTTAATATTATTTTAAAGAACCATAACAGAACCAGGGGCAGCATGGTGGTGCAGTGGGTAGCGCTGCTGCCTCACAGTAAGGAGATCAGGGTTCACTTCCTGGGTCCTCCCTGCATGGAGTTTGCATGTTCTCCCCGTGTCTGCATGGGTTTCCTCTGGGTGCTCCAGTTTCCTCCCACAGTCCAAAGACATGCAGGTTAGGTGCATTGGCGATCCTAAATTGTCCCTGGTGGGTGGGGGTGGGTGTGTGTGCCCTGTGGTGGGCTGGCACCCTGCCTGAGATTTGTTCCTGCCTTGCGCCCTGTACTGGCTGTGATTGGCTCCAGCAGACACCCGTGACACTGTGTTAGGATATAGCTGGTTGGATAATGAATGACTGACTGATAACAGAACCAATAAAAATGTCTCAAACTTGTAGTCACACTGGCCAACTAGAAACAAGTTCCTGAAATTGGTTATATGATGTTTAATTTGTCCTGTTTCTACTTATCCTAGATTGTCATTATAAGTGTAATGTCATAGTTCAGCTAACATGATTCAAAGTTGGTAAAATTGGAAGATTTTGCAAGCTGCAGGACAGTGGGTTTAAAAAAAGAAAAGTTCGAAAATTTAAAAAACAAAGCGAGCAGGCTTTAGTGCTTAAGATATCCAAACTGACAAGCTATTTTACCCAGAAGCCCTGGTGATGATCTGATAGCTACATAAGATATAGCCAATGGATTAGTATATGTTTTTCTAACCTCAACATCATGCCCAGCATGAACAGGCAGTGGAAACACCAATCTTGAACATCATTATTTCTATGAGCTATGAAATTACTTATCAATTTGTGTAAAGTTTTCTGTAATGTTTTTCAATAGTGTCCCATGATATAGCCCCCGATGTCATGAGTACATAATTTCCCAGTCTGTTCTTTGAAAACAAAACCATTTAGAGACTTTTCAGGGTCCAGGGTCCACGCCCTCACTAGCCTGGTGGCAACAGGTTGCCTGTAATATCAAGCTTGTACCTGGGTGTTAGACAATTCACATTGTGGTCAGACAGATCTGCCTTTTACATATAAAGACAACTTTAACATTTGAATTAAGCAGGTCCATTTTGTTATGACAACGAGTGGAACATGTCACATATTAATTGAAGCTTGTTGTTAATTCCTCCAGATTCCTGTGGTTGAAATCAAGACATAAAGTTTTTTAACTACAGGGTCAGAATGACTCATCATTAGATTGTTGATAACAGAGAGAAATATTTTTGTTTCCAGGTCACTATTTGTAGAAGGGAGAATAAAAAGATTGTGTTATGAACATCATAATGAACACATCTAAAGCAAATTATGCTGTCTTTTGTTTATTCAGTAATACTGGCCATTGTATAATTTTAAATCTAGTGTTAATGAATAGCCAAACAATGTACTTTCTTTAAAACATATTTAGACCTAGATGATGACATGTGCCTTGGTAGCACAGCCTGCTTAACAAATAAGGTGTTCTAGGTTCAGATCCCTTGTAAATTTGCCAGTGTAGACCCCCTGATTTGGATTATGTAGTCTAACAAAGTCTTCAACAATACTAAATTAACAAGTTAATTAATTTAGTGTAAACCTTGAAACCCATGATTCTGATTTAGATTAAGTAGTTCTGAAAATGTCTTCCACAATACTAAATTGACAAGCTAGTCAGCTTTTTTAAAATATGATCAGTCAATATATCATAATTGAAAAATGTTACATTTAAGTCATAACATAAAAGTAAATATGTGTTATGCTTTATGACTGTGGAAGAATCCATCAGTGTGTTAATGATTCTATAAATAACACAGCTACAACACACTGTCATACATGTGACAATATGTCTTTTCTGAGATCCCATGTAAAGGGAACAATGGGGAATGACTTGAGAGTTACACAACACGCCTACCTCTTTTCCAGTTCTGTCCTTAGCCAAGTAGACCTGGATCAAATTGAGGATGCCTGGTCTTACCCAAACCCCATGTGCCTACTGCTTCCTAATTGTTCCTGTATTTAAACTACAACCTATTTAGATAGTTGTCATCAGATGAAATACAACACATATAAGCCCCAGCCAGTCTTAACATTTTGTTAATTTTCCTTTCTAGTTTACACCATATTCCCGAAACAAAATGACCCCTTGAAGATACAAGTTTTAATTTTGTAATTTTAGGCCTTCATGCACAATTAACTCAAACAATTACCTAAAACTAACAAAAACCATACTTATTGGTTAGTTTTAGTTTATTGCAAATGCACTGACAAATCCAGAATGAAGCACAACTAGAAATTTTTAGCAACAAATGTTTTTCCAGTGACGTATTTGATGTGGATCCGGTGATGAACTGGAAACCTGTCTAGTGCTGGCACCTGCCTTTCACCAAGTGATGCCAGGATGGTCTCTGTATAACCATTGTTGTAACCAATTTTATTAATTGCATTCTCGAAAGGACAAAAGTATGTTAACAAAAGACTTGAAAATAAACTGTGCTTTAGGGAAAATTGTGATCGAGTAGTCGGGAGAAGTCAGACAGGTCTAGCTGTTATGAATTAATTCATTGTGATCTTTCTTTTTTGTGATATTAATAATATGTTTTTCTAGATGTTTTCATTCCCATTAGGGGTTGTGAAGCATGCTGAAAACAAGGGTTTCTGGATTAAGAATTAATTTAATGTAGGTAAAATATTTTCATGGATTTTTCACAGGCACTGCCATTTTCAAAAGTGGTTGCCACACTTTTGCTTCGGACACAGAGCAGAGTTGCACTGTGTGTGATTTCAATGACATGATGGGGTTAAAGATCATCATTGTGCATTAATCCAATTTCCTTCAAACATAGGTGCAATTTTTTAGTAGTATTCTTTACAACTTGACTTCAATATAGGATTTTTTGTTTTTGGTTTTGTAACCTGTGTGTTTTGTTCCTCCAGGCTTGACCTTTGCATCTTTTTCACTTAAACCATCTGCTTATCCTTTTTTGCTAATTCTATTTGAAGCAGGAAAGCATGGTTTAAAAAGGCTGGTGGGCTTGCCTATGCCATGACCTAGCAGAACTGCTAGTTTTTTGTATGGCATATAAAATAATTTTTCCTTCTTCCGTTCCTTCTTTGACAGCACACTAATGAAGTGACAGTGACCGTAACCAAAATGAAAACCAAAGGTCAGTAAGAAAGAAGAAGCACAAAGTCCTGTCTGCAGCTAGATATCCCCTTCCAAACTAAACAGTATTCTCAATGTTTAATTGTATTTATTTATTTTTTATTTTATTGAAAATTGTATGAGGAAATGTGTGCCACCATCTTAAATAGTGTTAGCAGAGTGATGTTTCACACAACCTCAACATAAAACTATGAGGCAACAGGAGGCGTGACAAGGTGTGGCTATAAACAAAACAGCAGCAAAATGATGGGAACCATATTATGGCAAACAAAATGGTGCCACTATTATGAAAACAAAATGACATAAGTTATTAACTATAAGATAAAATATATAAATCTAAAAATGTGTTCTAAACTGTTACTAAGAAAAACGTAGAATTTGGGATGCGAGTAAAGAATTTCCTTAATGGTGTTTAGCCTTAATAATGCTAACTAGTTGATAACCTTGAAACTTTATATATTGGTAACACTATTAAGGATGTAACAAATCCTGTGCTTGATGCAGATCAGCATGTCACAGAAGCTATGAAAGTGTCATTTCCGGGTGACTTGAGCATTTTTAAAAGTAGGTCGGGATCAAATGCTTGGAGAAAAAATGATTAAAAAGAACATAACATAAAAACTTTATGCATAGGCCTCCTTTATTTTAATGGAATCCTGTGCTAAAATGGTCAGAGTGCTAGAATTGAAAACCAGACAGTTCTTTCCCCAAATATGTTTGTTAACCTGCCTGACCTAAAATTGTAAATGAATATGTGTATAAAAAATGCATTCCATCTTAATAAATTAAATCACCTTTTGAAAAATTGTCTGCAAAATAACAATAATAACAATAAATTCCAGGGATTTAATGTTGTTTGGATGACTGTTACACTTAGCAAGTACAAAGACCACCTAGCAAATCTTGAAGCAATTCTCTTATAGTGGTATAATTTAGAGTAGGATGGAACAAGTAACTGTTAGATGTTTGAAGATTCTTTATGTACTATTGACATAAAATTAACAAGAAGGGTATTTGCATCTCATAAACAATATTAATGCAACAATAGGAGCTCCTAAGCATGGGAATGTGAGGTAGATTCATACAGTATCTTCCTACGCCTTGTTCAAAGAACATCCACTAAGAATTCCTGATGTAGTTTCATGTGTGCATTATATAATTTAATCATCTTTTAGTTCTTTTTCACCCTGTTTTACAAAATAACCAACCATTTTATTGGCCATTATAATTGATTCTACACAGTGCCTGGAGAATGAAACAGTTGTGTCAACCTAAGCCCCTAAATCCTTTTATAATTAATGTTCCCTTCACTTGCAAATAATGTAGCACTATGCACTTGTCCAAATTAAATTGCATTTTGCAAATGTTTGCTTAGTTTTAAATACTCTTCAGATTCTCCTGAACTGTTTTTGCTGTTCCAAAATGCTGCCATCTGCAAAGCTCACAAGTCGCTCATATTATGTGACTATATGTTCTTAATATTAATTGTGAACAGTATCAGTTCTAACACATATCCCTGAGGGAGTCCATTGATGATCTCTCCCTGTTTGAGGTATTCCACTTCTTTTATTCTTTGTTTACTTCACATAACCAGCTCACAATTCAGTTTCATAAATTACCACTGATGCCAGTGCTTCAGGCTTTGAAAACAGACAAGAGTCGCTGCGTTACACTTCAGTCTTTACTAGAGCTGTGGCATTTTAATTTGTCTGAAGTCACAAATAGAGTTTAAAATAGATAGACCTCAAAGTCAATGTTTATTTTTTTAAATAAATGTAAATTTATGTTTTCTAAAAGGACTTGTAACTATCAAGGAATTTATTTGCCTCTAACATTGATTAGCCTTTCATTTTTGTTGTGTTTTGTTATTTTTTGAAATCGCAAAATAAATAACACAGGCTTACATTACAACTGCTCATTTTTTTTCATATGTGAAATTTTATAGAGACATAAATTGTTACGGTCATACAGTGGTTCATTATTTAACTTTAAAAGGCAATCAGATATAACTACTGAAAGTGCATTATGCATGCCAAATGCTCAATAAAATAGCATTCAGATTAAATTCAAACACCAATGCTTGACTGTGATAAGTTTTACCATCAGATTTTAATGTACTGTTTGTGATATATGTATTTTATTAGCATACTGATATACTAAGTCATTTGAAGGTCCACCCTCCATAGATGATATCTCTGAACATGTTATGCTTTTTACCATTTAACTCTACTTTGGATTTTTAATTTTTTACAACCCCATGTGTGCTTGATTTACTATGTTTTAGTTGCTCCTTACTCATCTGTTCCTTCTGACTTGACGTTTGCCATGTGGCTGCTTCATTTATAGTTGCATATGCAAAATTCTTCTGTCTCTTCAGGGTTTCAATATAAAGGACAGAAATGGGAGAAAGACAGCTGAAGTCTAAAAGGCTTAAAGATCCTCTGCTTTCACCCTCATCCCAGAAAATCTTGACTAACCAGAACACACTTGACAGCATCTAACCACATCCTCCTCAAGTGGTCCATCAGCCATTTAAAAAGTGCCTGTTCAAGCCCTCGGCATCCAGAGGCTAGACTGGTCAAATAACACAGACGACATAAAGGGCATAGCAGGCTGTTTTTTTCTTAGGAGACAGTGTTCCTTTAATGTAACTATTGACATCCTTCACATGTTCTGCAATTCTGTGATGGTCAGTATGATTTTCTATGCTGTACTGTGCTGGGCCTGTAACATCAAGAGAGGTCAACCAAATTAATAACGTAATTAAAAGGGCAGACTCAGTTATGAGACACATTCTGAACAGTGAAATGCCATTTTCTAAAAGTACTACTGGGGCTCCTTTACACCAATGGCAACATGCCTTTATATTGCCTCACTGTGTGAGCGGTCTTTTTATCTTTAGCCAAGTCAGAAGCTTCCTTTCCTTTTAGTCTTTTTTCTTTTTTAGCAATTCTTTTGTATATTTCTTTGTTATACTTATGTATTTATTTATTTAACATCTGTAAAAAGCCAGAGGTAAAAAGTGTACTAAAAATGTCTACAGTTCTACTCGAGAAGTATTGTTACTTAAAAAAATACCTTATTTTAACTTTCACTTTTACTTAAGTAAAATCTTAAGTATCTGACATGTGACCTACTGTAAAATGTAAGATTTGAAAAAGATAGTCAAGTAATAGTACAATTTAGGAAGAAAATAACCTAAATTAGTAAATATCCTCGGCTATGCATGCTGCGCTTTGGAGTAAGTAGAATATGCATAGTAAAACAATAGATTTTATTTATCAAAGTCATATAAATAACATATATACACATGCATACAAGTACAAACAGTGTAATTTGAGCATTAGACGAGAATAGGCCATTCACCCTAACAAAGCTCACCAGTCCTATCCACCTAATTCCCCCAAAAAAACATCAAGTCTAGTTTTGAAGGCCCCTAAAGTCCCACTGTCTACCATACTATGTAGTAATTAATCTATGTGGCCGTGGTTCTCTGTGAAAAGAAAAAACCCTAATATTTGTTCAAAATTTACCCTTCACAGGTTTCCAACAGTGATGATCTTCTTGATGAAGTAATTTTAAAATAGCAGCTTCAATCCACTGCACTAATTCTCTTCATAATTTTAAAAACATCAATGATGTAACCTCTTAATTTTCTTTTGCTTAAGAACTGAAAAGGCTCCTCTTTTAATCTTTCATCAAAATTCATCCCCTGTAGCTCTGGAATCAGCCTAGTCACTCTTCTCTTGACCTTTTCCACTGTTGCTATATCCTTTTAGTAACCTGGGGACCAAAACTGTACAGTACTAACTGCAAAAAAGAGCACACATTATGACAGAATAATAGAAAGTGTCCATAATAAACCAAAGGTTTTGTTCTCTGTAATTAATAAACTACTTCAACCTGTATCTGGCCCAATTAACTCCTCTAACGAAGTCTGTGTAAACTTCCTCCACTTTTTAAAATTAAAGAGCTAAATAATTCAATTAACAAAAATCCATAATCCATTTATATCTTTCACTGTTTTCCCACTCCATCTAGCTCCTTTTGTAAATTTTCACCAGTCATATCTGCATTTGTTAACAACCTGCTTTGTAAGATGAGGCCGACTACTTGTGTACTAGGCCTCATTCCCACCACACTTGTTAAATCCTGCCTTCATGCCATAATCAAGACTGTTACAAAAATAAATACATCTCTTCACACTGACTTTGTTCCAGCCACTTTTAAAATTGCTTCTGTAAACCCACTGTTAAAGTCTGGTCTTGATACTGATAACTTAACAATTTTTGGCCTATTTCTTGCTTACATTTTCTGTCAAAAGTTCTTAAGTGTGTTGTAGCCTCCCAACTCACCAATTACTTAACCTCTAAATTGTTGTAACCCTTTCAGTCTGGTTTCAAGACGCAGCACAGCTGTGAAACTGATCTGCTTTGGGTAACTAATGATTTGCTAATGGCAGCAGACTCTGGACAAACCAGCATATTAAGTCTGTTAGACTTCAGTGCAGCATTTGACACTGTCAGACATGGCATTCTACTGTCCAGAATGGAAAACATGCTGGGCATCTGTGGCACTTTGACGTCCAGTGGTTTACGTCCTATCTGATTGACCGGTAAGAGTTTGTTAGTCTTGGCAACAGCAGATCCAGCTCAGAGTAATTCACGCAAAGGGATTCCTCAGGGCACTGTCCTCGGCCCTCTGCTTTTGTGTATCTATATATTTCCCCTTGGCCACAATATTTGTAGACTGGGTTATCATTTTTATGCAGATATTGAACTCTGTTGCAATGTTAAAAGTGAAACTTCATCAGGGCTTTCTCAACTCACAACATGCCTCATTGAAATTAAAACCTGGATGAAGCAGAACTCTTTAAAATGACATTGCAACAAAACGTAATTCCTTCAAATTGGCACTGGTGCAACTTAAGAAAATGAGCTCCTTCTCAGTCACTCTTGATGGTGATCTCACCAGACCATCTAACGCAAGGAATCTTGGTGTTATTTTTGATTCCCCTTGTCTTCTTCTGCCCACATAAACCTAAGAAACTTTCCTACTTTCACCTCGGTAACATATCCTGTGTTCATTTATTCCTCTCCTTTTCTAATGCTGAAAACTTGCCCACACTTTTATCACATTCTGCATTGATTATTGTGACTCTTTACTGGCAGGTGCTGTTTCTAATCTTATATCACAACTCCAGTTGATTCAAAACTCTGCTTTATGAGTCCTAATATGAACCAGCAACAACAAGTACATAACACCCATCCTGCTTCACATTTACTGGCTCCCTGTGTCTTACAGAATTGAATATAAAATTCTGTTATTAACCTACAAAACTTTAAATGGCCTTGTACCGGACTACATCAGTGACCTTCTCCATCACTATGCTCCTGTTTGCCCACTAAGGTCCTCTGATTCTGGCAATCTTGTTGTGCTCCACACTAACCTGCACTCTATGGTAGACAGGGCCTTCAGCTGTATAGCACCCATAAATTAATCAGCTGTCTCAGTTTCTTTTATAAAACAAGTTTAAACTCATCTGTTCACAAAGGCGTTCACTAAGCCTAATATTCTACCTCCTCTTTCAGTCTTCCTCTCTGTCCAGATGCTCAGTATAATTTATGTGTGTGTTATATCATGTTATGCTATTTGCTAGGCTTTCGCTTAGTATTGAATTTGGTATTTTACTCTGGTTTATTGTATTTTATTCTATGTTATACCTTTTTATATCTTGTATCTATCTGTATTAGTGTTATATTCAGGAAACATCTTTATCCAATGTTACATATACCATGTTTCCCTGAAAATAAGATAGTGTTTTATATTAAATTTAGGTCCAAAAAATGCACTAGTGCTTATTTTCAGGTAGGTCTTATTTTTATTGAAGTTCAAAAAAGTAAAGTACATTTATTCCTGTTCAACAATTCTACAGTACAAACTACTAGTACGTTAATGCCTGTTCCACAATCAAATCAACATGTACGTTATTCATGTTCTACAAACTACTGTACGAGGGCGTACCCAAAAGAATTTGCAATAGCGCCGCGCTGGATGGAGCCCCCGGAGCACACACCTCCCCCACCAAAGCAGCTAAGCACAGAACAACTTACTCCAAGGTAGTGCCCCAAGTTTCAACCCCGTCTCCTGCCGTTCTCAATCCCTGTGGCCAGCGCGTGGCTGCGAACGGAAAAATGCCGCACCTCACCCCTTCTCAAATGAGAAAATATTTTTTTTCTTGCCTAAAAAAAGGTGAAATGCAGCACTCCTCCCCAGCAGGAAACAAAAGCCCACCGTTGCACGCCAACCACAAAGAACAAGAAGAAGCAAAAAACGAGGTTGAAAGCTGTTCCACACTCACCCACCACAGCAGGAAAAACGTGCACCCCAAAAGCACCGGCCAGCACAGCGCTACCGGTATCACGGACTCCCTTGGGCACCCCCTCCTATGTTAACTCTGGTTTAACAATCAACATGTATTCATGTTATACAAACTACCGTACGTTAACTGCTTCTACATTTATTCAAATACAATCATGTCTTCTTCTTCTACAATATCATCATAACTCTCCATATCTGAACCTGCAATTCCTTCCTGGATTTCTTTTGACTCTAATTCCTTTAGAATTAATGGCCACAATCTCTCATGTGCAGCAATACTGCTCTCCTTAAATGAACACTTCTTGTCCAGGTAACCTGCTCGTAGTGTATAGGCAACACAGCTTTCAGTGATTTTATCCCATGAATTCTTCACCCAAGTCACCACCTCTTGCAGCTTAGGCTTCACAAAGTTCCCCCGCTGATTTCTATCCATTCTGTTTTCAATGTAATCATTGACTTCTATTCACAAATGGTCCTTGAATGGCTTGTTTATTACAATGTCAAATATAACCAGGGCAGCTTTTAGGCTAAATACAGCAGCTCTCAGGACAGATGCAAAAATGGCAGATTAGCGGTAGGTCTTATTTTATGGGTAGGGCTTATATTAGTGGAACATCAGAAATTACTGCTAGGTCTTACTTTCGGGGTAGGTCTTACTTTCAGGGAAACACGGTAGTATTCCAGGTGAGGCCTTGCCATGTATATGGCAATTCAGTTTCAAACTGTAATTATCATGTATTTTCCTAGAGAATGAAGAGTAAACAAGTATTCCTTAAATATCAGTTAACAATGTAGTCTGTGGTTATCAATTATAAATCTTATTTGAGACAGCAGACACTTCAGTTGAGACAAGAAAATCTTAATTTTGCAAATGAAGTTTTGCAATGGCAGACTTAAGAAATGAAAGCAGCATTTACATCCAGCAGTCAAAGGCTTTTTAATCTTGTTGATATTAGGTAAGTAGTGTCAATATAGCACCAGCATGTGGATTTTAATAACACAGATTCATGTGTTGCGTTGCACTTACTCAAATACGAGAAAAGACGGTATAAGATGACAAATATGTAAGAATTTGGAGCAGAAAGTTTCTCAAACAGAAAGAGTTATTGATTATGGCTGATCTGAAATACAGTACTAAATATGTACAGGTTCTTTATATTTTGTCAGTTGTTGCCTGAAATATGTGCTTAGACAAAATAGATACATTGCGTTGGATCCTGGTTATATATGCCAGCAATATAAAGTCATTTGCAAAACAATGCAGTTATTGTATGCACTAAAGGGGAAGATCTAATTTAAAATAGTGTGCCCCGTTATTGTAGCTTATCTTTTCAAAAACTGGGCACTAATCAATCACAACAATACCTCGCTACAGTAGTGGATTTACTGTTTATGGGAGCCAATGCACAGATCTTGCTTGAGCCTTTTTTATTATCAGAATATTAAAGCTGATTTTAACAGACTCAGTAACAGCACACAGTAACCTAATAATGTTAATGTTACATTTCGAATACCATTCAGCCTTAAAAAAAGGTCAGAAACATAGACGCATATATGTTTTATATCTGTAAATGTAATGCAGTAAATAATTAAAATTCTATCATCATTACTATTAGATGAAGTTATTTCAACTACAGACCAGAATATCAGCATAGAATCCATTACATTTAAATGTAAACCTTAAATAAACCTTTCATAACATGTAATAGGCTAGAAATCAGTTTTTTTTAACAAAAAGACATTTCTGTGTGTTGCTCTCAGGAACAAAACATTTAAATAGTAAATGTAAAAGCCAATAGATAAAAGGGCAACAGGCACCCATTATTTGAGACTAGGGTGAAAAGGCAAATTTCCTGAATAACTCTGTTAAAGGTTATTGTTGATTTCTCTCTACAGGACATAGATGTTTACCTATGTTGCAAAAGATTACCTGCTTTAAAAGATCAAACTGCTTTGATTGGTATCTTATCAACATTCAGCACCGTGATAACAGGAAAATAATATTTGCATATTATACATAATATCTTTAAAAATATTTAGTGTTTTAGTACAGAAGAACTATTAAATAAAGGTACTAAAACACTGCTTAAAATTTAAATAAATATGCATTTATCTTTTAAAAAACAATTGCATGCTTAATTGTATAACAGTTTTGGTGTCCAAATATATAATACATTTTGTGTAATTTTATGAGTTTTTTTACATTGCAATAGGCAGTGTCATCTTTTTCTATAACTACTACAACAGAAGCATATATTGTTCCTGGACCTTTAAACTTGACTGTGTTTGGTTATCAGAATGCTACTGTAGCATCTTTCAGATACTACTAGTAGTCATTTTATCATTTATGCTTTATTATTATAAACAACCTCCATTGCACAAATAACAACAATAAACATAAATTTACGGCACATATGATTTAAGGCAGGATCTTTAATAGTTGCTGGCCAAAACACTAGGGGACTCGTGTATAAATGGTGCATACAGAAAAATATGTAGTACAATATGTAATACAAGTATGGAGGTAATGAGAGAAGTGGAGATCGCAGACGTAATGGTTGGAGACCAGCTGAAACCAGACAGGAGTATGTTAAGACTGCTGATTTTGATAGAGTTTTGGGAATAGTGTGGGAAATTGTGTATGTTTGAGTGCCATCCTGAAGCAAGAGCAGCGGCCTCATGTATAACGCTGTGCGTAGAATTTGCACTATAACATGGCGTAAGCACAAAAGCCGAAATGTGCTTACGCACAGAAAAATCCAGATGCAGGAATCTGTTCATACTCCAACTTACGCGTTCTTCCGCTACATAAATCCCGGTCAGCGTGAAAAATACGCTCGTGCATGCACCTTATGTCCTGCCCCAACTCCTCCCAGAATTACGCCTCCTTAAATATGCAAATCAATATAAATCAGCCTTAAGCTCAGCCTTCTGTGAAAAGACAATGGGAAAAGCACAGGGGAAAATATAAGAATTTCAGCGAATCCCAAGTGGATGCAAAGGAAAAACATACTATTTGTTTAATTAAACTGTGGTATAATCAACAAAAGGAAGTTGATTGAGTGACATAGCATGTTGGAGAAACTTGAAAGCTCAGATATCAGTCACCATGAAAAGGTGAGTCATAGCCCACCACCTGAGTGTCATATGAAAGCTTATTTGAATACAGAGAAAAAAAGGCACACAGTGGGGAAAAACACAAAATGTCAACTTCAATCTCGAAATTTCCACTTTAATCATGTAGTTTATTTTGTCATTAAAGCAGAACATCATAAGCGTCATCTTAACATCGCTTAATTAACCAGTTTCTCAAATCACATTGTAATTAAAGTAGCACGTTAAATGCTTTGTTTTGTATGTGATCTTCTATGTGCTCTATGTGTGTGAATCACTACTTGCTTCTTAAACCAGCTTTCTTCCTCCGACTGGACACAGAAGCCATTACATTTGTGATATTACAGCTCTCTGAAAAACTAAAATACTGTACTGAGATGTATACGTGATATCATTTCCATGATGACATGAGTTAAAGCATGTTAAGGTTTCAGAACGCAGTGATTGTGTGCGACCTTCGATGAAATTATTTATTGCAGCAGTACTCATGGGCTGCTCTAGGCTTGTGGCGGCCCTGGGCAGAGAAAGAATCGGTGGCTCCTTCGTCTGCCAATGTCAATATGGTATCTTATGCACGGTGGATGACCACGTCCATTGCGGACACTGCATAGCCGCCTCGTGCTTATGACACAAGCGTTTAACTTTTGTCGAAATTGCCGCTGCGTTTTTAGCTGTGTTGTTATTTTCTCTTTCTGTTTCATCTATACTAATAAAAGGCAAAGCCCTGACTGACTGACTGACTGACTGACTGACTGACTGACTCACTCACTCACTCACTCACTCACTCACTCACTCACTCATCACTAATTCTCCAACTTGCTGTGTAGATAGAAGGCTGAAATTTGGCAGCCTCATTCCTTACAGCTTACTTACTTACTTACTCATCATCACGCCTCCCACGTAATTGAGTGCCTGCCCATATAAGGGCATCCGTCAGCGGCAATCCAATAGAAACACTCTGCTGCTAAATATTTGCGGGTGAAGGACTGTGCTTATGGAAACAAAGATGAGATGGTCAGGGTGGTGTTTGGCACAAACGCAGCGAAACTGCGAGAGAAACTTTTAAGTGCCGGGGTCTTAGCTAACATTAAATAAAGCCATGGACATCACACTCGATCGCGCAAGCACAACTGAGAACCTTCGATGCATGTACCCCGAGCGGCTCACGTGAACTGACTGTAAACGCAGTACGCAGACAAAAAGCAAGAGCTCCAAAGAGCACTGAACAAAAAAGCATTACACAGTTGAGAAAGCAGCAAAAGAATATGAAGCGAGTGACACATACAAGCATATTCATAAGTGCAGCTACAGCGGAAAAAAAGCACACGGTGGAATAAGTCAATATCCAGCTAAAGGAACACAGCGTAAAAAAAACCTGTGCATGCAGTGTGTGATGTCTCAAATAAAGAGGAAGACGAGCTGTTTATTGTTGCAGTAAGAAAGGAATCGATGAATGAAACCTGATATCTTTACAACGGTTGACAAACACGGAATGTAACTTGAACACAACACATCCGCCAAATACAAACCTGACTGAAAGAAATAATGACAGCAACACTCATAACAGTGACAAAACAATTACATTGACAATCATGTTACGTTATTTTTAAAATGTTCCCTTTTCTTTTTCATAACTTCTTTAACACACTACTTTTCCGCTGCGAATCACGGGTATTTTGATATATATATATATATATAAACGAACCACACGCCGTGGCGTTAGCCGACTTGCTGACCAACCACAAGCGTTACCTGGTAGGTAACCACCCATACAGTCAGACTGTGATTCAGACTACGAATGCCTTGAATGTAATTACCCCAATCTACATACTGTCAAATAAACAAACCATACACCATGGCGCAACGCAAGAAACTTCCCTTCTAGCACTGATGTCTGAGGTTCGATTCCTGAGGGTGGGTGCAGTGAGTGTGTATGCCTGATGAGCCCAGAATTAGGGCGTGTACTCTTTGCATTATTTGACAGGAAAAACTATTTTAACCATTTTATGATCTGCTTCTCGCAACTGAAAGAGGGCACCGTGGCGGACATTAGCCGACTTGCTGACCAACCACAAGTGTTACCTGGTAGGTAACCACCCATACAATCGGATTGTGATTCAGACTATGAATGCCTTGAATGTAATTACCCCAATCTACATACTGTCAAATAAACGAACCACACGCCATGGCGCAACATAAGAGGCTTCGCCTCTGACGCTGACGCCAGAGGTTCGATTCCTGAGAGGAAGTGCAGTGAGTGTGTATGCCTGATGACCCCAGAATTAGGGTGAAACACGTGTCGCGTACTCTTTGCATTATTTGACAGTAAAAACTATTTCAACCAAATATATATGTGTATATGTATGTGTGTATATATGTAAATATGTATATATATATATAGATATGTATATATGTATATATATGTGGATGTATGTGTGTATATATATATGTATGTGTATATATATGTGTGTGTATGTATGTGTGTATATATATATGTATATGTATGCATGTATATGTATGTGTGTATATGTGTAGATATGTATATATATATATATATATATATATGACAGCAACACTCATAACAGTGACAAAACAATTACTTTGACAATCATGTTACGTTATTTTTAAAATATGTCCTTTTCTTTTTCATTACTTCTTTAACACACTACTTCTCCGCTGCGAAGCACGGGTATTTTGCTAGTATTCAATATAGATTGGCTTGGCCGCCCCTGCAGTCCTTGCTTTTCTTTCTCCAAGTAACCGATCACCACACAATCAGCTTTGTAATAGATGTTAAGCCATCTGTAAGCTTAGAGCGCCGATTCTTCAAAACTTTTAAGGAACATTGAATTATCTTCGTAGTACATGTTTAGTTATTCTATCCTTCATGCCAATCCCAGTGAAGAATATAGATTATTTAAATGAAGTTAAAGTTTTACCTGTATAATATAATAAACATATTTTGCTGCATTTCATCTTAAAAATGATATCGTCATCATATGTAAATACGCGCTTTATAAAGTGGCTCAGGTTGTGCAATATTATAACTGTAGTGCAAGTTTACAGTGAGGTAATTCTACTTATAAGTACAGACAGTTCTACAAGGAGGAATTGATTGAGTGTGTTTAAAGTTCTTGGGATGAATCTGTGATTCTGAACCGCGAGGTCAGTACAGGAAAGGCGTTGAAACGTTTTGCCGTGGTTGAGGTAGCGTGTGCTTGAAGCTGTATACCAATAATTCTCTTTCCGATCAGCTGCTGCTGTGATTCCTCACTCAGATACAGTGATATAAATACTCCGAGTGGTGCAGTAAGAGTAATATGGAAAAAGATGATCCGCTGTGGCAACTCCTAACGGAAGCAGCTGAAAGAAGAAGAAGAAGGTGCAGTGAGAGTAACAACGCTAAAGCAGTTATGGTATTTGGAATACTATGGGTATTCCCTGGACCATTATATTGTTACAAGTTAATTACAATCAGATGTATTACACTAATAAACAATATGCGATTAGTTTCAGTGTATTTCTAAAGCTGCGCCAGGAAAATAAAAGAGTAACCACACAGGAGCAGTAGCACTGCTTTGACGGTGGGTGCTGCCAGTCTGCAAAACTGAGCGGAGAACTTGCGTACGACAAGGTATGAGGTACCATGGAAAAGTGTGTGGCTTTACGCCAAGTGTAGGTTTTATACATCGCGATTTGAACGTGGAAAAGTTCTTATGCAACATTTCTGTGCGTACGCACCATTTATACATGAGGCCCCAGGACACAAAAATAGCCATCATGATAATTGAATATAGCAATATTGGTGATGTGGCTGCATTTATCGAGAGAAGACTTGAATTCGTGTTCCAGTAGAAAGAGGGCTCACTACACTCAACATTAGTCTTATTGGATTTTTTTTAATTTTTATTGATCTCATAACACTGTTGGATCTGTTTTTAAAGACTTTACTTGAGAAAATTAGTTTATTAAAGGGAGAAATAAATAGATGGTAAGTGAGATGATTAAAAGAATGAAGAGACTGTGTGCCTTTATCACATCTGGCGTAGCCGGCAGGATCACGGTCCGTCTATTTGGGCCGGAACTTGCAGTAAAATTTGAGGAGAGACCCGGCATAGCGAAGCACATCAGTGAGAGGCACATGCTCGACACAGGCAAGCACGCACAGAGTGCACAGCACAGTGCAACGAAGCACGCACATGCGGCAGGAGCCACAAACCAGCACGCGCTGCTCAGTGCAAGAGAGCGCAACCAAGGCCGCCAAGGAGCTGCTGCAGGCACTGTTTAAATGGGGAACAAGAAAGCTGGGCAGACACAGAGGCCAATTGGCAGACGCCGCCACGCTAGTCCTATGCACAGGCTGCAACCAGAGGTAGGTGACGGGCCCAAGGCTGAAGGGCCGAGGGTATGTTTTTCCGCATTTGGGTCATCCAACCTCCTAGACGCCGAGGGGCGAAGCACCCGATGCGGGCAGGGGGACGTGTGTCCATGGCGTGACGGCAAAGCCAGCTCGGGAGAGAATGAGGCGGAGCTGTGTCTTCCCTTTGGCCTGATCCAGCTGCTGGGGAAGGAAAGCCTGGACGAGCTTCCCAGCGCGGTGCCGCTGCAAGAGGAGCAGCTCCATGAAGCAGGTAAAGGGGGGGAGGGCGTGTGTCAGTCACCCGCCGAGGACGATTGGCAGGCGGGGATGATGGACCCTCTCCCCACACCTCTGGAATACCCGAAGGGGCCTGTGGGGGATCCACAGAGCCTTGATGGCTCGCGGTCGGCGGGAGGCGACAAGGAGGGCCCAAGTCCACCGAAACTGTTAACTTTTCCTGGGCTGTAGGGGAGGTACAATCCATTGTCCTGGCCCTACAGTCCTTGTTTAAAGTCTTTCAGGTCCTGCAGGAGTCGAAGGAGGGGCTTGAGAAGAAGCTCGGCAGCCCATGCGGAGCCCTGGCTAAATGGCTTTGTACACGCAGAACGACATCCTCCTACTGGCAGGACAGAGCGGTGCAGGTGAGTGAGATCTGTGCCGTAGAGAAAAGGGGGCGGGACGCATTGGCAGTAGTGATGGTTAGTGCTGCCTGCCTGGCAGCCCCACCCACTACACGAGAGGCTGCTGCGATGGCCGACAGCTGGGCAGGAGAGCATGCAGGGAGGCAAGAGGCAGAAGCCAGCTGCCAAACAACCCCGCCATTCTTGCGGCAGTCCAAAGGGATACAGACGGTGAGGGGTCCCTCCTTTTCCCATAGGGGGACTCAAACCGCCAGTGTATCCCAGAGAAAGAGGAGGGTCCAGAAGAGGAAACAGGAACCTTCTGACAAAATGCAGTGAAAGCTTATCGGCTTGAGACCACAGGAAGGATACACTGCGGAGGGGCGTAAACGTCACAGGCCCTCCTCTGAGGGGGCGAAGGGGCAGGGGTTTTCTGCCTGTTTCTGCTCTCGCAAGGGTTGAACCGGAGGGGGGTCGGCTGTGCTTTAACTGCGGCTACGGTGGCCATGTCTGGAGGTATTGTCCAGAGAGGACGTCCGAGTGGCAGGGACGTCGGGGCAGCACCCCCAGACCTGTTCATTATATTTTCACAGGGCACAGCCGCGGAACAAAGGATGCTGACTCCCTGTCCTGGAGAGGACCGGCCCTCGCGGGGCAGGCCGATTAGCCCCACAAGCCTCATCTGAGGGAGGGGCACTGTGATAAACAACCGGATCGCATGCCCGGCCAGGACGCCTCGGCTGCATATGTTCTGGGGGAGCCACCATGGGCAGCTCAATACCTTTCCCGGGATGCTTGGTGGCAGCTTCCCTGGCCAATGTTCGTTCCCCAGTCTCCCACATGGCTCCATGGGACATGGAGTCCTCCACAACCTGGGTGGGAGCTGGGGTGGCCGCTGGGGGTGCTGCAGAAACTCGAGAACCCAGCTGGACGAGTCATCAGCCCCACCCGGAGGTGCAATTGGGACCAGGTGGTCAAGCACCTGGATCACTTCTGGGTGGGCTATAAAACTGGCCAGACTCCACCACTGAAGGGCCAGAGTCGGGTGGAGGAGGACAAGGTTGCCTGAGAGGAGTGGTAGTGCAAGGTGAAGAGGTGTTGTTGTTTGTGACAAAGTGCTTTTGGGACTGCCTCTTGGTATTGCCTGTGGGTCACGGGGAAGACGTGCGCCAACAGGTGAAGAAAAATAAAAAGCCTGTGTGACTTTTACACGTGCCTCTGCGTAGTCTGTGCCGGGTCGGGCGCTATATAGCGCCTTTATCACACTGTAAATTCACTTTCTAAAATAAAGAACGAGCATTGGAATCTCTGTATTAAATACAAAAAGGGTTCTGTCCCCATCTCCCAGAAGATAGTGTTGTTGTGCAAAGGGGAAATAATAAATTGGCCTCAATAATTTAACATACTGTTAAAATTTTTATAGCAAACTAAACTTCAGCATTATGTTCAAATATTTCAAATTACATTTTTCCATGATATACTCAAAATCATTTATTATCTTGAAATTATTTCTTTTTGCAATATTTGAAAATTTCTTTGTACCTGAAGCCGATAACCTGTTTCTGGTTTGCTTGAAGTCTTTGAATCCTGCAGTATTCTTGCACATGTGCTGCCAGATCTTTTCAGTTTCATTTTCACACTTGGATTTTAGGGTCTGTCTCACTATTTTGGAGTATTTCTTATTATTATCATGAGTCATGTTGATTACATGAGGTTTACTGAAAGCCATCTCCCTCTGACAATACTCCTACCACTCTGATCACTCTCCAATTACCTTTTTTTTCTCCCATGTCCCCTGTCTGCACATTCACACTGCTGGCTCTGTCTCACACTATCGACTTGTAGTCAGAGGCAACACAATCAACCTGCACTTTCTGTGAACCAATCCAAGTCAGGATCCTTCCCAATATCTCTGTGGCTCACATACTCAGGCCAGTGGATTAAAGCAGAGGAGTGGGTGTTGTAAGTTCTGCCGTTAAAGTATTTGTTGATCATCTCTCTCTCCGTCTCTTTCACTCACATACTTACCCACACAAACACTTATACACCCACACATACATACATACCCCCACCTTACCGATTCTCAGAATGCCTCTGCCCCTTTTGATTGTTCTATGTGGCCCCACCAGAATTTTTATGCCATTAAGGAGACAGTCAAATACACATTAAAACAAATCAAAAAGTGCTACTTGCCAAAAACAAACACATGAAGACTGCTTTTAAAATAAAGGATGCATTTCTAAAAATGTATAGAAATGTCTGTTGTGAAAGAACGAGTCTCAACACTCTTAAAAAGGTTTGGGGCAGCCACTCGTATATTATTCCTAGCTGCAAAAGAATTATATTGGTACAGCAATGTTGCTTCTTTGAGTTCCACACTGAACTGCTTGAGTTAGCCAAGATGGAGGTTTTATATCTTGTAACCCGGAAGTGACGTCAGTCTAGGTGCCGGAACAGGAAGTGACGTCAGTCTAGGTGCCGGAACAGGAAGTGACGTCAGGTCAGGCAGGTTCTCCCGTATTTGATTTGCAGAAATAGCAGACGAAGGTTTAGAGCACCCCGCCACCCCATGGCCTGGCGGGTAATCATCTTCACTTGGTCCCTTCAGCTCACTCCTAGTCGCACGTGTGTGACACTATTTTAAAGGTTGTGAGACAGAAAAATATAAAGATACATATATAACAATAATGTTTCATGAGTTATGTATCATTCATGTTCATATGCTGAAAGTATAAGTGTTGATGTATACAATAAAGACAGAATTTCTCTTTAAAAATAATGATTCAGATAGAGACAGGAGAATTAATCGAATAATTGAAGAAAGATTAAGAACTTAATATATTGATCTGGAAACTCTTGCTAGAGACAAGGAATGCATTGTATGCAGTAAACAATATTCCATCTATTATTGTTGAACTGGTAAGTCTGAATGGCATAATTCATGGCTAACATCCTGCTTTTTTGTCATTTCTATTTTTTACCATTCTCTCACTCTTTTGTGACAATGTTTTACAATGGCCACCTGCATCTGTGGATGCAGACAACATGTTGCGAACATGACGTTTGCAGAATTTTAGTACAAAAGAAACCAGTGCACTTTGTAAACTATTGCAGGACTCGGCATTCAAATATGTTAAAAACATTTAGAAAAAAGGTTGCTGCCTTTGAATAATCTTCAATTTTCAATTTGACTTTGTGTCCTATAACCGTGGTGAATGTAAAAGATGCATTCTGTAGAGAAACTCTGTTAGCAGCCTTGACAATTTTCATGCTTTGCCAGAGAAACAGTTTTTATAAAATCTCTGCCATTCACTACATTTGTCCTATAAGACACATCTGACCTTGTTACAACCTAATATCTTCCTGAAAATGACACAGTTACTCATTGTAGTTGCCAAAAAACATAGAAAAACATGGGATTTGTTCAGTAAAATGCAGGACAGAATACAGATGTTTGAAGATAGTATGTTCATTTCATGCCAGCTGGCATGTAAAGTGAAACAACAATGGTTGAAAATTAATTAAAAATATAGGTTGCTGAGCTATATAGAGGCAATGTGTCTAGTCTTATCTTAGTTGGACAACACTGTAGAATGAAAAATAGATGACTGTAAGTGATTATAACCGCAATGATAAAGAAAAATTAGAGAAGTAAAAAAAATATGTATTTTAATTTCTGCTTTGTGTACCCATATCATTAGAAAACTTTAAACTTTTACATCCCAGCCTACCACTGTTACTTCAGGTGTGCCTCTGTGCTGGGGCCCCTCCTTTTCATTATTTACCTGCTTCCCCTTGGCAATATCTTTCATAAATATGACATTAGCTTCCACTGTTATGCTGATCACACCCAGCTGTACCTCACTAGCAAACCTACTTTTTCCTTTCCACCCTCCTCGCTTATTGATTGCATAGCAAAAATCAAATCTTGGTTTCCTTCAAATTTTCTTAAATTAAATAGTGACAAAACTAAGGTTCTACTCATTGGTAAAAATCAATATTATCCAAAACTGATATTTTTTATTTTGTTATTGATAATTCCACTGTCTCCCCTTCCCAAGAGGTGAAGAGTCTGGGTGTCATTCTTGATAGTACTTTATCTTTTCAGTCCCACATCAATAATATCTCCTGGTCTGCATATTTCCACCTGCGTAACATTAATCGTATTCGCCCCTCCCTCACTCCCCACACCACTGTTATCCTTGTTCTGGTTACTTCTCGTCTGGATTATTGTAATTCCTTTTTCTTTGGTCTTTCTCACAAATCTCTTTATAAGCTTAAACTGGTCCAGAATTCAGCTGCCCACATCATTACTAGAACCTCCTCTATTCACCATATCACTCCCATCTTGCAGCAGCTTCACTGACTTCCAGTTAAGTTCCGCATTCAGTTAAAAATTCTTCTGTTAACTTTTAAGGCTATCTATAACTTTGCCCCTCATTATCAGCCAACTTCCTCCATGTTGCCATTACCTCCCGTACTCTTAGATCCTCTTAATCCATCAATTTGACTGTCCCCTTAGTCCGTCTTACCACCATGGGGAGCAGAGTATTCAGTTGCGCTGCTCTTGAGCTCTGGAACTCACTATCATCTGAGCTTAGAAATATTCATTTCAAATCAAAACTTAAAACTCATTTGTTTAAGACTGATTTTAAATTTTGTATTTTAATTTTGTTTATAATGTGTGTTTCATCTATTGTTTGGTGTCCTTGAGTGTTAAGAAAGGTGCCTACATAAAATATATTATTATTATTATTATTAGACTCTTACTTATTTCTATAAACTGGGCACTTCACAGCATTGTTTGTGTAAATGTAAGAATTGGGTATAGGGTAAATGTAAAAAATAGTATAATGTAAAGTCAGGCATAACATTGCATCCAAAAATAAAAATGAGAGAAGTGTAATTTTGTCTTAAATTGTAAGCATTTTGTTATAAAAACTTTGTTCGGGGAGTGTCATTTGCAGGCAGAGGAGCAGCTTCAGAGACAGACTGCTGTCACTGTCCTGCTCCACTAACAGACTGAGGAGATCGTTCCTCCCCCACACTATGCGAGTCTTCAATTCCACCCAGTTTGGTGGGGGTAAAAATTAACATTATTAAATGTTATTTCTGTTTTTACCTGCATTTTTATTACTCTTTAATATTGTTTTTTTGTATCAATATTCTGGTGCTGGATTGTGTGAATTTCCCCTTGGGATTAATAAAGTATCTATCTATCTATCTATCTATCTATCTATCTATCTATCTATCTATCTATCTATCTATCTATCTATCTATCTATCTATCTATCTATCTACTATTAATTTCAGTGCATTTATTTTAGAAAAGGAAATAAAAGTTTAACAGATTTCCTCATTAATGGAAATGGTTATTTGACACATCCTGGAATCATTAGCAGTAAGGTGTTTATAATCTTGTTCACGAGAACACAAAAAGAAAATAATTTATTCTAAATGTATTAAAAGTCCACTTTATACCTTATATAATACAGTATATGCCGTGATTCTGACTAAATTGCCTAACATCATAAATATTAAAGTCTGACCTATTTTTGTAATAACAACAAAGAGATAAACAATGGAGCACTAAATAGTGTTATTACATAGGAACATAATAAACTTTACGAATGACAGGTGACCTTTCAGTCCATAAAGTTTATTTGCTTAGCTAATGGCTAAGCCATCCCAAAATCTCATTCAGATTCTTCTCAAAGGTTGTCAAGGTTTCTGCTTTAACTACGTAACTCGGTAGTTTGTTCCAGACTCCCGCCGCTCTTTGTGTAAAGAAGTACTTCCTGCTTTCAGTCCGAAATACACTTCCCTTTAATTTCCATTGGTGTCCAAATGTATGAGATTCACCGTTTAGTTGAAAGAATTCTGATGCTCATTGCTTAAATGATGAAAATATTGTGTCAACATAAACCCTTAAATCCTTGGTAGAAGCTGCTTCCTTTGTTCCTTCATGTCCATGTGTAGCACTTTGCACTTTTTGAATAGTTTTGCTGCCATCTCAGTGTCTGATATTCCTGCAGTTCCACTGTCATATGTGAATTTCACAAGTTTAATAACTATATCAAAATCTATCTCATTAATATAAATCAGAAAATCTTTTTAAACTGTTTAAACCTTTTGAAACTGAAGCCAGGAATCTGGAACAAATTCACGAGCCATGTAGTTGAAGCGGAAACCTTGACAACCTTGAAGAAGTATCTCGGGATGAGATATTGGGACAGCTTAGCTATTAGCTAAGAAATAAGCTAGATGGATTGAATAGTTTCCACTTATTTGTCAAATTTCTTGTATTCTTATCACATTCTGTGTCATAGTTTAAATAAAATATGGATACACTGGATTACAATCACAGCAGCTACTTGCTGTTTAACAAAAGAATGTTTGACCAACATAAATCTAAGTGGTGCTTGATTCAGACTGTTTAACACCATACAGTGAAGTTTGTTCATTCAAAACTGTCAGCTTCAAATATGATATCTTGATATACAACAGGCACCACATGTTGATTATCATGTAGGCAGGAAGAGGAAACCAAAAGATTCCTCCTATTATATTTTAGACAATTTCCATCTTCTGCCTTGCTATGGCATGTTAATAATACTGTAGGCATGGATGGCTGTTTTTGGCTGTGTATCTTCTAACCCTAACAGCCATCACATGAGCTAAGACAACAATGTCCCTGTTTTAGTAAAGATCTGTTAGAAATAAGGCAGCAAATGACAAAGTTACATGCCAAGGATAGCAACAAATAGTGATAGAAAGAGACTTTTAAAGTAAGCAACAGAAAAGAAAAAGTAAAGAACCACTTTATTTTGAAGAGAAAAAAGACAGATGGGTGCTTTTGTGTGTCTGCTGCTAAGCTCCAGTAGTAATATAATTTTATGTAATTTAAGGAAAGGTAAAATAGGCTGAGCTCATTTAACAATGGGAAAAGGAAAGTAACGTTCCAATTTATATAGGTCTAAAAGAAAATAAATCAAATTAAAAAGGCAAAGTCAACATCTATTTGACCCAAGTTCTATTCACATCTAAATAGGTAACAGCCTGACTGCTAGTGTGAAACAGATTTTAGAAAGGCCTTTGTATGGAAGTATAGTATAACTTTATCAAACCTGCTTAATTCATTTCAGGCACTGGGGGAATGTAGTCTATTCCAGCAGTATATTAAGTTCAAAGCAGCTAATAGCTTGGGTCAAGGCTGATAATGCATGATATACATTACATACAGTATATAGTATATATTGTGACCGCTGTTGCCGCTCTTTTGAAACACAATATTTCAATGAGAAACAAACACACTCTTACCCTGTCCCCTTTGTGGGATCAAATGCAGGCTTGCAGGCTTACTGCGCAACATGCTTCTCACACGGCCAACCTAACAGCTCACTCTCCTGTCCTTTCTCCCTCAAACTGTCTCAGCTCCAGTCGCTGCTTCCAAGCCGTTGAACCTGCTTGATGGAGTAGACTTTGTGTTCTTTTGACCTGAAGATGGGAGCTGAACTGCCATGTTTGACAGCTATTTCCTGTGTGCTTTTCTGCTGTTGACAAACCCCTTCTAGATAAGGTCTTGTGATTGTACCTGCCAGTTCAACAATAATGATTTTATTCTTTAGAAACCTGTTCCCTTTTCTAGTCTCCTGTGCATATATATATTGTCACGCATCTGTCTGAAGATCAGATTCCAGGATCATCTGAGGTATGTGATACCCAGTCAGGACAAGAGGGGTCACTGTTGCCAAAGGTCTTGTCTCCTTTTTCTTACTTCACAATGCCAAAAAGACACCCTTTGAGAAAGCTTCACCCCTTCCAACCAAGATAGTATAAAAAGTGGATGTCCTCAAAATGTACCGTTGCTATTTGAACCAGACCTACAACCAGTTCAGAGTTACCTAAACCCTAACACAACCTTTACAGAAGCCCTTTTATGGCCAATTTGCAGGTGATTGCCTTAAATTCAATTACTGTGCCTGCAAGCACCTATTTCTTTTGCCTTTATTGAATATTTTGTTTTCTGCATTAAATGTGATGACCCGGTTGGCACCCCTTCTTTTGCATATATTTGCTTTAGCATGTGGCGTGAGCCAGCAATCCATCTACTTCCAAAGTCACACAATCCAAATTTAAGTTTGTGGGGAATTTAGTCCTGTCCATCAGCACTGAGCAGAATGCAAGATCCAACCCTGAACAAGTCACCAGTAACTCAGTAACTCATAAAACATTCTGACCCCTTATTAACAGAATCTAGTTTACAGATGCAAATTGGTGTAATACACATAATTGTAAAATGCAGCAGACCAAACAAAGTACGCACAAGGACTGAACATGCATACTCCACATAGATATTGCCTATTTCAGGATTTCAAATAGATTTCTTACAGCTCTAAGGCAGCAGAATTAACCGCTACATTGCCATGTGTCTCTTCAGCCCCTCTGTTTAAAGCACCAATGAATTTTACCTTATCTAGTAAAAGATTTTAGTCTGTGTTACAAAGGTTAATCTGCCAATGTTTGTCCTACAAGGAAGTAAGTATGTGAATCTTATTAAATTAAGTGGGTGTCAGACAGCATACATTATTCCATTTAGTCAACTGACAGCTTAATTATTCTTATATCCTGATGCATATTCTTCGTATTACGTTGTAAATCTGGCCGTGCCCTTTATATTTTTGCTCCATGTAATTGTTACAGATGGGTTTATTATGCACACATCATATTAGTTATCTCAGAATCAAACTGTTTTTGTTTTATACTAGCAGTTCAATGCAGCCATGCTAGTATAAAATTTATATTAACCTTATTCTAGTTGAACAATTATTTTGGGAAGTGGTTTAGAAGCCAATAGAAAACATTTAATTGAAACTCTCTGTCTATCTATCTCTCTATCTAGTAAACTTTTTATTTTTTATAGACACTACTCACATTTTACTCTCAGCCCACTTTAATAGTTTCTTCAGAGCCAACATGATATATTTTTACCTAAGATAATCACTAATAAGAGTGCAATGGCCAATATATAAATTTTTTATTTACTTCAGGTGTGAATGTTTTAGGTATGCTGAAAATATATTATGCATTATCAAAGAAACAACAGTAACATGTGAAACAGAGATGAACTTTTTATTAACTTGCAGAATTTGATGTTCTTTTTTGCTATATAAGCAGCCAGTACTTTATGTGGGGGAAAAAGAGCAAGATATGGCTCATCTCTATAGAAAAAATACTCCAGGTCATGTACAAAATCTGTTTAACATGCGCATTCTGAGTAACTTATGCACATCAAGAGATCATGCTATTATATAACATGGCATTGGGTATATTAACAAAAAATGAATGCATATTCTTTATGTTATAATCAGACATATATTACTTTAATTAAAACTAAAATAAAGGGTACAATGAGGCCAGTAACCCTGGGCTTAAGTTGGCTTCTTTAAAAGTACAAATGCTAGGTTTTTCTTAACAAAAAGAAGCATTTCTGCCTTTTCACCAGCAAGTCTGTTTCTCTTTTCATTTACTTTATTTGACACAGCTGAAAAAAGGCATTCACTGTCTACACTGGCACAAGGTGCTGACAGGTACTTGATCGCTGCCTTGGCCAAGGTTGGAATACGTGCCGCATTGCTTTTCCAGTACTGGAGGGTGCAGTTTTTTCTGGAGATATGGGGCTCGCTGAGATAGTTATTCAGCTGAAAAAAAAAAAGTTTACAAACGTTTACCTATAATAATTAAAAAAATAATAAATTGTTAAGTTGACCAGATTTGTGGTAAAGAAGCAGAGGACAACCACCTGTACCAACCACCACCATTAATAAAAACTTGTGATGTTGAAAGCTTGACGTATAATGATTTGGGTCATATAAAGCGCATTTTGTATGAAGTGTGATGTGGATGCACTTTTAAGAGATACAGCACAAGCTGATCCAAAATGAAACACTTTGTAACACAGGTGTGCCTTGAAATGTTGAGAGACTGCTGTATATTGTAGAGTGATTTTGTCTTAAAAGTAATGTTTACATTAAAACTGGAATAAATCTTGTCTTAAAATCTTTTACAGTTTAGACACAGGAGACACATCTTTCACAATGTACAAAACTTGAAGCTGCATTCTGCCATGCAGGTGAACATGTTCCTCCTTTTTGCTAAGTGCCCACTAAATTAAATTCATTCACTAATTTTCCACAGCGACTCAACTGTCTACAATGGGAAAACCCACAAATTGCACCGCTGCAATGACAGTTTTGTAGGCAATCTGGCAAACATAAATTGTAAAAACTTGACGAAAAAAGCGAGATGATGCCGTTAACGTGTTCCTTTTCTTCTCAGTTAATGTTTGCAGAGCAGTTTGCCTTACACTCTTAAGTTATACACAGTCACAGCAAGCTGCTTTGCAGTGCTGACTGTGAGTTTCTGGTAAATGAAGGATGATACTGATTGGATATTTGGAAGCTGCAGTCAGTGTATGGTTTGTGTTTAAAAAAAATTTAATCTGTAACAGTGTTTTTTTTTTCCCATTTGGGACGTCTGGTCAACCTAATTAGTATGATTATTGTTAATTTTATTATTCTGTTATTTTACCTCGGCGGCAGTCAAATGTGGTTTTGCAGCCACATAACAAATTTTCTTCAAGATTTTCTGCATACATCTTCAGCAATGAAGCAGCAACATCTCTCTGAGTGCAAATCTTTTTCTCTTGTGGTTTGCTGTTGCTTTCACCATCTCCTTCACCAGCTGACATTTCAACCAGTTGCTTCTGAAGTGTTTCTTACAATTGTTTTTGGAATCTTGGTCAAAAAAATCAATCTTTGTACCGTGGATCAAGGACAGTTGACAGATAGTATAGTGGCTCGGAGAATGCACTACTGAAGCGTTTTGTGACAGCCTCCAAAAGTGTGGTTTTCGCCGTCTGAACTCCAAAATCTGTCTTGTCACACTTTTTAAGCAGACGTGTAAGTGCTTCAATAGACGGAATCATGTCCACAATTGTAGATAAATGCGCGCTTATGTCTTTAGTAAGTTGCTCAAATGGTTCGAGGAGAGTAATCATGTTTTCCACAAGTCCGCACTGATGCACCGTGAGAGAGGCAGGAAGCTCTTATTCAGCACCATATGCAGCAAGAGTGCGCTTCTGATCAACCAGATTTTTTAGCATATAATAAGTGCTGTTCCAACGAGTAGGGACATCCTCCTGAAGCATTCTTGTTGGGGTACCAAGGTCTGTTTGTATTTCTCTCAGCTGAGAAATAGCAAACTGTGAGTGCTTAAAATGAGTAAGTATTCACCTCCCAATGGCAACACAGTCAGAGATGCTTCTCTAGCTCAATAAGCCTTCATTTACAGCAAGCTGCAAAGTGTGAGCCATGCAGCTTAAACTGTTAATGCCGCTTTCTTTCATAGGTTTTGCCATATTATGAGCGTTGTCACGAAGCATAACGTGCACATTACTTTTTGAAATGTTCCATTTCGCTAACATGGAATCGAAAGCTTGTGCGATAAAAGTTGCAGAATGAGAACTGGAGAACTCTTTAGCATGCAACACCACTCTTTTTGACTCAAAATTGTCATTGATGCAGTGTGCCATTATACTCAACATGCTTATGGGGCTGTCCTCTTAGCTCCACATATCTGTAGTGAAGCTAATGCTGGTTGCATTGTTTCTTAAAAGCCTGTGGATATGAGTAGCAATCACATCATATAATGCAGGTAGTGAGACATCTGCAAATTATCGCCGGCTTAGAAGAATGTAGTGAGGTGCTAAATGATGTAGTAACTAACGAAATCCCTCATTCTCAGCTAGAGAAAAAGGCTGGTCATCGAGTGCGATCATTTCCATTATTTTAGTAGTTATGCCTTCAGCTCTGGCGCAGTCTTGAGGATTCATCTTTACTTTTTGAAGGTTTTGCTGTATGAGGCTACTGCTAGTGAGCCCGGTGGCGTCTGATTTAATTTTCATTTTGGTAGCATTAGCTGTTTGAAATTCCGTGCATAATTGTTATGGTGGTTCTTCAGATGGGTAATTAAATTTGTGGTATTGAAAGATTTAATTCTGCAGCCTCCTCGCGTTATCTCATTTTTACAAGTAGAGCAGATAGCAACTCTGTTATCTTCCTTTTTCACATTAAAATATGATCTAACATACTGCTTAACTATCGATATCTGCCTAATGAATAAACAATGCGCTGTGAAGGACAGCCAGGTCCCATGCCCGGCAGGGATGCTCCTGCTTGTTCCGGGGGAGCCACCATGGGCAGTCCAGTAAAAACCCATCCCCTTGGGACACTTGGTGGCAGCCTCCATGGCTGACGGTGATTCTCCAACCACCCGCAGGGTGGTCCTCCACAGCCTGGTTGGGGGCTCGGATGGCCACTAGGGGGAGCTGCATGGACTCGGCAGCCTGGCTGGACGAATCTTCAGCCCCACCCGGAGGTACAATTAGGACCAGGTGGTCAAGCACCTGGAATACTTCCGGGTGGGTAATAAGAAGGGCCAGCCACCACCACTCAAAGAGCAAGAGTTGTGAGGAAGGAGACGAAGCTTGAGGAGGAGTGGTGGTAGAGGAAGAAAAGTGCATTGTGGTTTCAGTGTGTGCTTTGGGACTTTGTTTGGGCTGTGTGGCATGGGGAAGACGTGTCCCACAGCTGAAGAAAAATAAAAGTCTTGGTACTTTTTATACGTGCCTCCGTGTCTATCTGTGTCGGGTCAGGCGCCTATATAGCGCCTTTGTTACTGCTCGTAGTGCTCCTGTCAGCAAAACTAGAAAAACCTGTGGCGCTTTTTTTTAGCGCAAAGGGGCTGCACTTGCATCCATGTTTTTCTGCAGCTTAATGTCTGCTTCGCTGAACAATGAAAACAACATTTAATTATTTAGTGAACCGACAGTGTTGACAAGCCTGAGTTATATCGGTTGGCTGTATCCGTTAAAATGTACACAGCTGACCAATTTCGATGTCGTCGTTTTTAATGAACATCGGCAGATAACAATACAGTTCCTGATATATCGTGCATCTCTAATTTTGAGTAAAGGATTCCCAAAAATTTTATTTTTTGTTATTGTGCCAATGGTTAAAATGAATAGATAAATGTGTTTTTCAGCTCAGAAACATGGGAACATAAACTGCACTGAACAATAAAAATCCAACAGGTTCACCTAAAGAGGAGAAACCACACTGTTTGCTGGAGAATTCCTCTGCAGTGCTGATAAACAGGAACCACCAGGGGAATTGAAAATTATAACTATAAAGCAGAGGTCACAGGAGATCTGAATAGTTGCATGGAATCATTTTCAAGTCAGCAGGGGCCTCATGCATAATGCCATGTGTAGAATTCACACTAAAACATGGCATACGGACAAAAGCAGAAATGTGCGTATGCACAAAGAATTCAGATGCATAAATCTATGCGTACTCCAATTTCCACATTCTTCCACTACATGACTCCCAGTTGGCATGAAAGTAACACATGTGCACTGTCACAGACGGCTGGGGTTCTTACCCGGCTGGGACGCCTAGAAGGTCCGGAAGGTGGCAATAAAAGCTTCCGGGTCAGGAGGACACAACCGCCCTGGAGCAGGAGAGGACCACGGGAGAGGAGGAGAGACTTTCCAACTCGTTGGGACCCGTGGCCACCGCCAGGGGGCATCTTAAGCCTCCTAGAACCTGAGAGAACATTACTTCCGCCACACTTGTCAAGATGGCGGAGGAACCTGCCAGGGACGCCCGGAGTGCTTCCGGAGCAAAGGGCAGCACTTCCGCCACACCAGGAAGTGCTGCCGGAAGATCGTCATCAGCCACCTGGAGCACATCCGGGCAGGAATAAAAGGCGCCGACTCCCAGCAATCTGGGAGCTAGAGTCGGAAGAGGGAGCAGGACGAATGCTCTCAGGAGGAGATTGGTGGCCAAGGACTGAGAGAAAGAAAGATTATTGGGTGATTATTGCTTTATGCATTGTGTGGTGTTTTGGGACTGTGTTTATTTAATGAATAATAAACGTGTGACTTTTATAAAGATGTGGTCTCCGACTGGTGGTGTCCAGGCAAGTCTCACAGCACGTGCCTGCCGCCACTTTCCAACTCCTCCCAGAATTATGCCTCTTTAAATATGCAAATCAATATAAATAGCCCTTAAGCTCAGCGTTCTGTGAGAAGACAAATGCTTCTTTCTATGTGTTCTGTTATGTGCTCTATGTGTGTGAATCACTATGTGCTTCTTAAATGGGCATTCTCTTCCGTCGACAGCACACAAAATACGTTACATTCCATGATATTACAGCTCCCTGAACAATTTAAATATTAAGATGTATACTTGATATAATTTTCATGATGATAGAAATTAAAGCATGTATTAAACATGGGGACACGGTGGCGCAGTATTAGCAATGACCCGGCGCCCTGTCTGAAAATTGTTCCTGCCTCCTGTAAGATGCTTGCTGCACCATGTGCGACCTTCGATGAAATAATTTACAGCAGCAGTACTGTCTCTCTCAAATGTACTAACCTCCAATTCCTGTCCTTACATGTTTTTCTCCAAGTAACCAATCGCCACATGATCAGCTCTGTAATAGATGCCAAGCCATCTGTAAGCTTAGAACACCAATTCTTCAAAACTTTTATGAAACATTGACATATCTTCGTAATACATGTTTAATTATTCCATCCATCTATCCATCTAGGGTCACGCCAATCCCAGAAAGTATACAGTACAAGGTCAGAACAATCCGTGAACGGGGCGTCAGGTCGTCGCTAGTGTTGCATCACCATGTCCTCACATGTTTAATTATTAACAATTTACATTATTTTAATAAAGTTTAAAACATCTGTATAATGTAATAAACATGCTTTACTACATTTCATCTTAAAAATGATATCAAGAGCTCCAAGAAGATAGCGCTTGGAAATCTAAATCAACATAGAAGCCAGTCGTCATCAAATGTAAATACAGTAATCCCCCCTCGATCGCGGGGGTTGCGTTCCAGAACCCCCCGCGATAGAAAATCCGCGAAGTAGAAACCATATGTTTTTATGGTTATTTTTATATATTTTAAGCCCTTATAAACTCTCCCACACTGTTAACATTATTAGAGCCCTCTAGACATGAAACAACACCTCTTTAGTCAAAAGTTTAAACTGTGCTCCATGACAAGACAGAGATGACAGTTCTTTCTCACAATTAAAAGAATGCAAACATATCTTCTCTTCAAAGGAGCACCGTCAGGAGCAGAGAATGAAAGAGAGAGATAGCGAGATAAAAGCAAACAATGAAAAAATCAATACGTGCTTTTAAGTATGCCAAAGCACCGCGATAAAGCGGCATTTTTTAAAGGAGCGTCCGTATCCTCTAGGCAAACAGCCTCTCTGTTCACACCCCCTGCGTCAGGAGCAGAGAATGTCAGAGAGGGTGAGAGAGGGAGAAACGCAAACAATCAAGCACTGCGCGAGAAGCATATCTTATATCATTGAGGAGTTTTAGTTAATATGTAATACATGCTCTGTTTGGGTAGCTTCTAAGCCATCCGCCAATAGCATCCCTTGTATGAAATCAACTGGGCAAACAACCTGAGGAAGCATGTACCATAAATTAAAAGACCCATTGTCCGCAGAAATCCGCGAACCAGCGAAAAATCTGTGATATATATTTAAATATGCTTACATTTAAAATCCGTGACAGAGTGAAGCCACGAAAGTCGAAGCGGGATATAGCGAGGGATTACTGTACACACTTTATAAAGTGAGTCAGGTTGTGCAATATTATAACTGTGGTGCAAGTTTACAGTGAGGTGATTGTAGTTATAAGTACAAACCAGGAATAATTGTTGGACTGATTGAGTGCGTTTAGAGCAATTGGGATGACACTGTTTCTGAACCGTGAGGTTCCTACAGGAAAGTGTTTAGCGTATTGAAACAGTTCAAGTACACTGTGCGCATGGCTGAGACAGCGTGTGCAAGATGCTGTGTACTGATAATCCGGTCAGCTGCTGTACAGCTGTGATTCCACATTCAGATACAGTGGACTAAATACTCAGTGGTGTATTGAGAATAACAAAACTAAAGCAGTGATGGTATTTAGAATAGTTTAGCCATTTGGTGCACCATTATATGGTTACGGGTTGATTACAATGAGATGCCTTAAACTAAAAAACGATATGTGTTTAATTTCAGTGCATTTGATAAAGCAGCGTCAGGGATGTGAATCTAAAAACTAAAGAGAAACCACACAGGAACAGTAGCACTGCTTTGACCAGTTTGCAAAACCACGTACGCAAGAAATTGAGCAAGCATGAAAATGTGCCTGGCTTTATGCCAAGTTTAGTTTTTATACATCACGAAATGAGAGTGGAAATGGGAGTACGCAACCGTTTATTCATGAGGCCCCAGGTGATCACACATCCACCCCATATAAGGCAGCAAGGACTTCTTTATTAATACAGTGTTAGCAGGTGCCTGGCTGACATGAGGGCAAGCGCAACACCTAGACAGTACATCTGAGTCCTACAGACAGCCTCCAGGAGAGAGACATAGAAAAAGAGAAGGGGACAGAGACTCACTGACATAGCAACAGAGCACCCAAGTACGCCAATATGGAAATACACAGTCTGTTAGGGGGTGGTAAGCCGTGTATGTGTGTTGCATGCTCCAGCAAGAATGAGGTCAGAGACACCAGATAGAAGAAACAAGCCTGGACGGATGCATGTAAAGTCTCCTCAAGACTCTGTACAGCAGGTGAGGATGCAGGTGACCCTGAAGTGAAATTAGGGAGGGTAACATACATTGGTCAGTAGAAGGCACGTGGTCTCAAAACAGAATATAAGGGAGACACAATTGTCCTCAGGGTGCAGGTAGCTGTAATGCCTTCTTGGAGGCCTACCTTTTCCCAGGTGCAAAGGAAAAAAACATAAAAAATGAATCCAAATATTGACTAGAAGTGATTGTGAGATGGGTTTTGCACTGTTTCCTTGCAAGAAGCGTATTAAATGCAGAGCTGGGATGAGAGTTGGACAAACTGGCTGGGCCTGAAGAGATGCAAAGGGAAAAATGAGAAGTCAACGGACTTCAATTGTAGTACTTTGTGTGAGTTCTACAAGTAATCAAGCCAAATATCCTGGTAAATGGGGGTTTAAGACCTCTTTTAGGAGCACTCAGGAGAGTTGGAATACTAGTTTCTACTCTTTTTCTTTGTGACATGGGGCCTCATATATAAAGGGTGCGTATGCACAAAAATGTTGCATATGCCTGTTTCCACGCTCACATAGCGATGCATAAGAAGTAAACATGGCGTAAAGCCATGCACATTCTCGCACCAGTTCAATCCATTGCGGTTTTGCAAACTGGTGGCACCCAACGTCGAAGCAGTGCTACTGTTCCTGTGTGGTTTCCGTTTATTTTTTAGATTCACATCCCTGACGTGGCCTTATCAAATATACTGAAATTAACCGTATATCATTTATTAGTTTAAGGCATTTGATTGCAATCAACCTGCAACAATATAATGGTCAACAGAATGGCCAAACTGTTCCAAATACCATAGCTGCTTTAGCGTTGTTACTCTCAGTGCACCACTCAGAGTATTTTAACCCACTGCATCTGAATGTGGAATCACATCTCTACAGAAGCTGATTGGAAAGAGAATTATCGGGATACAGCATCTAGCACACACTGCCTTAGCCATGCACAGTCTATTTTAACTTCTCCCAAATGGCAAACTCTTCAGAGCCTTTCCTGAAACAGTTTCATCCCAAGAGCTTTAAACACACTCAATCATTCCATCAACTGCTCCTGGTAGAACTGTTTGTACTTATAACTACAATTACCTCACTGTAAACTTGCACTACAGTTATGCTTTCATATCATGTATTTTTCATTGTTTCTTATCGCATTACTATTATTATTACTACTGTTATTGTATCATTTTATAGGAAAATAAGTTTATGGAGGATTTGTATATTGAATTTCATTGTACCATACAATAACAATAAAGGAATTCAATTCAATAGAAGAAAGCGTTTATATACATATGATGACAACTGGCTTCTAAGTTGATTTAGATTTCCAAGCGCTATCTTCTTGGAACTCTTGATATCATTTTTAAGATAAAATACAGTAAGGTATCTATATTACATTATACATATTTTTAACTTCATGTAAATACTGTATACTGTTAATAATTTAACGTGTGGGCATGGTGGACAGCAGTAGCGATGAGCTGGAGACCCGTTCAGGTATTGTTCCTGCCTCGCTCTGTGTGCTTGCTTGGACTGGTGCAACCTTAGATCGATAGATAGATGGATGGAAAAATTAAACTTGTATTATGAACATATTTCAATGTTCCTTAAAATTTTTGAAGAATCAGCATTCTAAGCTGAGATCATTTTACATTTATTAAAGAACTTATTGTGTGAAATTGGTTACTTGGAGAAAGAAAAGAAAGGATAGGAATTGGGGGTTAGTACTTTGAAAGAGAGTGTACTGCTGCAATAAATTATTTTATCGAAGGTCGCGCACGGCGTAGCAAGCATCTTGTGGGAGGCAGGAACAATCTGTAAATGGGACATCAGCTCATCGCTACCACTGCCCCACTGTGCCCCCATGTTTGATACATGCTTTAATTCAATCCATCATGAAAATGATATCAAGCATACATCTTAGTATTTAAATTGTTGTAATGTATTCTGTGTCCTGTTGGCATAAGAGAAAGAATATTTAAGAAGCATGTAGTGATTCACATACATAGAATACAAAGGATATAATGTGCTGCTTTAGTTACAATGGGATTTGAAAAACTAGTAAATTAAACAATTTTAAGAGGAGGTTTATGACATTCTGCTTTAATGACAAAATAATGTGATTAAAGTGGAAAATTTGTGTTTAAAGTTGACATTTTGAGCATTTTTCACACTGTGTCCCTTTTTTTTTCTTTTCTCTTTACCCTAATAAGCTTACATATGACACTCAGGCAGTGGGCTATGACTCACCTTTTCACGGCGTCTTTGATATCTGACCACTTCTTTTTTATTTCGGGCACTGTGCAACTTTCTTAACTTGAACTTTCAAGTTTCTCCAACACTCTGTGTCACTCGATGGACTTCCTTTTCTTGCTTATACCACTGCTTAAACCAACAAATAGTACATTTTCTTTGCCTCCTCTTTGTATTTGCTGAAATTTTTCTATTTTCTCCGTGCTTTTGCCATTGTGTTTTCACAGAACGCTGAACTTAAGGGCTATTTATATTGATTTGCATATTCAAAGAGGTATAATTCTGTGAGGAGACGGGGTGGGGTGGCAGGCGTGTGCACGTGAGTTATATTTCATGCTGACTGGGATTTATGTAGAATGCAGAAGTTGGCATAAGCACAGATTTATGCCTCTGGATTTTTTTGTGCGTATGCAGGTTTCTGTTTTTGTCTGTACACCATGTTTTAGTGTGAATTATACGCATGGCATTATACATGAGGCTCCTGGTGACCCCAAGAACTTATTGGTCCATTCCTGACTTAGAAAATGATTCAACACTTTCTCTCCAAAGTAAACTCTGGCTAGGTGCGTTAGTGCACAAGATATATGATAGTGAGGAAGAAAGATCAGTGGAAGAGATAGAGATGTGAGGTGAGGAGGAGACTTTATTATGGTGAGAAGTGACGCCTACTGTCCAGCCTGATAAAGAAAATGAAAAACCTGCAAAGCTAATGTAGGCCCAGTGAGGCATCAGGATGTAATTTTGCCTCTCTTGCTTTGATAACTTTTTGTTATTTCTGCTTTTATCCTTCGGTTTTGGTTGTGTAAAATAAAACAATCCCTTTCAAAGGTCCAAGAGTGCAGTGGGAACAGGATCTCTCACTTAACATCTCAGAAAAGGAGTGGAAGGTAGCACTGCACAGAATTCACTGGAGCTCCATATGCTCAAAGCATACAATTATTCAACTTAAAATTATATATTGAGCACATTTGTCTTGCGTAAAATTGTCCAAAATGTTTCCAGGGTAAGATCCAATCTACAAATGTTGCAATCAACTTCCAGCCTCACTGGGCCACATGGTTTGGGCCTGCACCAAATTAACATCATTCTGGACCAAAGTCTTTAAATGCCTTTCAGACAGCTTTGGTATCACAATCCCTAATAATCCATTAACAGCTGTGTTTGGTGTACTTTTGGCCTTTAAGTGGAGAAGGACAAACAAACTGTAATTGCCTTTAATACACTATTGGCACGTAGACTTATCTTGCTCAACTGGAAGAATCCTAACTCTCCTATTTTAAGTCAGTGGGTAACTGATGTTATATACTATTTAAAATTTTAAAAAATCTAATTCTCACTTAGAGGATTTGTACTAAACTTTTTCAAAACCTAGGATCTAATCAATAACATTTTAGCATAAGCATTTAAATTGAGGAAGCAGATTCTCTCCCCTCTTTTTCTTTTTTTTTTTACTCTATCTTTATTTATTAATTTATCTAGTTACTTATATTTACTAGCTGAAAGTTTTACTGTGCTGGCCTAGCTCTCTTTCTCATGGGTGGGGGTTGATTTGTTTCAAATATATTTTTGTAAAATGTGGCTTATTTGTATGGAATTTTATTTGATTTTAATAAAATCAATAAAAAACATTTTTTTTAATGTATATGTTAAAATGTATACACCATTTAATGCTCTATGTACACATATATATAATATATATATGTATATATATGTATATATAAGCACAGAAAGTTCAGATTTGCTCAAATAAATGTAAAGCTTTGCTGCCATTTCCATGCCAGCTACAGGGGGTGGCCAGAGCTATGTATTAGGAACTCAATAAAGACCCAACTGAAGGGGAGGTAAAGTACATGTTTTGCAGTTAACTTTACTACTTGTGTCTAAGAAATATTAGGCCCATAGATGAACATGGACATTTACAAGGATTGTTGAGGGCAAATATGGAAGGGACTAATTTTCAAACTATGCATCTGTGAAGTTTAAACACGATAAGTCACACAGAAAAATCACAGCAGGAATATCTCAAGTTCACAGCATGGAAAATGGCTTTAGCGCAGAGTGTGAACTCCAGCTCAATACTGTACAGACAGCACATAAATAGTAGTGCTGTTGCCAAATGTTAATTGGCTCTTTGAATCTGGAAACAGGGAAAAAGAAGAAAGTAGATCCTGGGGAGAGAGTACACAATAATGAATAAATGAGTTATGCTTAAAGAACCATGGCAACTAACAAAAGATTCATGCTATATCCTAAAACAAATCAACTTGCAATTCAGTTTCAGGACATGATCCAAACTGGCAAACTATTAAATAGTTATTCTCAATGGAATGATATTGAAGAAAAGATAAAATAAAAATAATTACACTAGCTGTTTTTTAATATATTTTGTTTGTGAATGGAACATACATCTAGTGAAAAAATTTTTAATGGAAGAATAATTTCTCCAAAAGGGTACAGGGATTTAAAGATAAGTTCTCCATTAAAGAAATGCATAGCTAGATCAGAATTAAGTCATATAAAGAAAAGGTATCGATTAAACATATGTAGCTAGATCAGAATTAATTATGCATATCACAAGTATGTCATGCATATTAATGTTATAAAATGTACTTTTTTACTTGCTGACATAACATATAAAAAGAATATTACTTATTCATTAAGATCTGTAACAACCATTAAGTAATTATGTGCATCATGTGGTCTGTGCAGATTTAACTGTTTTTGAAAATTTTCAAATTGTTCTTTTTGTGTAAAATATTTTGAGGCTGTAGTCCTTGAATATTGCATAAAATCAAATCAATTTAGATTTGTAGAAAATGTTTAAAAATTCCAACCATATTCACATATTTCTGTAAAACATTGTGAATATTTGTAAATGGCAAGAGCATGTAGAATTATTACAAAATAGTCTGTGTATCTGCACTTTAGTGTCAGTTTTATGGTGATACCACCTGGATCTGCTTCCTTCTACCAGAAGTGAGAATAACCCAAAGGAATGATGTGGCACAAGAAGCTTTTCAAAGTCGCACTGCTGTGACTTTTGAAGTGTCCCTTTAGTAACACTTAGGAAGAGTATTCCCCTTTCCCCAAGTCAGACTGATGCTGGTTGTGTACTTTGTGTTCCAAGTTGTGTGAAAACATTGTGATGCCATTTCAAATGAGCTTATTTTAATTTTTATGTACTATAACTGAAATGACCAGAGAGCTGACAATTTTTACAGATTTGACTATTATTTTCTTTGTCACATTTAGTGAATGAATGTGAGTGATTGTAAGTGTGTCATTTTTTCTGGTATTATTTTCTAATTGTCTGCAGAGGAGAGACAGCAATTCATATTTAGACAATTATGTTCAATAATGTTGATAACAGCTGCAGGAGAGGATTTGTCAGGGTTTAAAGGATGTATAAATGTGTTCAAGTGCAAGCCAGAGGAGAGAGACATCAATTCACATACCAGCATTCAATGGCATTGCAAGTGGCAGAAATATGGGGTCTTTCATGTAAAAAAAAAAACAAAGAAAAGTATAATCTATTATGGTTTCTGAATAGAATTGTTAAAGTTACAACAACATGAGATTTTTGCACCGCACCAATTTAGGAAAAATCAACGAAGAACAGAAGAATGAAATTCATACTAATAAAATAATTAAAAATTTAAAGTTTTAAATGGTTACTGTACAGAAAACATAGAATCAGAAGCTTGAATGAAGTTTGAAATCAGGCAATTCTTTTTTAAGTAGTAACATTTATTCAAATCGCTTACTTTCTTAGGGCAGTTTCTAGAGATTAAGCAATATCCATCGTAATGCTGGGAGGTATACTGTTTCATACCGAAAACCATTTTTTATTTTTGTTATGATATGGATTTTATGGTTTAAATAGCCTAAACAATGTTCGGAACGTGGCGCAACGGGAAACTGTTTAAGGGGGGACCTTTTTCACTGCTACACTGCTAAACACACATGCAACAGAGTACATGTGTTACTGGAAGGTATTACGCAGTGAAAATGGACAGAGACCATTCCAAAACTGAAGCTGTAGCAGTCGATAAAGATGAACATGATGACACAGAAGAACTTTTGCTAAAAAAAGGAGCCCTGTCTGTTGTCTGGAGATATTTTGGTTTTAAAAGGTCAGATGTGGACCAAACAACTATAGGCAGTCCCTGGGTTATGTACGAGATAGGGACTGTAGGTTTGTTCTTAAGTTGAATTTGTATGTAAGTCGGAACAGGTACATTACAGTATTTTAATAAATGCTATTGTTGACCGACTGTAACCAAGTGCTCTGCCAATGAATGATGGAGTTTCACCTCTCTCTGACCATCTTATTATTTCCACTTTTTTTTCCGTGGTGATGGTTTTTCTCTTCTTTTCTGTATCACCAGCACTTGCATCAGATTTGTGTTTCAGAGACATTCTTGAAAGGTGAAGACAAAAGGTTAAGATGAGCTCTTCTGCACAGCACTGTACACACTATCACAGCAGAAAGGCACCCGTCGTTAGCAAATCTGATGTATTGAACAAGAAACAACTTCCTGCTGTGTAAAAAAGGAAAAGCAGGCTTGCTATTGAGAATGAATGGGGGCTGCGAGGGGAGGTTCATCACCCACCCACCACACAGTCACCTCCACTACAGTATGCTGCCTGCAGCGTCTACCCACCGAGAACGAACACAGTGCGGTCAAAGGCAGGTAGTGAATCGCCCACCACCGCCCCCAACAGGCAGCCACCCAAGGCACACTACAATGGTTCCCCCCCGTTCACCGTCAATGGCCTCCATTCAGCCACAACCAGGTCACCACTTGCAGCATCAAGCCGCCCACCAAGAACGAACGGGGCAGCTGTGTGTGGTGGGTGGGCAGTAAACGCCCCCCTCCACTCCATCCAGCCTGCGTCCAGTCAGGAGCAGTAGCTGCAGCGGCGTGGTGGGTGGGCAGTGAACCGCCCCATCAAGCCTCTGTCCTGCACATGAGCGATAGCTGTGGCCCCGGTGACTATGGACCACAGGTCACTGCTTGCCACCAGGAGCCGCCTAAAGGGACACTACACTGCGCAAGCAGCAAAATCGCCCCCCTCCAGCCTCCGTCCAGCCACCATTTGCAGTGTCCCCAGGCCAAAGATGACCAAGCGGCAGTTACTGAGGTGCCTGCGTCGCGTCCCCCATATAGATGAAGGTGCAGCTGCAGGACCGTTCATAAAAGTTGTAGGCCGGATGTCCGTAACTTGAGGACTACCTATATTTACTACAAATGCTGTCGAGCTAAAACTGCCACCAGAGGCAGCGTCACAAACAATTTGCTGCACCACCTTAGCCACAAACATGCTTTGGAGTACCACAAATGTATGGAACTAAAATTGGCACCCTCCATGTCCTCTGAAAAAGCTAGAGGACACTTGAGTCAGATGTCACTTGTAGACCCGTTTGCTAGAAGTACTACACTGTAGATATGACAAAAAAAGCAAGCGGTGGATTGAGATAACCAACGCCATTACAATCCATATAACTAACGTGTCAGTGGACAGAGATTGTTAACATTAACAGAAAGTGTAGTTCGTTTACAAAAAATATTTACTATTTATTCCTTTTCTAAGACATGTTCAGTGCAATACAACTTTTGACAAGCACCTCTGGATATTTTACTAAGTTTCAATTTTGGATTGTTTGGATGGTTGAAAATATGTTGTCAAAATTATAGTTTAAGTTGTTTGCAAAATTTGTTCAATAAAAAGGTTCTATATTTTGACTGCAACTGTCATGCAATGTGATGGCTTCTCTTTATTAGTGCCACCGCCTTGAAAACTATCGCTTTATGGGGCCATGCAAGCCTGTATTAATGCTTGTGTGCACACGTTAAAATATTTTTTTGTACAATGTACAATTCTCTTGGCAATGGAATAGGTTATTCTTAGCCAGTCTACTGCAGTAATTGCAGTGGAAAATGTGGTTAACATCCACTCATGCATGGGAAAAAATACTGTCGAATACCGTGAAACCGGCATAATTTTGAAAAATACTGTGATATAGAATTTTGGTCATACCACCCAGCACTAATCCATCACTCTCTTTCTTTTTATCCATTTTTGTAATTGTTTTTGCAAAGCACTTTGAGCTACATTATTTATTTGTATCAAAATGTGCTATATAAATAAAAGTTATTGCTGTTGTTGTTGTGCCGTTAAAGGTTTTGTGGAGCTGTAACCAATCTGTCTATTATAAAATAATTTGAACAACCATAACTAAAGCTCCCACATTGTTTTTACTTTATAATTTTCTTCAGTTACAAGCAAATCAAAAGACATTGTGGTTAGTGTTGTGTATCCAGAGTCTTGAGTTTGAATCCTATGCTTGTCGTTGTTTGTATGGTGTTTGCATGTTTTTTGTGTGTGTGAGATTTTTCCTGTAGGTACTCTGGTCTCCTGCCCCAACACACAAGCACAAAGACACGTATAGTACGTGGATTAGCAACTCTAAAACCTCCCTGGTGTAAGTGATTGTGGATGTGCCTAGTGATAAATTGGCTTCTTGTTAAGGAAGTTGTATGCACTTGGCTGCTTGAATAGGTAGATTAAGTGGGTTTGGCAATGAACTGTATGTATTTATGAATGGGAATCTTTGCCCCATTCATCGTACACACGGTCTCAATTGTAGTATCAGTTTCTGCCCAGTCTAACCCTCATTTTCTTTATAGGATTATATCTACAACTTACATTTTACTTAGTTGCCTATGAGCCATATGGGTTTACCTGTCCTGCACCAGTAATTGAAAATTCAGAACTTACTGTATATTTTTGGAATAATGACAAGCAGAAATCTTCACAGAGGACACTTTTGAAATTCTTCAATTTATTATTCTTTTTTTCTGGTCCTCCTAATCTCCCAAGGGCTCAGCTGTGCATATATGACCCTCTATGAATTTCTTAATGTTGCATCTTTTCTACTTGCTCGTTGCTCTCAGTATCCATCAATATAAAACCAACCTAATCTATTTCATCCACTGTGAGCCCCCATACAATATATCACATGACAGTATTTACATCAAAATGCAATCTAAAGTACGGATGATTTTCAGTCAATTATGAAAGCAGGCTATCTGTAGATGATATAATAAATGAAATAAGAAATATTTGTGCTCGTCTTTTTCTTATGCATAGCAGGAAATGTTTCAGGGAAAAATGAAAACACTGATATGAGAAAAAGCTGAGGGCCTCCTTGGAATTAAAGCACCTACAGTAATTCTTTGTTTTTTTATTTCACCAGTGAAGCCACTTCACTCTGCACTTTGTTCTCCATTTAGAATATGAAAGAGGAAAGATACTTGAATATTTTGGGCCATGAAGTGCATAAAAGCTCTGCATACATTTTTAAATATATTATGACTATAACCGATCATTCCGTGATTCAAACAATGAATTATTTGGTAGAAGCATTACTGCATTGTAGGCTAGATCAGCTCTGAAGATGTAATCATTTTCTGAAGGACAAAAATCTGGAATTGCAGTTTCTCAGCAAGGGGACACCCATTGCAGGTTAAATGTTAAAGTTTTAACTGAATTCTCTATTTAGATTTTTTCATTTTCTGCCTTATAATTTAATCTTAATTTATTTATCTGTAGTTAAAGAGAAATGCATGCATTAATTGGCAAGGAATTAATTAAAAGCACTATACACTGTAAGAATTTGTGCTTTTAAAGTGAGACATTTTAATAAGTTAGCCTGACCTTTCAACATGCAAAAATAAGCTGAGTTTGACCTTAATGTTTAGACAGCTTATAAGTACAACCTGGTCCAAAAATGCATCTTTGTTATCTGAATGAATGAATGTGTAACGCTCCATGGTCTGCTCACAACCCGCAGCCCTCAAGGATTAAGTGGCTTTCTTGTTATGTGTTTAACACTAGAATCCTTGTAGCCTATGAAAAAAGTCATAATGCTGGGCCACCTTAAATTCCTTTGCACCTCTTCATCAGCATCTTTGTTTTGTTAATGTGTCAATCAGCACAAGCAGCAAGAGTCTGCTACCCCATCTCCCACCAATGCAGCTGAAGTCAGTCATAAAGTTCTCCCAGCTCAAGTCTGTTTATCTGGGTGTGAGGTGCCTTGTATTGTATAGGGTAAATAATATATTGTTATTTGGAATGCACACATTTCATGTGTTTTCCATGTCTACAGCGATCTGGGTAATTGTAGGATGAAGTAAAATGAAATGCAAGAAATGTTGAACATAACTACAACAGATGCTTTTTCATGTTCTACTAATAATTGGCAAAATGCTGACATGAAGTGTTGTGAGACTTGCCCGGACACCACCAGTCAGAGACCACATCTTTATAAAGTTCACACGTTTATTTAACATTAAATAAACACAGTCCCAACACGACACACAATGCTCACAGCAATAATCACCACAATTCCTTCTTTCTCTCAGTCCTTGGCCGCCTGTCTCCTCCAGGGGAGCTTCGTCCTGCTCCCACTCCCGACTCTAGCTCCCCAATTGCTGGAAGGCGGCCCCTATTATTCCTGCCCGGATGTGCTCCAGGTGGCTGATGACGTCCATCCGGCAGCACTTCCTGGTGTGGCGGAAGTGCTGCCCTTTGCACCGGAAGCACTCCAGGCGTCCCTGGCAGGTTCTTCCGCCATCTTGTCGAGTGTGGCGGAAGTAACTATTTCCAGGTCCCACGAGGTTTAAGGCGCCCTCTGGCGGTGGCCACGGGTCCCAATGGGTTATAATCTTTTCTTGTGGTCCTTTCCTATTCCAGGGCGGTTGCCCCCTCATGGCCCGGAAGCTATTCTTGCCCCTTCCGGTCCTTTTAGGCATCCCGGCTGGGTAAGAACCCCATCCGTCTGTGACAGTGTATAATGTGTGAAGACTGAAGTCCAAATATCAAATAAACACTTTCAAAAAAGGTATAACAAATAAAGCATGTTTTCATTCAAGAATATAACCAGAGAAAAAGAAAATTTTCAATTTACATGTTGCTGTCAATGAGTAAAAATCCCAGCTCAGAAGATACAGAAGATTAACACGTCTGATTGGCTGGTGTATAGGTAAGAGCTGCTGTCACGTAAGAAAAAGGTTTAGCGGTTCAAGCTTGGGCTCTCTTTGTTTCGAGTAGTGAGCTGCTATTACTGTTATTACTATAATTTAATAAAAACATACATTTGATTTGAGTCTGTAACACCCATGGTAAATGTTTGCTTCTTGTACAAGTTAGCATTTTTTTTATTCAGTTTTATTCTGTCACTGACTTTCACGTGGTACAACGAATTTGCCTCTCCCTCTCTGAGTTGATGGCATTTGTCTCCATTCTTTTCACAAGAGCAGCGATGCCCACATTTGTTACATGTCTTCATTGCCCTAGTCCATCTTAGTTTATGACTATCAATATCTGGGTCCAAGAAGAGAAAATGGCAGCTGCAGACAACCTGGGCATCACAAATGGTGGCAGTGGTGGGATGGACTAGTAGCAGTGAGGACTGAAGATGAAAAGTTCAACAATTTCGAGCCTGACTGAAAAAGAACCCATGTAACCAAGCTAGAAGGACTTTTGAATAATTGAACTTTTAGTGGACTGATTATTGTTTTATTATGCATGTTTTTAAAGTTCTTGTTATTTCATGTTCTGTGTTTTAATGAAGGATCTTGGAAAAAGAAGGGGAAACATTTTCAAAGCAAAAGTCAGAAAGAAAGGTATTGAAAAGAGAGAGCAAAAAGAAAATTACTCAAGCAAGCCAGTGCAATGGGTAGGAGGCTTAGTGGTCGGGAGTAAGCCTTGCGGCAAGAACGAGCAATACGATTGCTTCTGCTTTGTATATATTACAAACAGCAGCAATATGCTAACTTTACTGGAACAATTTCAACAGCAGGTTTCTTTACACAGCTACAATCCACTAAGCTTCAAATGGTAAAAGAATGTAGTTCTATGAATACATTGGTATTATGGCTAATCAGGGTCTTTTAGAATCTACTACTGGTAGTTTCTTTCAGGAAATTATTAAAATGGATAAAGACTTGTAGACCAATAAACATGACAGTTTTGTTGTATTGCTTAAAGTGTAGATGATTTTCTTCATAGACAAACATTAAAGTCAGGTGTCTTCTGCTTCAATTGGCGTATTTGTGTATAGCAAATAAGCAAGTTACAATGTTGATCTGTGAAAACTATATGCTATTTAATTTTTTCAATACCTTCCACTAGTTTAGAAACAGGCAACTTTTGTCTTTCTTTTGAATTTACAAGTTCACCAGTTATGTACTTAACATTGTTGCAACAATTGGTTCATTTTAGCTTACATACTAAGCTTAATTCTTGTGCAAATTAAAAGGAATGATGAGGAAATTTTGGATTGTTGTCTGTTTTTTTTAAGTCGTTGGTTTAAATCAATTGTTCCTGCTTGATGTATGCAAATTGTTTTAAAAGTAAGCTACTGTAGGTACAGTATATTTTTACACCTTATTTTCACACTAAAATGGTATTCAATTAAAATCATTAATAAAAACATTTTTCTTAAGAAGACATATGTAAGGTCTAAAGGTATTATAGGGTTAGCAGTGTAATTCACAAAGGCATTTTTAATTTAATAGCTGGTAGTTGAGCCTTTACAGAAATTGGAAGTGAGATTTACAATACAGCATCCAAAGAGTTTCTCAGGTGTCATTTTCATTATATCTTATATAGCAGAAGTTAGGTTGTGGCAGGAGTTGGCAGGCTATGGTGATATAGGAAAAGGATATTCACATCATGTACAATCAACTCATTTTGCTTCAGCCATTGTGACACCAAATCAAAACTCCTTTAAGATCCAGTACCTGAACCTTCATACTTCAGTTTCAATGTTTCAGCTTTCCATACTTTGCACAACCTTCACTTTACTAATGGAACCTTTGGCCAAGCAACTATTGAAAGAAATATGATACTTGTGGATAAACAGTGTCACAATATCCATTACAAATGCCGGAAATAGCAAAGCTTTCAACAAGGTAGCCTGATAATCTTTTCAGTCCTTTTCATGTTCTTGTTGTCATCTGTAAACATGCAGTTATTAGTGCTTTGCCAGGTGTAGTTCTGATTAGAAAGAGAGATGGAAGCTGTCAGAGTTGACTACTTCACATTTCCTGTACTTAGTACCTTTAAGTTAACTCTAAGGCCTTACAATATCCCCCTGCATGTTTGATTTTCCATTTAAGAACTGTACATTCCTTTTGTTAGAATTAAAGGGAAACAATTGAGAAAGCTTGCAATTTAGAGTTGTTCTCTAACAGTGTTCATTTAATAAATGCATAGTTTGCTCTATATTCAGATATTTCTCATTTCAACTTACAGTAGAATAACTAATGATTTTGGTTGAGTGAAAAATCATGGAAACTAATCAAACAAATTAAAACAAGAAAAGTTTTAAAAATCAGGTACAAATTTAATGCACATTTGAGTGAGCCTTCCTTTAGGGGGGACATTTGGCATGTTTGTTTCAGAAAAGACTGTAAAATATTGGCAGTGAAAGTAAAGAATAATACATGTTTAGTATTTGTTTAGGTTCAAAAACCTTTACTAATAGTTTGTTATATTTTTAATGAATCATTTGTTTTATGTTTTAGGCTTTGATGTAAGATAGTTACATTCACTAATCTTAGCACTTGCACTTGCTAATCTTAGCAGTTGCAAGTAAAAACTGCACTATACTCAGTACATGTGAAAATAATCATGCAATAAACCTGTAATGACTCTATACAAGATTAAAATACCTAATTAAATGTAACAATATGGAACTGTGCAATGAAAAAGAAAACAAACCTATGTTTACCATACATATTTTAAACAGTGCGTGGAGTTTGCATGTTCTTCCCTGTGTCTGTGTGGGTTTCCTCCGGGTGCTCCGGTTTCCTCCCACAGTCCAAAGACATGCAGGTTAGGTGGATTGGTGATTCTAAATTGGCCCTAGTGTATGCTTGGTGTGTGGGTGTGTTTGTGTGTGTCCCGCGGTGGGTTGGCACCCTGCCCAGGATTGGTTCCTGCCTTGTGCCCTGTGTTGGCTGGGATTGGCTCCAGCAGACCCCCGTGACCCTGTGTTCGGATTCAGCGGGTTGGAAAATGGATGGATGGATGGATTTTAAACAGCAGTTATGAAAAAGTAATCTATAGAGCTACAGTATGACCTAAAATTACAAAACAGGGCAGTCAGGAAAAAAAAAAAACTAAGAAAGACCACATTGCCATTATATACTGGGATAGCAAGGTTGAGACTGATGGGGCTTTATGAATAGTGTTAGGATGGGCTGGAAGAAAACAACTGAAATTAATTACAAAAAAATATGAGAGCAGTGCAGAAAAACTTTAAAAGAAATATTACTGAAATCACCAACAACTGTCGGAGCGAAGAGATTAAAGTTTTACTACTCTTTGTTAAAGATAATAATACATTTTATTTATATAGTGCCTCTCCATTCTCAAGGCTCTTACAGAATTTAAGAAAGAATGGCAGAGTATACAGTATATAGCATTGTACAAACCAGATAAATAAATAAAGAAGATTAAGACAGTAAATTCAGAGAAAAAACCTAACATACAACATAATTGATGGTCTAGCACACACACACAGGTTACATGAGCATCTTGACAGAGAGGTAAACTGAGAGAAGGGTAATAAAGTCAAGTAGAGCTAAAAGCCTTCCTGAACAGATGAGTTTTGAGTTGTTTTTTTAAAAGAATTCATGGAGTCAGCTGATCTAATTAATTTCAGTAGGTCCTATACAGCTGAAGGCCCTGTTACCCATGAAGTGTAGATTAGTGTGGGGCACAACAAGATTGCCAGAATCAGAGGACCTTAGTAGGCGGGCAGGTACATAGTGATGGAGAAGGTCCCTGATGTAGTTTGGTGCAAGGTTATTTAAGGCTTTGTAGGTTATTAGTAGGATTTTATATTCGATTCTGTAAGACACAGGGAGCCAGTGAAGGTGGAGCAGGATGGGTGTGATGTGCTTGCTGCTGCTGGTTTGGGTAAGGACTCTTGCAGCCGTGTTTTGAATAAGCTGGAGCTGTGATATAAGATTAGAAGGGCCACCTGCCAGTAGGGAGTTACAATAATCGATGCGGGATGTGATAAAAGCATGGACAAGTTTCTCAGCATTAGAAAAGGAGAGGAAGGAGCGAACACGGGATATGTTAAGGAGGTGAAAGTAAGAAAGTTTCTTAATGTGATTTATGTGGGTGGAATAAGAAAAGGAGGAATCAAAAATGGCACCAAGATTCTTTGCAGTAGAGGCAGGTCTGATGAGATCACCGCCAAGATTGATTGGGAATAAGCTCATTTTATTAAGTTGCATTTAAGTCCCAATTTGCAGGAGTTCAGTTTTGTTGCATTTTAAATTTAAAAACTTCTGCTCCATCCAGGTTTTAATTTCACTGAGGCAGGTTGTGAGCTGAGAAAGCTCTGATGAAGCTCCACTTATAGCATTGAAGTAGAGTTGAGTATCATCTGCATAAATATGATAACCCAGTCCATAGCTACGAATAATATGGCCAAGGGGAAGCATATAAATACAGAAGAGAAGAGGGCCGAGGACAGAGCCCTGAGGAACTCCTTGTGTGACTGGCGCCGAGCTGGATCTGTTGTTGCCAAGACTAACAAACTCTTGCCTATCAGTCAGATAGGACTTGAACCACTGGAGGGCAGTGCCAGAGATACCCAGCATGTTCTCCATTCTGGACAGTAGAATGTCATGTCTGACTGTGTCAAATGCTGCAGTGAGGTCTAATAGAATATGGAAATAGATATGGAAAGGAGAATTAAAAAGACAGTACTGGAGATGTAAAATCTTTTGTTTGTTTTACAATATACAGGTCATACTAGAATATGGTAAAAATAAAGTAAAGACATGACTCAGAGTTCAGGAGCAAAGTCTTATAGACAGATGAGACAAAGATAAACCTCCACCAAAGTGGTTCTTTGGTAAAAGGCTTGGGCATTCATTGTTAACTCTTAAACTGGTTCACTTACCTTTATCAATAAGATTACTTTAATGGTACATTGCTTCATCATATGTGAAAGAGAACATTTAATCATGTTGGCAACAGAGTAGCTCATCATCAGTTAAAAAGCAAAACAGGTAGAAGGAGAAGACTTGGTTTCAAGTAAGATTGGAATATTTTTGCTTTTCTTTGCTCATGTTTCCAATTTCCAATTGAAAATAACTGTGTTTCTCTGGTTTCTGGTTTAATTTCTAAGACCAGTAGCACCTAGGTAAAGAAACAAAGATTTAGATTATGTACAGTGTAAATTATATGTATTCATAAAACATACATTGGTGTGATGAAAAATAACCAGATATCAATAATCAAATAAATAATCAATCTATGTTTACATTATATATAAAACAATATATTTTTGAAACTTAAGTAAGGACAACAACTCCAGCACCAACCCCTATAAGATCTCACTTTCAAAATCTTTAATTAAGAATAAATCTATATGCTATTTGACTATAGAACATCATTCCATCCATTTTCCAACCCGCTGAATCCGAACACAGGGTCACAGGGGTCTGCTGGAGCCAATCCTAGCCAACACAGGGCACAAGGCAGGAACCAATCCGGGCAGGGTGCTAACCACCACAGGACACACACAAACACACCCACACACCAAGCACACACTAGGGCCAATTTAGAATCACCAATCCACCTAACCTGCATGTCTTTGGACTGTGGGAGGAAACCGGAGCGCCCGGAGGAAACGCATGCAGACACGCGGAGAACATGCAAACTCCACGCAGGGAGGACCCGGGTCTCCTAACTGCGAGGCAACTATAGAACATTTTTCTCATTTCCAAACTTCAGCTTATTAGTAAAATAAGAACTCCCTTGTCTGAACAAATGCTGACAGATTTTTCACTTAGTAGTTCCTTTTTTAAAAATATTTTTAACTGCTTCTGTTAATTAAGTTAAATTAAACAGTCAATATTTTTCCAAGATCAACATAATATTCTTTTTTATATAAAATGAGCAACTTCTAGTAATTCAGAATTTTCTCAGTTTATTAAAAAAAAAGGTAACGAATTGTAGATATAATTCTCTAAGTACACTAGGATAAATGTTGCACAGTTCTGGGGATTATTGGTTTTTAGCTTTTTAAATCTCTATAATATCTACAAATTGTTTAATATGACTTACTGTAATTGCTCCCTGTTGCTCTGGGCACATTACTGACATCTTTGCTGAAGAACTCTTTCACTTTAGTGTATGTGTTAATTACTTATACAGTAGGTACATTTAATTTTATCCCATATTAATTTAATACATTTTCTTTGCTCTTTGATCATTCTTTCAGTACGAAAAACCCTTAAGTGTAGAATTTAGATTGTAAAAAATACTCTCCTTCACGTTTTCTGACATTATGTGTTCATTAGGCCTTATAGTAACTGCTGCTGGATTTTTTTCTTTCTTTTTTTAATTTCTTGATCTCTTGTGGAGGAAACCTAACATTATATCATTGCTTCTAGTATTTGGTTCAATATTTTCCTTCAAGAAGTTTGAAATTCTTTTGCAAATCTACCTTGTTGCTAATCTATTGTGTAAAGTTACATGTTTTGAATAATTTAGTACTTTGAGATTTTTACACATCTGCTAAAAGTCTGCCTTTTTGAAGTTAATTATAGTAAAATTAGGTGTTACCAACACTTAATGTAAATTATATTGTAATCACATGTTCTTAATTACCCAGTTTTAATAATTATATTTGATAATTGACACATTTATTACATCTATAAATTCCTTTTATTTATTGTGTTTTGTCTGTTTTAACTTGCTTGATTGTGATGGAAAGTGGTGTTTTCTTAGGTGTTGGTTCAAAGGGACCTGTGTGTATAATCTTGTTTTTCGTTGTTTGCCCGGTCATAACCAACAACCAATATTACCTTTGATGGCCAAACTACTTTAAACATTGGAGTGCACATTCAAAATTTTTCATTCATTTTCATTTTTAGACTGTTAAGTCTGAAGTTACCGCCATCTGCTATCTAGAGGAACCTGCATGATTTAAGGAGAAAAAACTATAAAGAGAGCTATAGGGACAAAGGGGAGACATCTACGTAAGAAAAACACACTGAAGCAGCTGATCTTCTCTGTCTAGCATTTTATTAGCCATTTTCACATATAAATAACAATCTAGGCAGCAATACTGACCACACAAAGACAAGTAAGAATGCCATGTGTTCTGTTTCTCTAAAACATGGCTATCCATTAATTCAGCGGACACTGCAATACAGTTTGATGGCTGTTCTGTCTACTCTATGGACTGGAGTGAAGTCTCATGTAAAGCAGAGGGGGTGGTGAGTTGTTTTTATGGTGAACAATGTCTGCCACAAACATGTTATTTTTTTCTTTAAAAACCTTACCTCACATCAAAAAAGATCACTAATGCCTTTACATCCTTGGATGTCTGAGGAAATCCTAGATATCCAATTCTCTGTTCACCAACTTCTACAAGTGCTCAGTAGAGCCCGTCATCAACTTTGCTTCATTACAACCTGATACAACATCTACTCAGGTCAGATTATGAAACTCAGCTTCCTTTTATCCAGGACATACTGTATATAACACATGTTGCTTTAGAAGAACAAACAGTATTAGTAAATCATTCTGCATAGTCACTTTTCTAAACTCATCTTTGGCAAATGGTACAGGACCATTAGCATTAACTCTGGAAGGTTCAGGTAGTTTTTACCCACTGATTAGTAAACTGAGAAATGCACATTAAACTTTCTGAACTTGAACTTCTGAGTGCCTTCATCATGCTGTGCCACTCCATCAATTTCCTTTTGTTGCTTTTGTCACTGCTTAAGACACCAAACAGTATGTTTTTCCTTTGCCATTGTCTTTTAAAAAACACTGAAAGAAAGGGACTATTTATATTGATTTGCGTCTTCAAATAGGCAGAATTCTGAGAGGAGTCAGGGTGGTGCTGTGGGCATATGCATGTGTGTTAAAATTCATGTTGATTGGGATTTAAAAAAGGAAAGTGCACAGTTTTATGCATCTAAAATTTTTGTGCATACGCACATTTCTAGTTTTCTCCGTATGCCATGTTTTAGTGTGAATTCTATGCACAGCATTATACATAAAGCCCTGGGGCCTCATGTATAATGCCGTGCGTAGAACTCGCACTATAACATGGCGTAAGCACAAAAGCCGAAATGTGCTTACGCATAGAAAAATCCAGATGCAGGAATCTGTGCGTACTCCAACTTCCATGTTCTTCCGTTACATAAATCCCGATCAGCGTGAAAATTAACGCTCGTGCACACGCATTATGTAACGCCCCAAATCCTCACAGAATTACGCCTATTTGAATATGCAAATCAATATAAATCGCCCTTAAGCGCAGCCTTCTGTGAAAAGACAATGGGAAAAGCACAGGGAAAATATAAGAATTTCAGCGAATACCAAGTGGAGGCAAAGGAAAAACATACTATTTGTTCAAATAAACCGTGGTATAATCAACAAAATGAAGTTGATCGAGTGACATAGCGTGTTGGAGAAACTTGAAAGCTCACATTCACAAAATCGCACAGTGCCGGAAATAAAAAAGAAGTCACATATCAAAGTTGCCGTGAAAAGAAGAATTGTAAGCCCACTGTCTGAGTGTCATATGAAAGTTTATTAGGGTACAGAGAAAAAAGGCACACGGTGGGGAAAAAGCACGAAATGTCAACTTCAATCTCGACATTTCCACTTTAATTATGTAGTTTATTTTGTCATTTAGTAGAACATTATAAACTTCATCTTAAAATCGTTTAATTAACCAGTTTCTCAAATCACATCGTAATTAAAGTAGCACGTTAAATGCTTTGTTTTGTATTTGATCTTCTACTCGTATGTGCTCTATGTGTGTGAATCACTACTTGCTTCTTAAACTGGCTCTCTTCCTCCAACTGGACACAGAATCCATTACATTCGTGATATTACAGCTCTCTGAATAACTAAAATACTGAGATGTATATGTGATGTCATTTTCATGATGATAGGAGTTAAAGCACGTTATTAAACATGTGTTTCACTTCGATGAAATAATTTATTGTCGAAATTTATCGCTGCGTTTTTAGCTGTGTTGTTATTTTCTCTTTCTGTTTTATATTCAATATATATTGGCGTAGCCGTCACTGCAGTCAGTGCTTTTCTTTCCCCAAGTAACCGATCGCCACACAATCAGCTCTGTAATAGACGTTAAGCCATCTGTAAGCTTAGCGCCGATTCTTCAAAACGTTTAAAGAACATTGAAATATCTTCGTAGTACATGTTTAATTATTCTATCCTTCACGACACTCCCAGTGAAGAATATAGATTATTTAAATGAAGTTAAAGTTTTATGTGTATAATTTAACAAACATATTTTGCTGCATTTCACCTTAAAAATGATATCGTCATCATATGTAAATACGCGCTTTATAAAGTGGCTCAGGTTGTGAGATATTATAACTGTAGTGCAAGTTTACAGTGGGGTGATTGTACTTATAAGTACAAACCGTTCTACAAGGAGCAATTGATTGAGTGCATTTAAAGTTCTTGGGATGAAACTGTTTCTGAACCGTGAGGTCTGTACAGGAAAGGCTTTAAAACGTTTTGCAGTGGCTGAGACAGCGGGTCCTTAAAGCTGTATACTGATAATTCTCTTTCCGATCAGCTGCTGCTGTGATTCACACTCAGATACAGTGATATAAATACTCCGAGTCGTGCAGTGAGAGTAATATGGAAAAAGATGATCCACTGTGGCAACTCCTAACGGGAGGAGCTGAAAGAAGAAGAAGAAGAAGAAGAAGAAGGAGAAGTGAGAGTAATAATGCTAAAGCAGTTATGGTATTTGGAATACTATGGCTGTTCCCTGAACCATTATATTGTTACGAGTTAATTACAATCAGATGCATTACACTAATAAACAATATGCGGTTAGTTTCTGTGTATTTATAAAGCCGCGTCATGAAAATAATGAGTAATCACACAAGAACAGTACCATTGCTTTGACACTGGGTGCCGCCAGTTTGCAAAACCGAGCGGAGAACTTGCGTACGACAAGGCATGAGGTACCGTGGAAAAGTGCGTGGCTTTACGCCAAGTGTAGGTTCCAACAATGATGGATGGAATAAAAGGCAGAAGTATACATGACCATCTTCATCAAGCCCTTCCGTGAGAACCCTAAATCTAAAGAGGACTGTTTCATTTATGTTAGGTAGAATGCCCAGAGGGGACTGGGCGGTCTCATGGTCTGGAATCCTTACAGATTTTATTTTTTCTCCAGCCGTCTGGAGTTTTTTTGTTTTTTCTGTCCCCCCTGGCCATTGAACCTTACTCTTATTCGATGTTAATTAATGTTGATTTATTTTGTGTTCTTATTGTGTCTTTTATTTTTCTATTCTTTATTATGTAAAGCACTTTGAGCTACTGTTTGTATGAAAATGTGCTATATAAATAAATGTTGTTGTTGTTGTTGTTATAGAAATACAGTACTTGATTTATAATATGAGTATGAATTTTTATAATCTTTTGCATTTAATGAAAGTTTTATAACCATTTTAAGCCTTTCTATTTTATGTAAATAATGTTCACTAAAGACTAATGGATGTTCTCCATGAAACTGTATTTACTATCGAAAACAGTACTATGTAAAAGTGAGTTCCTACTTCCTGTAATAGTGGGCATGTAGCTAAAAAAATTTATCAATTAAAGCTTTAAGATTCAAGGCTGTTGCCACCTACTTGATTTTCTGTGACTATAGTTGAGAGGTAATTGGAGGCAAATGTAGTTAGTGTAGCAATAGTAGTGTAGCATTGTGGGCTATAGTGTCGTTGAGAGAGAACTAAAAAATGTGGATAAGTGGATGAGCATCCTTGTGTATGTATAAAATGTAAATATACTGATAACCATACATGCAACTTTGTTTTTTTCTGTTTGTTTTTTACTTTGTGTTCAATTAAGTTATTTATTCCATACTTGACTGCATTATTAGTCATAATAAGCAGTGTCACTTATGATTTAACTTCTACTCAGATAGAATCACATGAGGTATCCTGCTGCACTCCTGGGGCCTCATGCATAAATGATGCGTACGCACAGAAATGTTGCGTAAGACCATTTCCACGTTCAAATCGCGGTGTATAAAACCTACACTTGGCGTAAAGCCACACACTTTTCCACGGTACCTCATACCCTGTCGTACGCAAGTTCTCTGCTCAGTTTTGCAGACTGGCAGCACCCAGCGTCAAAGCAGTGCTACTGTTCCTGTGTGGTTACCTTTTATTTCATAGAACCACATTTCTGAAGCGGCTTTATAAATACACTGAAACTAACCACATATTGTTTATTAGTGTAATGCATCTGATTGTAGATTACCTGTAACAATATAATGGCCCAGGGAATAGCCATAGTATTCCAAATCCCATAACTGCTTTAGCATTGTTACTCTCACTGCACCATCTTTTTCTCCTTTTTTTTCTTCTTTCAGCTGCTCCCTTTAAGGGTTGCCACAGCAGATCATATTTTTCCATATTACTCTCACTGCACCACTCGAAGTATTTATATCACTGTATCTGAGTGGAAAATCACAGCAGCAGCTGATCGGAAAGAGAATTATCGGTATACAGCATCAAGCACATGCTGCCAAAGCCACGGCAAAACATTTCAAAGCCTTTCCTATACGGACCTCGCGGTTCAGAAACAGTTTCATCCCAAGAACTATAAATGCACTGAATCAATTGCTCCTTGTAGAATTGTTTGTACTTATAAATACAATTACCCCACTGTAAACTTGCACTACAATTATAATATTACACAACCTGCGCCACTTTATAAAGCACATATTTACATATGATGACGTTATCATTTTTAAGATGAAATGCAGCAAAACATGTTGATTATATTGTACAGATAAAACTTTAACTTCATTTAAATAATCTGTATTGTTAATAATTAAACATGTGAGGACACAGCACTAGCAAATTCATGTATTGTTCCTGCCTTGCGCACTGTATATTTGCTGAGGCTGGCGCGAGACTGGAAGGATAGACGGATAGAGTAATTAAACACGTACTATGAAGATTTTTTAATGCTCCTTAAAAGTTTTGAAGAATCGTCGTTGTAAGCTTACAGATGGCTTAACATCTATTACAGAGTTGATTGTGTGGCAATTTGGTATTTGGGGAAAGAAAAGTAATGACAGGAATTGGAGGTTAGTACATTTGAAAGAGACAGTACTGCTACAATAAATTATTTCATCAAAGGTCGCACATGACACAACAGCATCTTGTGTGAAACATGAACAATCACTGCGCCATCGTGTTCTCATGTTTAATAACCTGCTTTCATTCCAATCATCATCAAATGATATCTCATTTACATCTCAGCATTTTAATTATTCAGAGAGCTGTAATATCACGATGTAATGGATTCTGTATCCTGTGAAAGAGAAAGAACAGAAGCATGTAGTGATTCACACACATAGCACATTGAAGATCAAATACAAAACAAAGCATTTAACATGCTACTTTAGTTACGATGAGATTTGAGAAACTAGTAAATTAAATGAATTTAAGATGAAGTGTATGATGTTCTACTTTAATGACAAAATAAACTACGTGATTAAAGTGGAAATTTTAAGATTAAAGTTGACATTTCATGCTTTTTTCCCACTGTGTGCCTATTTTTTTTTGTCTGCACCCTAATAAGCTCAGACGGTGGGCTACAACTTGCCTTTTCACGACGACTTAAATATATGTCTTTGTTTTAATTTTGGCACTGTGTGACTTTGTGAATTTGAGCTTTAAAGTTTCTCCGACACACTATGTCACTCAATCAGCAAATAGTATGTTTTTCCTTTGCCTCCACTTGGTATTCGCTGAAATTCTTATATTTCCCCCCGTGCTTTTCCCATTGTCTTTTCACAGAACACTGAGCTTAAGGGCTATTTATATTGATTTGCATATTCAAAGAGGCATAATTCGGGGAGGAGTTTGGGCGGGACAGCACGCGCATGCACGAGCATTACTTTTCACGCTGACTGGGATTTATGGAGCAGAAGAACTCGGAACTTGGAGTACGCACAGATTCCTGCATCTGGATTCTTCTGTGCGTAAACACGTTTCGGCTTTTGTGCTTACGTCATGTTATAGTGCTAATTCTACGCATGGCGTTTTGCATTAGGCCCCTGGTCCTGTTACAAAGTAATTGTGTGTTTTAGAATGAATTCCATTTTTTTCATTTTCATGTACATATGTTGTTGCCATGTTTACCTTCATTATAATTTGCATTATTTGTTGCTGTTAGAAGCAGCTTAATGTGGTTGTGTTATTCTTTTATACTGTATGTAAGTTAGAAATTCTATTCTGTGTAATAAGATGAACCAACACAGTTTATCAGTACAGTACTGAGGAATAAACAAAGCATCTGGATTACCTCCCTAGACATGTAGTTGGCTAGGCTAATTGTCTGTCATATTTCTGTTATTTCAAAGACACTTGTGTTCACTTGCCTGGGTTAGTTTCCAAGGAAGAGACATGAAGGAATTAATGCCAAGCTCTTCTAAAAAGCACAAAGTAAACAGGCCCAAAGGGGAATCCTTCTGAATTTCTGCATCTTGTAGACAGCATCTGTGATAGACAGAGTGCTGTCAAAAAAGCAATTTTTTTTTCTTTAGCTTGAAGGGATACAGAAGCTTAATTATTTAAGCAGAGAACCAAATTTCTAGCACATGTGCTTTATTTATGGATTTTTATGGATTAAATGTGTATTTCTATTACAATTGTAGATTTATTATTCTGCATGTGATCTGACATATGCTGCAGTATTTTTACCTATTTAATTAAAAAAAAAAAACTACTGGTCATGCCATTTATAAATCCATATTTTTGCATTGTTCACAGGTGCCTTTCAATTCTAGATTCTTTGTATTTTCTATGTAGCAATTTTTGAAGTGTACCAGTTTTCTTTTTACATGCTATCTAATTGAAAACTAAGGACTTTCATTCCTAGGCTATTTATAGGCTCTTGAAAAATAATTCATTTAAATGCATAACAGCATACAGTATGTTAATTTAAGCGGGTCTTCCATGGCTGAAGATGCTGTGTAACATTCTACTATGTCTAAATTCTTCCTTATGCTATATAATTACCTTTTTGAAGATATAAACTGTTGTATCCAAGTGGCTGTTTCTTCCCATTCATTGCCTTATGTCACGTTAATTACATTGTGATCAGTAAGGGATGGGCTGTCTTTCTTTTTGTAAGGGCCCAGGCAAATGCACATTGACTTGTTCAGCTTGGTCACAGTCATTTATCATATCCTTTGTTTCTGTTTAACTCCCTTAAATTTTCTTAACAGAAGAAATATAATTAACTACAAATTTATTCAGATGCACAATACTATAAATGAAAATGTGTTTTTATATTGGGAATTGGATTGCAAATGTTGATAGTAAATTTTCACTTTGTCGTTTTTTTCTTAACCAACTGTTGTGTCTTGGTTGACTGATTTACTAACTACTTTGTAATAAATGTGGTTTATTTCTTTATGATTGCCATTAAGATTTGATGACTTTGTCTGATGTAGGCATTTGAACACAAAGTACGGATAAGTAAAAGTATGGTATAACATGTAGGAAGCAGAAATGTTAGATTTTGAATACACAAAGGGAGATCAGAAAATAAAAAGTACCCCTTATAAGAAGCACCTCAGAGTCATGGAGGACTTATAACAATCAACATCCAGACAATGTTCTGATGCCATTAAGAAGGCTAACATAATGTTAGGTTACATAGCACAAAGTGTAGAGTACAAGTCAATAGAAGTTATGCTTAAGGCTTATAATGCATTGGTAAGGCATCACCTGGAGTACTGGATGCAGTTTTGATCTCCAAAGTACAAAAAAGACAGCAGTGTTAGAAAAAGCCCAGAGAAAAGTGATAAGGCTGATTCTAGGGCTGCAGTGTATGAGTTATGAGGAAAGATTAAATGAGTTGAACCTTTTCAGTTTATGCAAAGTGAAATTAAGAAATGACCATGTTTATGAAAGGTATTAGTATAGTAAATCCAGGCTGTTACTTTAAAAATGAGTTCAACAAGAACACAGGGACACAGCTGGGAACGAGTTAAAGGTTTGCACAAATGTTAGAAGATGTTTCTGCACACAGAGAACAGAGTAAATTACCAAGTAGTGTGGTAGAGATTGGAACTTCTTTATGGACTTTCAAACTCCATCTTGCAGTTATTTTCTAGAAAGTAGGAGGATAAGATCATTGAGCTCTGTTGGGCTGAATGGCCTATTCTGGTCAAATTTTTTCTAATGTTCTAATAGTAGCTTAATTTAATTCTAGGTGGTTTACTGATCCCAATCAGATCTGGGTTACTATAGGAAATAAATTACTGAGATATTAGGTTAAAATGGGTAAATAGGGAGAATTAGAAAAAAACAAATCTATCATTGAGTGACAGGGAGAAATGTGAAGCCCTACTTATTATATTTTTTTGACATTTAGAAATTCAGTCTTCCTACAGCTGTCAATGAGAGAGACATTAAATGAAAATTGGTGAGACAGAGTGAATACTCAGGTAGCGCGAAGTGAAGGCTGGTGTATATTTTTGCATCTGTGGCTATTAACTATAAACAAGAATTTCTTGTGTCATATATTTGATCACATATTTACATCTTGGCCAAGGTGAGAAGGAATTAGGCCAGATGACACTGAGCCTGAAGAAAAGGTGGAAGAAAAAATGTCAGAAATACAGGACAACTTTGAATATGATCAATACCATGAATCAATGAGTTACATTCTGGTCAGTTAAATCCCATTCAGGGAGTTAGAATTTGTTGTAGTTTTCATTCCTGAGAGACAAGCTGGTAATGTATTCAGGATGCTCTGAGGCAAACAAGGTATGCAGTGCCCCAGGCTGAATATATAGAGTCTAGCTTTTAATTGTTTCAGACAAAAGCTTTTGAAAACACTGTGCTTGATATGACATACATGGAAAGGATAAGTGTTTATATCGGTAGATAAAGGAATTAGAGAAAGTTATGGAGAATCCTCTCTCTTTATGATACCAAATCCTTCCCTGCTACCAGTTTGGTGAGGGATGTGCAGGAAATAAACTCTACCTCCTTAGTAGCTATTCCCAAGAAAAGAGCAGAGAAAAGGTAGAGGTGACAACTCTTGCCCCAAGGTATGTAAAAACCAGAATCATGAGCCATAAATGTAGCACATAAGTTTGTAAGACACACTCCATAATGACTAGTCTCTGCCACTCATAATCCATAAACACCTCCTGAATTTAAAAGCTGAGACTAAGGGGACATGTCTTATACATGCATGCAGATTGTTCAACAGCCTTAGAGCCCTGAAGCTAAAAGCTTGACCTACTGTAACACTACTGTTTTATTAATCCTTAAAATCTTTAGTAGGCCTACATCTTGAGATCTTAAAGTACACTCTGGTTTGTAATTAATTATAAGTTCAGATTGGTTTAAAGAGATTTGGACATTTAAGGTTTTATATGTAAGGAGGAGAATGTCAAAATTGGCTGTAAGTTTGACTGGAAGCCAGTGTAAAGACTTAAAAATCAGAGTTATGTGGTCATACTTTCTAGTTCTTGTAATGATTTTTACAGCAGCATTTTGAATTAAAAGAATGCTGTATATTGAACGGTAAGAAAAGTCAGTGAATAATGATTTACAGTAGTCAATCCTACTAATTTATTCAAAATGAGTAGCATAACTTTAGGTAAATGATGTGTGTTTTAATGCTAGAATCCCAGAAGCCTACAAAAAAAATCATAATCCCGGACCACCTTCAATTCCTTTGCACCTCTCCATTAGCATCTTTTGTTCTATAAATTTGTTGATCAGCACAGGCAGCAAGCACCCTGCTGTACCAAACACCGCCACAGTCAACTCGGGCAAAAAGTTCTTCCAGATCAAGTGTTTATCTTGGTGTTAGGTGTCTGGAGTTGTGCAGGGTAAATAATATATCGTCATTTGAAACACATGCATGTTCCATGTCTACAATGATGTATGTAAATGTAGGATGACAGGAGGTGAGAGAAATGCAACCAGGCCTAAAGGTGAAAGATGGCGCTGTTTGGATACAACAAGAGGTCGCGGTGTCATCCTACCAGTCAGTCTGCCCCAAACGTGTCCTTCAACGAAACAGCAGGATTTACAGAGCTCACTAAGGTATCGTGCAAAGTTCCATTTGTGATTATGTTTTGTGATGGTCTTTATATGAAAAACATATATGTGTTACTTACAGTATATAAAAGCCACTTCGAATGTTGTTTACCTATATTTATTTACTCATCTTCCTACAGCATAAAGTCACAACTAGACTGCAGAACTTCCTGTGTTTGATCGACATGGGCATGCTGACAAAGGTACACGTGCAATACTACTTCAGAACGAGAATGACTTTAGCTGCAGATGGAAGTTCCTGTTGCACTTTGTGCAACTATTGTTACGGTGTAACATGAAAGCAGGGTGCTTGCTGCTTGTGCTGATTGACACATTTGCAAAACAAAACACACTAATGGAGAGGTGCAAAGGAATCTAAGGTGGCCCAGAATTACAAGTTTTTTCATAGGCTTCGGGGATTCTAGTGTTAAATTCTAAAAAGAAATGGAAGAGTTGTGATAATGACTGTAATCATACAGTATTGTTGTATGATTTCTATATACACAATTGCAACAAGCTGCCTGATATTAGGTCTGAAAATCAAAAATAAAAATTTTTATTTAACACAAACCAAAGGTTAATTTCTCTGTCCAATGATTCATTAATTTTGAATATCTATTTAATCCTGGTAGACACAAACACTCCTTCAAAATTTCTAAGTTTAGGTGCTGTTTAGCCTAATCTGCGAATCTTTTGTATTTGGTAGGAAACCCATAGCAGCATGAGAAAAAAATCATATGGACAAAGTGTGCTATATTTTTTAAAAGTTAATTTAAAAATGTTCTGTGTTAGCTTGAGATGTTGGGCGTATTATTCAATGTCTGAGGGCTGTATTTTTTAATTTGAAACAGTATTTTACAGAGTCTATACATGTCCGAAACTAGAAAAGTTCAAATTGGTCTGCTATTGTCTGTTTTGATAGAAATGATGTAATTGGTGATTGAACACAGTGTACAGATGTACCTAAAAAGGTGCATTTCATGCTCCCCAGTTAATACTTCATGTGCAAATATCTAGCTCAGTAATTACCCTTTAAGGCTTCCATATGGAGCTGCTCTTCATTCACCTTTGTTTATATTTACTGTATCTGAAACAACATTTTTCCTTGTCTGCAGCACCTAATAGGTTCACGTGGCATCTAACCATATATAAGTGAAAGTCAAGTCAAAGTCAAAAAGAAAATTATAACTGCTAATAATGCATGCTAACTGCTGATATCAAATCTGTGGTTGGGATGAGTGATTTTAGAACATAAACGTAGCATGAATTGTTTAGATATGTAAATACTGGAGTCTTCTCTCATTTTTAAATTCTCGCCTTAGAAAGTTAGCCCAATACCATTATTGGTAAAAATTCCTTCTCTGGGGCAAATAGAATTGAAGGTTGGTGAATGTGTATCTGGCTGTCAAGCATGCAGCTGTCAGAAAAGGCCATATATGTAAAATTTTACAAAAAAGGTAATGCGTCTTCTTGGACAGTTTTAAATTTATGGCTTAAAATATTTCCCAGCTTTCCAGCTGCTGACTTAGATAACAAGCATGTCTTGTTAGTCACAGTCTGTTAGAATCACAGCATAGAGCTCTCAGCATGTAGGCAGCATCTGACTGACATCAATTCAAGCGTCTTTTTTGCTTGTTATTTTATCCGAAATAAAGAGCTGTTTTTTTCCTGTTCAAAATTTTGTTGTACTCTAAAATATTGCTCATCAGAAAAAAAAAATACACCACAACACATAACAGAACAAACACAAAACACAGTTTGTCTGTAAGATATTTATGACATTTTTCAGGCCCATTTTATTCCGGTCCTGTGTTGCTCCAGGCAGCTGTCATCAAAGTGCAATTCAAGATTAAACCGAAGGACACCATCACATTTTAATGACAGAAGAGCAAAGGTCAACATCATCTCACACTGCATTGAAAAGTAATAATTAATTTATAATGGGAAGGTTCTGTTAAACAAAAGAAAGCCATTTTTGAACTAATTGGGATCTTGCATATTTTATGTAATGAAAAGAAAGTAAAACTCTAATGAAGGCAGGGGCTTTTATCTTTAACAGAAATGATTTGTGAGACTTGCATTGATATTGCTGAGCCCCAGGAGATTACCTGTCTGTGTTTACTCTAGAATGACCAGATATCTAACCAGACAGAGACTGCATTAATTCCATGCTGAGGATTATGATGATGTTGTTGACCCATCTGTGGCTCTGGTCTTACATAGTGTATTAGAGCTGGTAGTTTTAAAAATGAGTGTATGTATTTTAATGTAAGCTTATTACTGTATTTGCAAAATTAAAAGAGCCATGCTTTATCATATTACTTCTAGTCAGGATAATGTAAGAAAGAATAAAATAAATAGAAGCTTCTAATGTCATATTGAACTGTTTAACCTATATATAGTAAAGTGGTAGTTGTGAGCCATACCAAAATCAAAATAAGTATTGTTGGGGTAAATAATTTAAAAAAAAAAAGTAATGCTTGAAAATAAAGTAACACTGAAAAAGACACAAATAGCATGCCATAAGAAGTATTGGACCACCATGTGCTAAAGCATTTATTACAATAGGGCAGTTTTTTATCAATAGCCTTAAAATTGATAACATTCAGCCTGGAGTATGTATATAGGAAGGGAAGGGGAAGCAATTGCTAAGTAAAAAAAACACTGATAATCAAATGTCAAGAATACATATATTAGTGAATAGTCAGCAGGGGTTTAGATGGTTTAAATCTTGTTTCACTAATTTGTCAGAATTCTATGTGGAAGCAACAATAGCAGACAATCAGAGAAGTGCATATATTATTTGTCTTGATCTTTGGAAAACTTTTGATGATATCCTACATTAGACACTGGAACCAAGGGTGATGGAATGACTTTGGAATTAGGTGAAGTGAAAAGTGATGTCCCTATGGGATCAGTGCTAGATATATATATATATATATATATATATATATATATATATATATATATATATATATATATATATATATATATATATATATGAGATCAGGTTATCAATATAAGCAATAAAGTGATAAAGTTTCCAAATGATACCAAACCTTGTTGGAAGAGCAGATTATTGTCAAAACCAGTTATTGTCAAAAAAAAAAGCTTGGACAGATTTTTAGTAGATGAAATGTAAGCTGATTGAAAGTCTTATTGAATACTCTACTGGGCATTGGAAACTTCAAAGTATACCTTATGAGGAGAACATTGGTGTTTATTATCTATATTCAGACAGCGTACATAAGCGATTAAGAAGGCTAATAGGATGTTTGGTTATATAGTGTGGCAGACGGATGGGGACCCTACCCAGCACCACAGCCACAATAAACAGGTAATAAACACAATATTCTTTCTCCTCCACACCTCCCAGCAAGCATTGTCCACCTCCTCCTGACTCAGGCTCGCTTGCTGGGTTCACAACAGTTCTTTAACAACAACAACAACAACATTTACGTATTTATATAGCACATTTTCATACAAACAGTAGCTCAAAGTGCTTTACATATTAAAGAATAGAAAAATGAAAGACACAATTATAAAACAAAATAAATCAACATTAACATCGAATAAGAGTAAGGTTCAATGGCCAGGGGGGACAGAAAAACAAAAACTCCAGACGGCTGGAGAAAAAATAAAATCTGTAGGGAATAGTCTTTGAACCGGAAGTGCTTCTTTCCTTCCCTCCACATGACTCGTCAGCACTTCCGGGTCAGATGGAGAACTTGTAATTACTTCAGCCTGGAAGTACTGTGCTTCCGTCCCCGTGACTTTGGAGTGCTTCTGGGCTATATAGACAGTAGGGACTCCTCAGTCTCCATGCAGTGTCTCCTGGCGGCACCCACGGCATCTAGCAGGAGGCATGCAGGAATCCAGGGCACTGCTGTACTGCAGGGAGGCTATCAACTAGAGTCCTGTGGGAAGCAGTGTCCCAAAGCAGCTGCCTTCCCCCATCCTTCCACTTCAGGGGCATCCCGGCTGGGTTGAGCTGCCAGCTGTCTCCTAATGTGTATCATAACATTGTTATATTCTTATAAGGTTATTATCAGTGCTGAATTAAAAATTATACAAATGTCTGTATATATATGCTATTAAGTGTCAACACGCCAAATATTACAACATATTCCTTAACATACCTGTATAACTTGCACATTTTGTCTCTTCCAGTTAAAAAAAAAACTATAACCTGCACGTTTGCATCCTTTCATTAAAAAGAATATAAGTAATCAAAACACCTGAACAAACCTCCAATCGGTGATAGCCTGCATGCACAAATTTTTACACAACTCTCGTATTGCATACCATAAAAGTTGTCCATTACTGAACAACAGTGTTTCCACATGCAAACAGCATTTTGTAATAAAATAAATTATATTTTCCATGTAACAAATATTTTATCTCTACTGACAAACTTTGTCACATTACTAACCAGCTGCCTTGTCCACATGTTGAAATAGCTCCTTACTTGTGCGTGGCGTGCTTTCGAGTGGGATGTAATTCTGTTAGCCTTCTCTGCTGCCGGCCACTTGAGTGCTGAAATATTATTACATGCACATGTAAGCAGTAAGCTTAAATTTAATTTGGATGCTGTTAAGTGCAAAGGTGTCAAAATGGAGTATGACATGGATGCGTTAAACTTTGGCTAAGTCTCCGTTTGGACAGCTAAAACAGACACCTGCTTCCCAAAAGAAGCCAATAAACACAATACAAGATTATAAACTGTTACACCAGCCTCATACTCTCCACCTTGTATTTTTTAACTTGCACTGCTTTTTTTTTATTGCTCTTTAATTAATATTGTTTTTATCAGTATGCTGCTGCTAGAGTGAATTTCCCCTTGTGGATTAATAAAGTATCTATCTATCTATCTATCTATCTATCTATCTATCTATCTATCTATCTATCTATCATTGATATTTTGCGCACTCGCCTCTCTGTGCCATAAAGGCATATTACATAAAATGACATTTCTAAAAGCTATTTCTCTTTCTGATCCTGCTCCATTGAATATAATCCAAGAGTGAAGCAACAGGCAGACCTTTTTCTAATGAAAACCTGAACTATCAAGTTTAGAAGCTAACAGGGTTTGGCAAAGGCTCCTGATCGGCTGCCTGCTTTGTGCTTACCTGGTAAACCAAAAAGAGCATGCTAGGTGCATCAGTGTTCATGTTTAGGGAAAGAGATTAAATATTTATAATATAGTTACAAAGCAGAGAATCAGCACTTCTACATACAGCTGGAACTAAAAAACATGAATGTCAACTGGGGTTGTCAAGTCTAGCGTCATTCTTTGAATAATTTGAATGTATTACTCGAATGCTAAAACTGATAACAGAATGTAAGCAAACAGTGGATTGTTTTATTCTCCCACTACTCTTCAGACTGTATTACTCTAGATGCACTATTCTTTTTTTTTACATCCCCTACAAAGTGAGCATGATCCTGTTCACATTTCTAAGTTGTTAGCTTGTGGACTTAACCATTACATTAGTAAAACAGACAGCCTTCTGCCTGTTAAATTTATTCTTGCACACAACATTTGGGGTCTGATTTTCCTATTCCCTCTGCTCTGCTCTTGGATAACTGCTTTGTGAAAGTCTCTCTTGCACTCAAGATCTCTGATTTACTGCTGTTTTATGCTACAACTATTAAGCTCCTGAGTATGCAAACAACGTTTTGTTTTCTCCATTAAATACAATGGGAAATAACTGCTGCATTTCTGATTTTTGATGTTGTTATTATAACATCACCTTTTTAAACAGTCTTTTTTACTGTGCACATTTTAGTTACCTTTGCAAACGTGCAGCTTTACAGTCTGTGCTGCAGCTGAATGTTCTCTTAACATGCATTGCCTGAAGTAATAAAGTGTAATTGTTTTGATTCAGCTATAAAGGGAAAAGGACAGACAGTTTATGTTAGTTTCATGAGTTAGTCCTTTACACCCCATATCCACGCACAGCACTCAACTTAATTGCCGTTATAGATGAGTTCAACACGCTCTGTAGCCTACCAGTGGCATGTTCTGTTTTTTTTTTTACATTTTTTTATCCTTCCATTTAGCCATAAAACAAACTGTACAATTTAAACTTTTGTTAAAAATCATTATCTTGATCTTTCCCTTAAAAACACACACTTTTCTTACAGAATATTTGTAAATTGCTTTATTAAAAGTATCACAAATTAATCACACTAATGTAGCATTGCATGGATTTCATGTAAAATATACAATGATTATTATAAAGTGAGGCACATGCAGAAAAGGTCATGAACAAGTCTCACTGAGTATTGAACATGCTAAAATTGACAGGTAGGGTTCATCCCCCTCATAGACTAAACTAAAGCTAAAATTAGCAATTATTAATACTTAGTCACTAACAATCTATCTGCACTGTTTTGTGGTGTATTTATATATTACTAGCTGTGTAAGCCTGTGCTGTAAAAAGCACAGGGTCCTAGAAACTATTGAAATTGTCAGGAAAAAAAATTGAAATGTACAGATGTCAGGTAATCAAAAGGAACTACTCTGGGCATCTGTCTCCTAGGAGGTTTCATTTTGCTGACGTTCTTGCATTGCTTGTGTATTAGCAGCGGGAGGAGAAGTAAAAGGGATACTGTTTTACCAATGTTATCGCCTTGCTTCTGTATTAGTGGCTAAGCGAGTGACTCTTTCTTCAGAGGTTTCATTTTGTTGACGTGCTGGCCACGCTTGTGTATACTCAGACATGGAGCCCTTACCCCGACTCTACCTCTCACTTCTGGGAAGGACAGACAGACACACACACTTCCACAGATAGACGTTTATATATAAGATATCTTATATATAAACGTCTAGGGGTGGAAGTCTGTGTGTCTGTTGTCCAGCCTGGAACATCGAGGCTACAGCATGAAGCTCAAAGAGCTGGCAAGGCTCAAAAGAAGATAGAAGGACGAGGTTACAGCATGAAGCTGAAAGAAAGTGACTCTTTTGCCAAAGTGAAACTACTAAGGAAAGACAAACGAGAGAGAAACTTGCTTAGCCGTTGATAGACACGGCGGAGCGAGCACATCCAGCAAACAAAACCACCGACTATGCATTTCAATTTTTTTTCCTGACAATTTCAATAGTTTTTTAGGAGCCTGGGCTTTTTATAGCACGGGCTTACACAGCTAGTATTACATATATGTGCATATGGAAGTTAAGGTCTGTGATACAGTTTGCATATTTGTAGCTGGAAATCCACAAAGGGAGAAAATAAATCACAGATCTTAAAATAGTTTTTTATTCCTAAGCTTTCAACTCTTATCAGGAATCATCATTGAAACAGGTGTTTATCATAAGGAATGTTATTCAGACAAAATATTACACTTTGCCAGCAATCATCCATCACCGCATAAATGGAGCTGTGTTAAGACTCTTATTCAGAATAGTTCACACCCATTGTTATAACAAGGAGGCTAAAAAGAATGGAAGATGCTGTCTTTTCCAACTGTTCACATCAAACAGTTACCCAAAGACATTCATCAGACAGTGCTTACATAGGAGATGCCAGAGACCCCAGCACACAATCAACTCCAACCTGACCCCCTATTTCACCTGGCACATACAGTATTTCCTTATCATGATGGGGTATCAGAAGTACAGCACATATTCTGTCCAGATCAGGCATCAAAATAGCACACAAAGCTACAAACATTTTGCACACTGTCCTTTTTAATGCTAGACGCAAGTAATTGGCAGCAGAGACACAGAACGTGGTTTACATCATACCATGTGATTCATGCCCAACTTTATATGTGGGACAAACATCAAAAACAGTTGCCACATGTTTATAGGAACATCACAATATGGTCAGAAGAAAGGACCTACGGTCTCTGATTTACACACATACAAGTTGAGAGGACACATATTTAAACCGTACTCAGTGCAAGTAAAGTTCAACGCTAATGCTAAAAGTGCCAGAGAACTGGCTGAAATGTGGCTATCCAATGAAAACGCCTTTAACAGATATTGCATGTTTCATTTGTTAGAACTGAACAGGGTTTTGCCTGGTGGGAACCCCAATTATTAGCCTTCCCTTTTTATTAGCCACACTACTATATACATTGTAAAAGCTCGCCTGGCCACAGACAGACATGACACCAATGTCCACCCACTCACACATTGCTCCTCAGTCTTTTTCTCTCTTCGGCTCCCTCCACTTCTCTCTCGCAAGCTCCCACTTCCGGCTCCTTGAAGAGAGTGAGGCGCGGCCCCTTTTATCATGCCCCGGATGTGCTCCAGGTGCTTGGTGATGGCCTTCCGGCAGCACTTCCTGGTGTGGCAGAAGTGCTGCCCTTGCACCCGAAAGCACTCCGGGTGTACACAGTTCCTGGAGTGGCAGCACTTCCTGGTGTGGCGGATGTGCTGTCCTCCAGGGCTCAGGAACCATCCAGGCAGACCCTTGGTAGGGCCTTGGAAATCAGTGGGGCTGCCTTCTTGCATCCAGGGAAGATATTGCCCCTTTCCCGGTCCTTCCCTGATCCAGGCGTCCCGTTGGGGCAAGGTCTCTGGCCGTCTGCCACAACATATATAAATATAGCCTAGAATATTTTTACTACTTTATGACATTCGAAAATTACTTTCCACAATGTCATATTTTTTGAAAAGCTTTGTTGAAATGAGGTTTTGCATATGTTTACAGGAAAAGTTATAATAAAAAAAATGTTCATATTTTTCTGCTGATGTCATGTCTGTCCGTCTGTCTACATCAAGAGTTCCCAAAGTGGTCGATATCGACCCCCTGGGATCGATTTGAACTTTCTAGGGGTCGAGAGTTTCAATAAAAAAAATTTGGGGGTCGATGACAGCAAAAATAGACCCCCTTACTACTGCTATTTGTTTGTTACTTCAAAATATCTAGGTACCTAATTAAGAAGTAAAATAATAAAAAAAAAACTTTTTTGATAAAAACACATTAAATACCAAACTTGCGAATGAAAAGGTAAAATGTGTCATTAAAAAAGTCACACGTAAGAATGGATGAAAATACATGTAGCACAAACATGTCTGTGCATTGTGTTATCGAACGTATCAAAGCAAGTGCGGACATGAAAAAGTGTTGCATGTCCGCACTTGCTCGTGGTGGGACGAGACGATAGATATTCGATATTAGCATAATCTATCAGTCTTGTACGGTCATGCTTTCATAAAAC